>NW_020837956.1:12306026-12423479 GCF_003676395.1 Aethalodelphis obliquidens | reverse complement strand
AAAAAAAAAAAAAAAAAAAAAAAAAAAAAAAAATGTTGTGATGAGAAAAGATGGAAATGTTTAGTTTTGAAGAAATTATCATTACTTACGGATTTTTCTATTTTATTTGTAATCGATTTATATTAATAATGGAGAATTAGTCATACATCTCACAGGCACCCAAAACTCAACATTACCAAACTGAATGCATCATTATTCCCTTCAAACTGACCTCTCCTTCTGTATACCACATCCTGCCAAGTTGTACTGTCACTCATCCAGTCACTCAAGTTGGAAAACTGAAGTCAACCTAGACTTCTTCCATTCTTTTTTTTTTTTTTTTTTTTTGCGGTACGTGGCCACTGTTGTGGCCTCTCCCGTTGCGGAGCACAGGCTTGGGACGCGCAGGCTCAGCGGCCATGGCCCACAGGCCCAGCCGCTCCGCAGCATGCGGGATCCTCCCGGACCAGGGCACGAACCCACGTCCCCTGCATCAGCAGGCGGACTCTCAACCACTGTGCCACCAGGGAAGCCCCAACCTAGACTTCTTAACCTCCTTGTTGAACTGGTCATTCAGTCTGGCCAATTCTAGCTCTTTAATTCTCTAAGTCCTGTGTTTCTCTATAGAAGTGATACAAGTGGGAGAGGCAGTATGGTGAAGTATTTAAGGATATGGACTCTGGAGCCAGCTCGCCTGGGTCCATATCCCAGTTCAGCCACTTAACAGCTGTGGGATCTCTGAAAAGCTACTTTCTGAGCCTCAGATTTCTCATCTGAAATGAGCATAATAATGGTATCTACTTCTAAGAGTCACTGTGAAGATTAATAGCATTTAAAAACAGTATCTGGCACGTAATAAGATTTATACAGGTATTGGCTATTAATACCATCATCATTATCATCATTTTTGTGGGTAGGTTGTTTAGCAGTTCTGGTCTCTGGGTACTAAATGCCAAAAGCTTCCTCTAAGTCATTGTGACAATCAAAAATGTCCCCATACAATTCCAAACCCCATTTTTCCCCCTCTGTCCTCTCCACTTCTGCTCTGACTAAACACTTCTTTACCGTTTAACTATAATCTCTAGTCTCACCTCTCACCACAATGCAAACAGATATTTCTAAAACACAGATCTGATCATCAGCATGTTACACAAAGCTCTGGGGTTTGGCACCCGCCTACCCATCCACCTTCATTTATTGTTACTATTCTACACTCATTCTGTACTCCAATCGAATTATCCATTCATAGTTCCCCATGCTTGCCATGCTCTTTCATGTTTAGCCTCTAACCTTCTACTCATCATCATTTATGGTCCATCTTAAACGTCTCTCTCCTTCTCATCTCCCCACAGGAGGTGCTAGCGATACCCACCTCTGTGGCTTATACTTTGTACTCACTCCTACTGTGACATCTAACTCGAAGTGTGTTGCAGTTATTGGTTTACATGTTTGTTTCATCTGTTAGATCATGAGCTACTTAAAGGTGAGGACTAATCTTGTGTGTCTTTAGCACCTGGTGAATAAAATATGCTCTAGGAAGGTTTTACGAACAAAAGAGGCAACAAATCATAGCACTGCAACATTTCTTGTTTAGTGTCTGTGTACAATAACTTAAGAATTAAAAAAAAAAGGAAAAATACAAAATAACATACCTGTTCCATTGATGTTTCATGAAGTTCATTGAGATTCAAGGTATAAATCCCTTCTTCAGCACCAAATATCAAGTACTGATCTGAAATGACAAAGGTAATCCACTGATTTTGATATATAAAATACTCTTTAAAAGAATTTATATAATCTAAAATTAAGTATATATGTATTAATATATGAAAAAAGAATTACTGTGGTCTGTAAGTAGTATTTATTTTAATGCAAATAAGTAGTTAGAAACTCTAGCTCAAGGAATTGAGTAATATGCAAATATTAGCCTCAAAGCAGTGAAGAAAATTTTATGAAAAGAGGTTTTGAAGAATGGCATGCTAGGACTCCTCACTCATCAGAGGGTGCTAAGGACTGGCAGAGAATCTGCAGCAACTTTTCTAAATTGGAGGGGATCACGTGCAACTGACATACAGAATGCAAATCAAGACCAGCTGATACAGACGCAAAGTATTTTTGCAGATGGGCTATTATTATAAACATGACATCAGAAAAACCAAGATCTGACTACAGCCTATTTAAAAAGTTAACTAAAACTGGGACGCTTGCTAGGGTACTCAATATCTTCTAGAAGATATTAGAAGTTTGGCCATGGTTCTGTTTGATCAGTTTTTATGATAATATAAAACAGCAGGTGAAGAACTTCTCCAGGCTAAACTGAAGTATCCTGAGAACAACTTAGAATGCCAAGAACATTCCTATAATGCACAGTATTTAGGATTAGTACTGGGAGATTAAAGGCATAAGCTTTGTGGTCAGACAGTACTGAACTGGGATCAAACTGCAGCTCTACTACCGATTGGCTGTGAAACAATGAACCTCTCTTTTTTTTTTTTTTTTTTTTTTGTGGTGCGCGGGCCTCTTACTGCCGTGGCCTCTCCCATTGCAGAGCACAGGCTTCGGACGCGCAGGCTCAGCAGCCATGGCTCACGGGCCCAGCTGCTCCGCGGCATGTGGGACCTTCCCAGACCAGGGCACGAACATGTGTCCCCTGCATCGGCAGGCGGACTCTCAGCCACTGTGCCACCAGGGAAGCCCAATGAACCTCTCTTGAGTGTCATTTCCTTCACCTGTGAAATAAAAGTACCTACAGCTTGGATTTTTGAAAGATTTAGTAAGAATACCTCTGTGTGTGTGTGTGAGTGAGAGAGAGACAGAGAAAGAGAGAGAAGGAGAGACCATACGTTTGTACATATCTCTACGTGTATCTTTATAAAGACAGATGGCACAGAGTATATGGTTTCAGTATATCGATATGGTGACTACAGAGTGAAATTTTAATACCATGTGTCACCTCAAACACTGCTAATAACATAGAGAAACGTATTTACCTTAAAAACATTTCTTTTTAAATAGTAACAAAATTTTCTTCAGAAAGGTATGCAGAAAGTGATTAAAACTGAGTGCTTTCCTGGTCTCATGAAAACACTAAACAATCAGAAAGATAACAGATAAAAAAATATATAGTACTACCTCTTGTGTCTGGGTTTATCCATGATGTTGCACAGTGAATTTTCAAGGGACATCCATTAAAAACCTTTGAAAAACATGCACCCATCTGGAAAAAACAAAAAATAACCAAATAAATCTAACGAGTCCTAGTCATTTGCCTTACAGTGGTATCACAAAGGTTTCAGGCACAACTGTCAGATGATATAAGATTTTACTTAGAAGAATCATTTTATGCTTCCTATCTTCTCAAATAAACAAAGCAGTAATAGCAGTAATAGCAACTAATTCTGCACAATAATTGCTTACAGAAGAATTACTTATATGTCCCACATTAAGAGTAATACAATACTCTCTGGTAAGAAGGAAATTATAATCTCTACAAAGGTGAAAATTTTCTTACTTGGTTTCATGAGCCTAAAAATAGCACTAAGCACTGAATTTAATATTACAAAGTGGAAAAGGTATGGTTGATTTGAAATTCATATACGGACTTTAATCTCAAAACAGAGATGTACTTTTAAAAAAAGTTGAGCAATCTGATTATTTTCCCTGGAAGGATTCAACAAAAAGCTTTAGTTTTTGATGTTAATATTTATTTATCAAGCTTATTTACAAACCTTTCAGATAATAAATACCTTATAGTGAAAAATAATATCACTCATTTGAACGTTTTTTGATATTCAAAGAGTAAGATGTTAATTTTGAAATTATTGTTCTGGTTAGAATAAAAAAATACAAGAAAGCTTACCCATTTAATTACTTTTACAAACAAAAACTTGGGGAAAAAAGAATACAGAAATATGTGGTAAGGACAGCATCGTGCATCATTTTAGAGCAGGGATGTTTTCTTTACCAACAGGGAGATAATACTGTGAGCGATTACTGTTGACTACAGTGGATTAAAAATATTAACACAAAATAATCAAAATATTAAATCTTAAGATTTCCTTTTTACTGACAGAAACCTACCAACCAGTATTTTTTTTTTTGAAGACGTTGGGGGTAGGAGTTTATTAATTAATTTATTTATTTTTGCTGTGTTGGGTCTTCGTTTCTGTGCGAGGGCTTTCTCTAGTTGTGGCAAGCGGGGGCCACTCTTCATCGCGGTGCACGGGCCTCTCACTATCTCGGCCTCTCGTTGCGGAGCACAGGCTCCAGATGCACAGGCTCAGTAGTTGTGCCTCACAGGCCTAGTTGCTCCACGACATGTGGGATCCTTCCAGACCAGGGCTCGAACCCGTGTCCCCTGTGTTAGCAGGCAGATTCTCAACCACTGCGCCACCAGGGAAGTCCCCCAACCAGTATTTTTAAGATTTTAGTTCCCAGAAAAGAACAATAGCCTGGCAATACCACCAGGTGGTAGGAGACCAATAAAAAATGTTTTTATGGTGTAGGGCAGAAATTATATCACTTAACTAACCCTGATAATTATCCTTTAAGATAGGTACCAAAATTCACATATTAAGGTATTGCTAAACCCCTTAAAAATCCAAATGACAAAATGAGGTACAAAACAATCAAACCAGTCCCAACCTAAAGCTAGTTTGTATAGTTGGTCCATAGTTATCAGCTCTTCCCTGTCAACTGTATACCTGATAAAGGAATTTCATCTTGTAGCCAACAGGAAATCTCATCCCTATTGTATACATAAATCTCTAGCCTCAGGAGCCCTTTACACGCAAAACTTCTTTTTGTAAAATGAGGTATGATTATTTAGATCTTTATACTAATTAAAAGGTAGAGTTAAAAAGTAAAAAGGCTAAATAGTAGAGTTGGGAGGTTAAAAACCAGAAAAATTATGGACATTGTCTAAACTAGTATTACATAAGGTTTTAGATTAGAGATTTGTATCAGCGAAAATGTAGTTCTATCCATACTAACCTAAAATTACATTGAGTTAATATCATTTTAATCCTAAAAAGGACAGCATGGTATATATAGATATAAAAAACCTACAAGGACTATAACATAGGACATTTACGTTCTAGTTCTAGGTCTGGTTAGAGTTGGGTGCTGTTTTGTGATCTTGGTGACTAAGATCTTTGGGTCTCAGTTTCATTCATGGGCAAAAAATAGAGTTTGGGCCAGATGCTCCTTCAATGTTCCCTCTAGTTCTAAAATTCTATGTTTTTGATAACTGTGCATTTTTCACATTCCTTCAAAAATATGTGCAAAGAAAATATTAATAATTTTTGAATAAAGCAGCTTTTTAAAATGTATAATTTATCGTAATTTTCTTTTGAAAAGTTACTTTTCAGATATAATCAATTAATATGTAAATTAGCAATCTTTTAGTTTTTTTAAATAATAATGGATTCTTTCAAACAGGCAAAAAAATCCAACCAAAGGTACACATTCAAGCAATTATTTGTCACTGTATTTAGTTTGAGAACTTAACCTATTTGGTATTTATACTTACGTGCACTTTAGGTGTTGGGGGTAGGCCGTTACTAATAGGCTTCTAGAAAAAGAACACATGCATGATTATACTTCTTGTTGTTTGGTATATCAGTACTGTATTTCAAACACATGTATCAGAATAAAATACATGAATACATTCTCTTGGTCAAACAAAACATTATAGATAATACTGAAGTCCCCTATAATCCTTTCACACTTCACTTATTCCTAGTACCTGGCCCCCAAAATGGTTTATTGTGTATCCTTCCAAACTTTTCTCTAGGCAATTATATGTACTCATGTATTTGTGTATCCTTCCAGACCTTTTTGCACATATTTATACACATGTCCCCACAGAAATACTGTTTTTGTGTGTGTTTTAGAACATAAACAGTTATTCACTGTTTATCAACTTGTTCTTTGCCTTAGCATTGGGTCCTGGACAGCATAAGTACATTGCCTCATTTGCTTTAACTGCAGCACAGTATGAATATAACATACTTTATTTAGCAATTCCCTAATTGTTATTGGATATTTAAAATTATTTTCAAATTTTTACTATAACAACAATGTGGAAATGATCACCCTTGCACATACCTTACTACATGTGTGAATGTTTTTTTTTAAGGGTATGTTGTGAGAAGTGAAACTTCTGGAATATGGGGTCTGTACCTTTACATTTTAGTGGATACTGACTGCCAAACTGCCTTTCCAAGTGCCCACTTCATATCGCTCCCACCAGCAATGTACGAGAGTCCTGGTTCCTTATGGTCTCACAGACACTTAATGTTCTCAAACTGATAACAGTTTTTACAGGAGTAAAAAATGTTTTCTCCTGTGTTTCTCGTTAACTTGCATGCCACTGATTGCTAGGAAGGTTGAGAATCTTTTTAAAAAACAGTTTTTCCTCTTCTGTGAATTCTTCCCACCCCTGCCCCGCCCCCCCCCTTTTTTTAAACTGAGTTACCTTTTTCTTATCTATTTGTTGGAGCTCCTTATATATCTAGACTTAAATACTTTATCTGTTATATATATATTACAAATGTTTTCTCCTAGTCTGCACATTATGTTAACCTTGTTTACAGAGTGTTCTGTCAAGTGAAGTTTTAAATTTTGATGGACTCAAATGCATGAATCATTGGTCATAGTATACTGATAATTTAAGGAGAGGAAAAATAGCACATCGCTCATCTATTACAATATTCTCAACAGTACCAGAAATTTCTCCAAGGGGCTACATTCCTGGGGTATATGATTCATCCCTGGAGAAGGAATCTCCTTGGGAGAGATTATAATTTAAACAGACTTTAATTTAAACATACTTACATAGACTTTTAATGAAAGTCTAGGTTTCTTTTGAGGTTAATCTTAACAGCGTTTTAAGGAATGACATTATAATTTTTTCTCAATCTCATATAAATCAGAATTGTTTAAATGAGACCAAAATTAAAAAGCTACTGTTAATTGATTTCATATACATGATACAAATGAAATATTCTGTGTAGTACTACTTACATGAGTAACTTTTAGACATTTCTAAAATTAAGACTATGAAATTTTACTTTGTAGATATGTTTATGAGGATGTACAGCCTAATACTGCCATCAATTTCTGATAATTTTTTTCCATTTTGCAAATGATTTATGTACTTATTTTTTATCACATATCATCTATTTTAGCAAAACATCATTTTTAATTAGGGAGCTCTGAATGTTCTGTCAGATTTAACTTAAGTACTGACAGAATTGGCTGTAAATAATTTCAAGAAGCTGCACAAACTGTAATCATGTTTCAATATACCAGGGATACTGTTTATCCTGATACAGTCATGACATATTTATTTCAGAATTATTGAGACTGTTAGTTTAATTACTAGTTCCTTATCCTGATAAAATAAGGTAATAGAAAAAGTGAATTAAAAGTGCATAAATTAAAAAATGTATTCATCTCTCAAAGGTTATTATACTGTGTTGTAAAATCATTAGGCTGCATTTTTATACTACTACATTAGCAGGGCTGCTAAAATTTAAACTGATGAAAGCAAAAAGGCACTACTCAGTTGGACAGACTTCATAAATCCTATTATTCCTACAGGACATTTCACTTTTGTTAAAAATGTCTTAAGTTTCACAAATTACAATGCATAACCCCAGTCAAGTGCTTTAACTGAATTATAAAAAATGGTATGTCATATCTATAGTGAAATCTTATGAAACAGTTGAACAGATACAGAACAAAAGCCTCTAGCAATGTGCTTAGTGCACAAAGTATAGCTGTATGCACATAACCATATGTCCTGTAAATTTCTAGAAAAATAACCAATGTCATTATACACAAAAACTTCCCCCAAAATACTGTCTTGTGATCTTGTTGGCAACCGCTGAATTGGGAATTTTAAGGATTTTTTTTGTTTGTTTTAAGTTCTATGATGATGGACAAATGTTGCCTGATGATTAAGAGTAAATTCTTTACAAATGTTAACAATTTTTAATCTCCCTGATAAATTCTATTTATGTTTTAGTAGTTATGTCATAGTGTTTTATCTAACATTTGTAACAGGAATAGCTGGTAAGGCTAACTTCACCTTTCCTAAAGCGATATCTTATATCTACTAGAAAATAATCTTAATTTTTCTTCCTTGTTAGCTATTTTCTTTGAGTAAGAGTAGTAATATCACAAATTATGTAACAGAAATTTGTCCTGAGGTAGAAGCTATGGCTTTCCTTATCTGTCCATGTCCTTCCTTCAGTAAGTTCATTAGACTGTAAAAGCAATGTATAAGAATCATTGTAATCAACAAGAATAATATTTTCTCAACAATCACAAGAATACTAAGTGTTTAGCTGTATGCAGAGGTCACATTTTATAATATGCAATATAACAAATTGGCCTAAATAATTCGAAGAGTAGAAAGCTTTCATTCATGTTTACCATAGCGAAGTCATTTTTTCAAGATTTAAACAATCTATTATCATTATAATTCATATATTAAAATATAAACATACAAATTCAAAATATATAATTGCTAGAGTTCCATCAATTATAACTGCAAAACTAATTTAATAGTGAAAAAGGAAACACATATAAGTAGAGCTTATGAATATAAATACCTACTGGTACATCTTTCTTTTCTTTCCTCGCAAGGTTTGTGCCTCTGTGGTCATTCTGTTGTTGATATAATGAACCGTCTCGTTCACCGTTTAACTGGAAGGAGCTCACTCCATTTCCTTCAGTAAGATATATTTAAATATATTAGAAAAGGATTAATTTTTATGAAAATTTTCATTCAGAAAATTATCAAGTAGGAAACAAAAAATATTATCTCTGAGACAGTTTCAGCCTTCATTTGGGATTACCCTATCAGAATATTTACTACTGTAAAAAGTCTTTTATATATATGTTCTTCTACTTTTATCTCTATTTCTTTCACATATGCAAATTAAAATTCAGGCTGTATCTAAGTACATATATTTGTGTTAAAAAGAAAAGAAATACTGAATACATAAGTACTTTCAGGAAAGGGGCAATTTATAGTCTGTTATCCAAGAAACCTTAGTTGCTCTTTTTTTAATTGCTTCTTTTGCATAACACACAAGACACTTTACAGTATTAAAACAGTACCTTCTAGTATTACTTTGGAGGCAAATACCTAGCAAATACTGACAATCATTTTTCTAAAAATGATTAAATGAAATAAAATAAAGGAGTCAGGCAAGGTATCCTCTTCTTTTTCTAAAACAGTAGTAGCCTAGGACCAAACACATTTTCCTTGTTGGTTCAGAGTTTAATTTCTTTTGTTGCCACACTCTAGATATATAACGAATTGGGTACAAACGATTCTCCAAAAGAGGGAAGGCTAGATATGAAATGAGAAAGAAAAGGCAAAATATCCCAGACTGGGTCATAGGTAATCCTGTCATAAAAACACTTCAAACGATGAGGCAAAAAGCAGAAAACATCTCTAGAGCCATTGCCTTCCTTCTCCCTTCCGCAAAGGAATTTCAAATAATCTCTTAAAAGGAGTCTCTCCATTTTTTTCACACATTATGAAAACCTGGCAACATTCTTATTTCACCTTCCCTTCCCCCATTACCTAGAGCAACAGGCTTCTGTGGAGGTAACCTGGGAGGCGGTGGCCTAGGTGGAACTTGGGAGGGCTTTGCTGGGCTCTCTGATGTGGGACATCTCTTGATTGTTCCTTGATTATCATCCTCAGTAGAATGAGTTTCCTGTGGTATGAATATGGACTTAGGCTGAAATAATACAGAAAAGGAGACCAATGATTAAACATGAAATTATTCGTGTTTCATTAAACATGAAAAATACTGAATATCTGCCCTGAAGTAAATATTATTATATATCAGAGGCTTGCAAACTGTGTTTACTAGTTGAGTTTCAACTCTTATTGGATTATTCAACTATCTGGTTCAGGTAATCTTAATATATATCCTAAAAATGTACACCTAAAATATTTTCTCAGGAAAAAAAAAAGACCTGTTTCTATTAATTCCTCACAAGCCTGCCCACTTAGACTTGCCAAATAAAAATATTCTGATCTTTACGATCCCCAATTTAAATGAGTCTCCTTTTATTTTAAACATTCAGGCTAATCAAAGTTCAGCTCCTTACAAGGCTAATCTAAACTGTCTCTTTAAGGTGACTCATTATCTTTTATGTTAATGCTTAATCTTTCAGACAGGGGGCAGAAGAAGGTGCCAATTAAAATTTTATCAAATCAGAGAATACTAACTCAGCAATATGGGATACCTGGGGAACTCTGTGCAGACAATGGAAAAACCTTCAGTCAGCTGAAGGTTTGGAGAATTTATAAATTCTTATAATGTGCCCCTTATTAGGAAGACTGCTCAGCACTTATCTCTTTGAAATTCAGATCTCTGTATTTCTGCTAATGTAAAACTGAACAAGCAAGAACAGTCCTATTTACCTGGGTGAATTGTGATTTTCTTAAAAGTAAAATAAAAACAAAATATAGTAATACATTGGATATCTAGACTGGTCAGACTCCAATTCTCATTTATAAATCAATTTATAATTGATTTCAAACCTTACAACTCATTTTATAAACAGTCCATTTTATAATTAGAATTTGCTATGCATATGAACTTAATCAGTTGCTAGTAGATTACAGATTTTGAAGAAAAAAATCTTATTAAAAGTATGAGTTTTCTAACCCAAGTGAAATACTAATCCATTAACTTAATCATTTTCATGTACAAATTTCTGGAACTTATTATTTAGAATAAACACCAAATGACAAGTTGGATGATTTAAAAAAGACAAAAGCAATCACAATTGTCTACTTATATCATGGTTAGTAACTTCTTCATGACTTTTCTTTGTGGATCCCAAGTTTAAATAAGCCACAGAGTAAGTATTAATACAGTATTAAAGTGGCAGACACACGTACACAATTCAAACCGAGAAACAAATCTGCTTACCTTTGGTGGCAAAGGAGGTGGAACTTTTGCTTTCATGGTTGAACTATAAAAACATAAACACTTAGAATCAGAACTCGTCATTTTACAAACAAATCATTACTAAAATATGATTATTTTTTTAAAGATACGGAAGAAAATTTTGTATAAACAAGTTTCTTTTTCTAAGGTTATGAGCGATTTTCAAAATACTTTGTGAAATGTTCAAGTTATGCTAAAGGAAGTATTATTCAAAAGTAACTGAGTAGATATGCTTTCCTTTTTTTTTTTTGCAGTACGCAGGCCTCTCACTGTTGTGGTCTCTCCCATTGCGGAGCACAGGCTCTGGACGCACAGGCTCAGCGGTCATGGCTCACGGGCCCAGCCGCTCCATGGCATGTGGGATCTTCCCGGACCGGGGCACGAACCCGTGTCCCCTGCATCGGCAGGCGGACTCTCAACCACTGTGCCACCAGGGAAGCCCTAGATATGCTTTCTTGTTTTCAAATATTATTTTAGTAATTAAAACTGGAAAAGATAGCCACAATTCCAATTTATATCAATTGAAAGTTAAATAATATAAAAACACAAGCAACAGTTGGTTTAAGGAAAAATAGCAAAATGATATAAAAATATATTACAATGTAAGCTTCATTTTTACTACTGTTAGATATGGAATATCTCTGATGAAGCTCATCAAAAGCTATATACACACTCTATGAAATTACTGGCAGAATTTTTTGGTTGAAGCTAAGATTCATTACAACTCAGAACTGGAGTTTTACAAGTACTAAAAATTAAAAGATTATGGAGCATATACTCTCAGATGAGGAGACTGAGGCCCAGAGAGGTTAAGTGACCTGATTCAAGGTCACAGAGTGGTGAGGTAGAAAGGAAAATCAATGCCCCAGCTGCTTCTCAGGTGTTTCTGTCACTCTACCATGAAACTGCATCTTTCTTTAAAAACAAACAAAAAACAAACAACAAAACCCCCAAAACTAAAAGGACTAAATATTAATAATTATGTAAGTGAAAATATTCTCCCCTCAAAAATACATTTATATCCAAATTATTTATTTGAAACATATCAGATGAAATTTAATCAACTATATACTAAGACTCTTTGTAGCTGTAGTAATAATTACAGCTATTACTGACTAATTTATAACATTAAACTACAGGATATGTTTACTGTCTTTGTAAATTTTTTTCAAAGTTCTTTTTTTATCAACTTGTGCTATGGACTGAATTGTGTCCACTCAAAATTTGTAGGTTGAAACCCTAACCTCCAATGTGCTTGTATTTGGACACAGGGTTTCTAGGAGGTAACTGAGGTTAAATGAGATCATATGGGTGGGGAGCGAATCCAACAGAATTGGTGGCTTTATAAGAAGAGGAAGAGATCTCGATCTCGATCGCTCTCTGTCTCTCTGTGCACAGACTGAGAAAAGGCCATGTGAACACACAGCAAGAAGGCAGCTGCCTACAAGCCAGGATGAGGGCCCTCACCGGGAACTAAATCTGCAGGCACCTTATCTTGGACATCCCAGCCTCCAGAACTGTGACAAATCTCTGTTGTTCAAGCCACTCAGTCCATGATATTTTGTTATGGCAGCCTGAGCTAAGACATATTTTGGTACTAAGAAGTGGGGTGCTATTGTAATAAATACATAAAAATATGGAAGCAGTTATGGAACTGGGTAATAGGTAAAGGCTGGAAGAGTTTGGGGGTACATGCTAGAAGTATAGACGTTAAGAGCAAGAGGTCAATGAGAAAAGAGGAGAGCCGGTGAGAAAGCTTCCATCTTCTTAGAGAATACACAAATAGTCATTAACAGAATGTCCTTTAATGGATATTAAAGGCCATTCTGGTGAGGTCTCAAGATGGAAATGATGAACGAGTTATTGGAAACTGGAGGAAAGGTAATCATTGTTATAAAGTGGCAGAGAACTTGGATGAATTGTGTTCATGTTCTAGTGTTTTGTGGAAGGAAAATTTGCAAGGGATGAAATCGGATAGTTAGCTGAGGAGATTTCTAAGCCAAGTGCTGAAGGAGAGGCTTGGTTCTTTGTGACTGCTTACAGTGAAATGTGATTGTATTTGGAGATAGTGCTTCTGGGAGGTAATTAAGGTTAACTGAGGTCATAAGAATGAGGTCCTAATCAGACAGGACTGGTGGCCTTATAAAAAGAGGGAGAGGGGCTTCCCTGGTGGCGCAGCGGTTGAGAGTCCGCCTGCCGATGCAGGGGACACGGGTTCGTGCCCCGGTCCGGGAGGATCCCACATGCCGCGGAGCGGCTGGGCCCGTGAGCCATGGCTGCTGAGCCTGCACATCCGGAGCCTGTGCTCCGCAACGGGAGAGGCCACAACAGTGAGAGGCCCGCGTACCACAAAAAAAAAAAAAAAAAAAGAGGGAGAGAGATTTCTCTCTTTGCATGCACACACTGAGCAAAGTGCATCTGAGGACATACTGAGAAGGCAGCCACCTGCAAGCCTGGAAGAGAGCTCTCACCAGGAACTAAACTGTCCAGCAGCCCAGCCTCCAGACCATGAGAAATAAATACCAGTCTATGGTATTTTGTTAAGGATGCCCGAACCGACTAATACAATTAGAACAGAGAAAAGGAAAGAAACTGTGGTACAACCCATGATACTATATTATTAATGATATTAAAATTACTTCAATATTAAGCTGCCAGATTTACTAAATCAGGTCAAATGACACTTTTTCTTTTACCAAAAATGGAAACAGAACTTACTGTTTAGATTCATCATCATCCCCTTCATCATCTTCTAAATGTGCCACATGCCCTCTAAGGATAAAGAAGGATAATTCCACTGTTACCAAATGGACTTTACCACCAAAACAGCTTAAGAAGAAATTTTAGAAAATGCAGGAAGGGCTACTGTAGGACAGAATTTTATTTCTATGTCTTTACAGGATTCAGGATATTAAAACAACAACAACAACACAATCTTAGGCTACATGATAGAGAAGGGGGTAAAGGACTTTACTCATCTGTAACAAAGTATTTTAAGCTTAATTAAAAATTAAAGTTACCGCTGATGTAATTCTTCTTCAACAGACTTCAGAAGACTCCTTAGGAGAAAAATAAAAATTAAAAATAATGTGAATAAAGCAAAGAAATACTAAGTACAATTTTTCATCACTTTAACCTTATCTATAAATTTAAAACACTTTTTTACTATTCACTAAAAACTTGCTGTAACGATCATCGCTATACCATAAAACATCAGGTTATATTTAATGAGGTATCTATTTTCTGTTGCTAATGTCTTTATACATGTATTTTAAATGAACAAAATAAATCCAAGTGTTTATTGAAAAATACCAATTCAGACAAAGGACAACCCACCATGAAATGTCACAACTGGGACTGACAAAACAATAATTGCAGGGTCATAGTCAGGGGTTTCCAGGATTTAAATTTTACCTGGAATATTTTACCTGACACCTGAAATTATATTTTCTTTTTCTTAATGTAAGAAAGGTGACACACTTTAAAAAAACATCATGCTCTCAGGCAATCCTACAAAATGAAACTCAACGTGTTGGATCTCTGCAAAAGCATGCATGCATGTGATGTGAATACATGAATGTAGTAGCACTTTGCTTTCACAGAAGACACTCACTTACCTGAAGTATCTGTTCTCCAGTGGTGTACTGGCAAACACATTTACACTTTTGGGAGACTAAGCCTGTATCAGACCAGGTGCGAGGATTTTATCATTAGGAGCAATTTATAAAACTTTGATATTCAGGAACGTAAGAGAGAACTCACGGCATTCCTGAAGTTCCCTTACTTCTTTTCACTGCAAGTTCATGCAACATACCTCCTATATTATACTCTTCAAGCATCAGAAACTCAATAGCCTTCTTAAAGCTAACGAGATAGAAATACGGTTACTGACAGATTACTGTGGTAAAAGTGGTTCAGCAGAAAATTTACTCTCCTCTAATCATTTCCCCTTCCTATATATAGTGGAAAAAACTGCCCTCAGAATTATCAAAGCATAAAACCAGAGAAACTGAAAGGTATGGTTAGCTGGTATGAATAATTAATAGAATAGACTTTAGCCATCAAATGTTTTAATTAGGATAGTTTAATAACAATTTAAGTATTAAAAAGTGACGAAGTTTTAAATCTGGACTTGTAAATGACATAGGAAAACCATAAACTAATTGCAAATCCTATTTTGCAGATAAAAAAATTAAGGTACTTCAGTCAAATGTATTACCTATTCACAAAGCTCTTCAAGGACTAGCTCTAAGAAGACAGGACTTCTACCTAGAGGCAGTATAGCAAAATGATGACAGGTTGTGAAGCAAAGACAGCCTGAATCTGAATCCTGCCTCTGCCACTGTAAGCTATGTGGCCTTCGATAAGTTACTCTGATTTTCCTAAGCAAAATGGGAATTACAATAGTACCTATGTCAAAATGTTTATCTGCAGATACAATTAATTATTTCTTTGAATAGTATTTCAGAGCACAGTAAGTACTCAATTAGTGTTTTCTTTATTATTATCAACTAAGCAACATTTCTCTAAACCAGCAATTCTCAAAGCACGGTCTGGGGATCCTGGGGGTCCTATAGGGTCCGGTAAGAGGTCTGCAAGGTAAAAAAACGATTTTCATAACCTAAAGCACTTTTTTTCTTTTTTTACTCTTAATTCACTCTTTTTCTTTCTTTTTTCACTCTTATTATTTCATTGAGAATGAAACGCTGGAGTTTTCTGGAGACTATGAGATGTATGATATCATAATAGATTAGTAACAGATATGAGAATCCAGCTGTCTTCTATTAAGCCAGACGTTAAGGAGATCTGCAAAGAATATAAAACAATGCCACCTTTCTTACTAATATTATTTTGTTTCAGGAAAAAAACAGCTATTCTTCATAAAAAATGTTATTTGTGGTCCTCAACAAAACGTTTGCTGTATTATACTGACATATCTAAAGCTGCTTCTAAGTTTCATGAGAGGAACAAAGTGGTGTTGCAAAGAGGGTACCATTAAGAGGTGGCATTTGAATTGGTTCTTTTTTTTTTTAAAGACTTTTTTTGATGTGGACCATTTTTAAAGTCTTCATTGAATTTGTTACAATACTGCTTCTGTTTTATGTTTTGGTTTTTTGGCAACGAGGCATGTGAGATCTTAGCTCCTGACCAGGGATCGAACCCACACCCCCTGCATTGGAAGGTGAAGTCTTAACCACTGGATCACCAGGGAAGTCCCTGAACTGCTTCTTAAAGATGAGGAATTTTTTAATACACACAAAATTTTTTTATGGTAACATGGAAGGAGTATATTACTATTTGAAATAAATAAATATTTTGAAAAGTTTTCAGTTTAAATTTCCAGTACTATAAATATTGATATTTATAAGTGATATAACCAAAAGCTCATTGGAATCCTTAATAATTTTTAAGACCATAAAGGGATCCTGAGACTAAAAATTTCGGAAGCATTGCTTTAAATTATTTTACCAAATTAAATGTAATATCTCTGAACTGTACAGTGGGCTTTCACATCATCTTAGAAGATGTGAAAACAAACTTTTTCTTAAGCATGTGACAATATTTTTCGAGCCATTTCTTTTTCCAGTAGAGAATATTAGCATTTGAAAATAATTAAGAGGAGAATTTAAATGTAGTTTATTTTCAGTTTACCATATTTAGTTGGACTTATATGGCATTCTACTTTTTAAAACATTATCTTCCTGGGAGTATACGTTCTGTAAGAATAAGAGAACATGAAAAAGCAGCTATCCTAAGGCTAGGGACTCATATGTATATTTTTAAATTCATTTACTTGTAAATTTCCTACTATGTGTTAAGATATTTTGTTAATAAAGTTACAGAATTCATGAAGTCTTAATGAAAAGTAGAAAATATGATTTGCTTTTCAGCTTTTATAAAAGAGAAAATGAAATATGGCTAATTTGCATAAAGGTTCATTTATACCGTATCTTGAGAGCATTGGAGAAAAATGTGATACTGATTTAATCACCAATACTGGATGTGACATAATAAATAATGTCACTATTCACTGGTCTACTTGGATTCCTCTATTATGGAATTCTGAGAAAGTAATGAATAAAACAAAACAAAAATGATGCCCTCATACTGAACTACTAAGTCAACTGAAAATGACCAGAAAATCTGGATGAAGAGGTTAAAAATGGAAAAACATGCAAACATAGATCATAGATTTAACTGATAAAGTGAAGAAACTGATAAGGAGAGAAGTCAAAAACCACCACCAAAGTATTTGGCATCTTTGAATTAGCTGCTGGTTACTAGAACCATTCAAAATTGCCTAACTGACTCAAAACAATCTGTAAGTACTGCCCTGATTAGATTTGAGAACAAACCAAAAAACTTCCCTATTTCTTTAAAACCAAAAACCAATTTTATTCTCTCATATTCACTTGCTCTTACAATCAACATTTACTGAGTAAACACTACAAATAAGGGCAACTAATGTGTATTAAACCCTAAATGTGCTAAATGCTTTGCAATGATTATTCCATTTCACCCTTAGTATACTATGAGGCAGGTACTATTATAATCCCCATTTATTAGAGAAAATTGAGATAAATTTCTCCAAGTTACACAGTTTATAGCAAGAGACAGTTCTGACTCTGGATCTGGCATTTACTACTACTATACTTAATTATGCCAGGAATTTCTTTTCACTATTATTTAAGTCTTTAGAAGAGAATTTATTTTTAGAACTTTTGCTCTACATTAAAAACAAAATCAGAAATAGAGTTTTCTTTTAAAAATAGTATTTTGTTGGTTTAAATAGTCAGAAAAGTTGACCCCAATAATAACAATTCAAAAGAAAACAACCCAGTAAGTCAAAACACATATGTATTCTGTTAAAAAAAACAAACAAACTTAGTTCCTGCGTGGTCTGGAATAGGCAGAAACCCATAAATGGAAATCTGTCTGCCTGATCACCTACGGAGAAAGCAGGAAATCCTGTGAGTTTTAAAACACTGCCTAGTCACAAGAATAAAGCAGACATAGCAGTACAGTAAGAGAAGTGCTACATCCATGCTCATGTCACATGTATGTATATACCTATACACGAAACACAGCCAAAGGGCAAACTTTGGGGCAACCTACCTTGCCAGTGATTCGTTATATAGAATAAAGTTCCTTAAGCAGGGATCCAATTAATCAAAAAATGAAGGTTGGGGAAATTATTAACATTTACCTAGCCAAAGTAACTATATAATATGAAAATGTCTAACAATCAAAAAATCAGACAATGGGGACTAAGGAATCTAGAAAAGCATTTAATGATAGGCCATTTTGGGGGTATTTTTGCAAGTATATAATATAAAAATATATTTAAAATAAACCAAAGTAAATGAAATATTTTTCAAAATTATACAATCTCTTAAAAATACATCAAACTTTGCTAACAAGACCCTTAAAACTAGTGACCTGAAATTTAGACAAAATAACACAAAAACACATCAGAATTTATTTGCTAACCCATTATGAGACAAACTTTCCTTTGTTGCCCATCAACAAATCAAGACAAACTATAAACAGCAAATGTTACTATTTTGATAAAATTTCATTTTTCAACCAGGGAAATTTTAGACTTATTTTCCATTTTAGGAAACATAAGGTTTAAAACAAAAACAAAAACTTCATGTTATTTAACTGAAGTTCAGCAAAATCAAAACTAATGCATTTCTCTAGCTTGTCATTCAAAGTCGTTTCTGGGTTAAGAAAAGAGTATTTAAACATTTCGTTTATAAAAAAAGAAACATGATTTTGCGTTATTATCTCTAAATCTGAGTTGCTTGTCTTTTAGTCACCTGCTTAACTTAAGATATTAACATATTTTAACTAAAATATGGGTATATAATATGTCTCAACCCTCTAATGTCACTGAAATTATATTTGGAAATTTTAAGTAGTTCTGATTATTGAAATAATATCTACATATAGCTGGGAGATTTTGGCAATTTAAATATTTCCCTATAAATTAGCTTTTATAATGATAGTTCATCCATGAACTCAGGAAATGAGACTCTACGGGGAAGAGCAGAGTCCTGTCCCCATATCTTGCTAATTCAGGCCTACGAACATCTTAAATTGTTACACCTTGCAAGCTGCCTTTTCACCACCGTGCTGCACCACCTAGACAGTGCCTGGTATACTGCAGACCTTAAACAACCGCTGGATTTATTTCTTGCATAAAATAAATAACTTTTAAACCTTTAGACATATTTTAATGGCTATCTACTTTTTAAAAGACTCTTGACAGCTAAAAAGTTAAGACAAAGATTTTTAAAGAGTGTGAATATTTCCATCTGTTTTCATAGGCCAACACATCTGGGAGATGTACCAAAGCAAATTTTGTAAGTAATAAACAGGTCAACTTTGCAAATAAAAGAAATAAATTGCTGAAACATATACTCATCTTTAGTTGGAATGTACTTACTTTCTCTAACAGGTAAGGTCTACAAAGTAGCTTGATACAAAAGATTTAAGGTGACTCTCCCCATTATGACAATTATTGAGTAGATGATTAGCAAGGTAGTAATAAAGAAAAGTTAAAAGCATATTATAAAATATATCTACCAGACTAGTACAATTTACTACTGTAAATATTTAAAATACAATTAATATATAACATATTTTAAGGCAATTTAAGTATTCTTAAATTTAATTTTAAAAGAATTTTACTTACTTGTTTGCACCTAAAAAGTAACTACTTTGGTGTCCTTGTCCATATTCTAGTTGTAGATCCTAATAGTACAGAATAAAATATTCAGCAAGATAGTAGTGTATCACAAATCATGATACACTAACGCATATTGTCTTTAAAAGAGAAACCCCAGACTTCAAATAAATCTGTATTGCTATATGTTCTTAAAAAGAAAGCAAGGTAGGACTTCCAACAATAAAAGATTTCAGAAGTTTGTAGTCTTAATTTATATATTTTATTATTTAAGTTACCAAAATTTTCCTGGGAACTTGTTTGAACACCATATGCAAGTTTCATTTATGGTTATTGCTACTGTAATTAACATTTGTAAAAATCAGTTTTTGGAATGAAAAAAGCTGAAAAAAGTATTTATGCTCAAGCTATAATGAAGCAAAAATGATTACAGAAGAGAACAAGCAACAAAAATCTTGGTTTGACTTTGTATATAAAATCTGCAATAATTATGTATATATACACATTCACATATTTCTACTACTGCTTCATGCAGGTAATAATTTTTTAAAGGTTAAAAAGAAGGTGGTCTTTCAAAGTGAATTATACATGTGAAATTGCACAAGATTATAAACTAAATTTAAGGACTTTAAATATTTTTTTAAAGAGTTAAGTAGCAAAACTTCAAACGAATATTATTAAGGCAGTTCTTCAACTATTTAAACATTTCCACTGAACGCTGCAGGTTGTAGAGTTAAGAACTGAAATTTAAAGGAACTAACAATCTATGTGCTCAACTGAAATGCCTTCTTGAGGAAAAAAAATGATTTCCAACAACCACGGAAAGTACAGTTTCGTTTTCTCCCACTGTATTTCAAGCACCGTTTTAATGATTAAGGGGGAATATTTAACATTTTAAATGAATTTTACTTTCATTAGAATATAGTGTACTTAAAGCGCTATCTAGTTTTACAAGATACTGCCAGATGCACAATGAGGACTTAATGCAAAAGTTACCTTCTTGGAGCAGCCTTCCAAGACTGTCCAGGAAGATAGGTGTAACCTTCTTCGCGACTCCACGGCATTTAACACATAGCTCTCCTCTAGCGTTTACACTGACTTTTAATTAACTTATTTACAAGTTTATAAAAATAGTAGCCAGGCTATAAGCTCCTCAAACAAAGGAAAATTGTTAAATCCATCTTTTTTCCCCACAGCCTAGGGGCTAGCATCGTACCTGGCACACACTAATTAGGCCCTAAGAAAATGCGTGTTCAAATGCCATTTGTTTATTTTACTGTAAACAGATAACTAACACTTCAGCCTCATTAAGATATACATAGATAATTATAGATCACACAAATACTAAGCCTAGAAATACAAGACTTCTAAGCAATACATCACATTTAAGTGAAAAGTTAAAAGCCAAAAGCCAAAAGCCTGGTTTAGACAAGGCTCAAATTTTGTCTTCTTCAATAATTGTGTTCTTCCATGCATAATAATATATGTTCTTACCAGTGACAGAAGAGATAACACATCATAAACAAAAAAGATTAGTGAACTGTCACACTGGTATCACATAAAATTCTAATGAAATTCGGATACCTGTTCTCTTTAATTTGTAATGATAGATCTTAATAGGATGAAATTGCTATTATCATAAGACTGCCACACAGTTATTATGCTGCACTATTTAAGTGGTCATGACTTTATATAGGAGACTTTAAGCTTTGGTATTTAGTAAAGAAAAGTACTAATCTCAATGAATACCTTTCTGAATTCAACTTCATTTTCTTCAGCTGTGCATAACTGGGCCCTTCTACCAGACCAGCAACCTCTTTAGCCAATATAATCTGCTAAGCCTTTAATCAAATGACAGCTTTCAAAAGCGTAATTTGTGCAGAGTGGCCATGGCTTGTGTTATATAATTATAGATATGTCCTAAGAATAGCTAGCTCATCTGTTACATGACAGTTACCAGGTTGATGATAATAATTTTAAAAAAATCAACTGATATATTTAGGAAGGTAAGAGAAGAATCTGAAATAACTAATGAAATATTTTAATAGAAAATGGACTGTAAATTCACATACAGAATAACATTCAGGATGGGGAGAAGTTGCTGAAAGATCCAGGTCTGATGATTAAATGTGGCATGTGTTAAGCCCTACCAGGAAAGCTAAAATTGAAAGGGTTTCATTCTTTATTAATTCCTTCTCCGTAAATCAAGTTATGTTTTAGCATCCATAGGGAAAGAAAACAAAAACAAAACCCATGTGCTAGGCATGTCATCAAGGAAAAGGATTGCACTAAGTCCTTCTAATAAGTAGTTAATCTCATTTAATTCAACTATTATTTACTAAGCACTTATTATATGGCAGGAATTCAGACAGCAAATCAGACAAGAAAAATGAGAATAAATAAAAAGGAAAGGAAGAAAAGGGAAACTTGGGCAAAGTTAGTAGTCATTTACATATCTTTAGGGTAGTCTAAGAAAGACTGATCTAAAATGCTTTCCAAAGGGACTTGGACGCTATTCTGTAATAGAAAAATGCTACCAAAGTTATGCTTGGAAAAGCACTCAAAATAACTCTATAAAATGATGGTAAAACATGGCCATTCTTTATAAGCTAAATAAGAATACATTTGAACATGCCAGGATAGACATAAAAAATTTAGTAGCATAAATCAGGCATCAACTTATGAATGAATGACAGTGTTTAACTACACAAAGTCAAAGCAGTAACAACATGGATGCAACATGCAATAGCCCAGTATAGATTCAAATTGAACACTCAGCAAAAAATTTAAGATGGTCAACCTAAGCCCAATTAAAATATCTTTTGGGGTCAGAAAGTCCTAACTTCAGTGTTTTAATGAATAGAGGAGTACTTGTGAACTCGGATAGAGCCTCTAAGAAGACATGGTCCCAGCAAGAGCTGAAAAAGAACAGAGGATGTGGCGTGGAACACTGGAAAAGAAAAATACATGACCAAGAAAATCTTATTATTGTTTTTTTTTAAAAACCCATCTGGAGATTACAAAGTCTATCTATACCTGATGAGAAAACAGCAGGAAGTCAAAAGAATTGTTACAGTTGGCTACAAAAACACTAAAGAAAAAATACTTTAACAATATGTTTTAACCAAGAAAAAAGAGAATAGCAGAATTTTTTCTCATCAAAAAAATGAGAAAATATGGCACACAAGTAAGGTGTTAGGAGACACCTTTTAATGTGGTAGATAATTTACAGAAGTAAAAAGGGACTAAACCCTCGATAATTCTTATTTCTTAAAAAGAAAAGCAAGTAGGGTCAGAACACTAACTGAACAAGCAGTGTTCTGACTAATAAAAGCAGAAGACTTAAGGGGACTCAAAGTGAATAAACATGACTTTTGTATAGCAAGGCTGGAAATGAATATCAGCAGGTTAGTTTTTTTTTTTCTTTTTAAATTTTACTGAAGTACAGTTGAAGCAGGTTAGTTTTGATACTCTAGAAAATGTCCTGTAATTGTGCAGTTATGAAGGTGAGTTTTCCCTAGAAATTGCTTCATATATAATAGGTAAGAAAAGTGACCATACAACATAAATTTTTTAGTAAGTAATAGTTTAACAGATTTAAAATTAACAAAGTTGATGTTTCTTTTCCAGAATAAATTTAACTTTATTTATAGACTTTATTCAATTCTGACCTAATTCAGGGGTAATCTTGTAGTACTTCTGTTATGGTTACTGATAATGATAAATTGGGTATATCTTTTGGACATGTTTTTAATTATAACCTAAATACTTTATTCTTACTTTTTCAGGAATACTGTAAGTTTCTTCAGAGCAATGATTATGTCACTACTTATGTTCCTCCACAGTAATTAACATAGTGCTTTACATATACAGTTGACCCTGGAACAACATGGGTTTAAACTGTATGAGTCCACTTATATGCTGATTTTTTCAATAAATACATACTACAATATCACGTGATCTGCTGTTGGTTGAATCCAAAGATGCAGAGTCACAGGAAGGCCAACTATAAAGTTATACTCGGATTTTCAACTGCTGGTGTCCCTAATCCCCTTGTTGTTTAAGGGTCAACTGTTCTTACCTTTCAATATATTCTTCACTGGTATATGGGCCAAAATGCCTAGTAGAACTAGGAAAATTAGAAAAAATTAGCAGCAGCTGAACAGATGTGTAATACCTTTTAATGTAAAGACAGCATCTTGTAGACCGGCTATATCCATTCTTATGGTTATGGGCAAAACTCTTATTATTATGGAATTTTGCTGAGTTTTTTTCTTTGCTTTTTTAACTCAGGCATCTTTCAAAATTTAAAGACCTTTCTACTCACTAACAATGTTAAAATTCAAGCTCTGTTACTCTGGTTTCATATATTATGATTGCCTGATTTAGAAAAAAACCTTTACTATAGTAATGATTCTAAATTCATTTACAAAAATCATAAGATGAATACCCTTAGCACTTAAAACAATCAGAAAGCATTGATGACATGGAAGTTTTAGGCAGCAAGGTCTTTAAGGGGGTAAATGTTTCTTTTGGTCCCAAAAGATTTAGGGCTGTCATCTTGGTGCCAATTGCCTACTAAGATGACAGCCAGACATTTTGGGTCCATCAGGTTTCTAGTGGCCAGCAGTAAGTATTTAAGAGTTGAAATCCTGTTCACAGTGCTAAGGTTTTAGAACTATGAAAGTAGGAGACTGAAATAATTATGGACACTTCACATCAAAAAACAAAAACACTAATTTGAAAAGACACATGCACTTCAATGTTCATAGAAGCACTATTTACAATAGCCAAGACATGGAAGCAACCCAGGTGCCCATTAACAGAAGATGTGGTATATACACACAGTGGAATATTACTCAACCATAAAAAAGAATGTAACATTGCCATTTCCAGCAACGTGGATGGGCCTAGAGAATGTTATGCTTAGTGAAATAAATCAGACAAAGACAAATATCATATGATATCATTTATATGTAGAATCTAAAAAATAATACAAATGAATCTATTTACAAAACAGAAACAGGCTCACAAACACAGAAAATAAACTTATGCTTACCAAAAGGGAGAGGGAAGGGGGAGAAAAAAGTTAGGAGTATGGGAATAACAAACTACTGCACATAAAATAGATAAGCAAAAAGGATTTGCTATATAGCACAGGGAATTATACCCAATATCTTATAATAACCTATAATGGAACATAATCTTAAAAAAAACCCCTGAATCACTATGCTATACATCTGAAACTAATGGAATATTGTAAATCAACTATACTTCAATAATATACACATACACACACACCAGAAAATAGCAAGCGTCAAAGAGGATGTGGAGAAATTGGAACCCTTGTGCATTGCTGGTGGGAACTGTAAAATGATGCAGCGGCTATGGAAAACCGTATGGTAATTCCCCCCAAAATCAAGCATAGAATTATCATATGATCCAGCAATTCCCCTTCTAGTTATATACCCAAAAGAACTAAAAGCAGAAACTTGACATATACTTGTATATCTAGGTTCACAGATGCATTATTCACAATAGTGTCCGTAGATGGATGAATGGATAAACAACATGCGGTTATACATATAATGAAATATTATTCAGGCTTAAGAAATTTTGACACATGCTACAACATGGATGAATCTTGAAGATGTTATGACATTATGCCAAGTGAAGTGAGCCAGTCACTGACATTATTTGTTACAAAACGACAAATAATGTATGAGTCCACTTACATGAGGTACCTAGAGTACAGAAAAATTCAGAGACAGAAAATAGAATGGCAGAATGGGAGTTATTGTATAATGGGTAAGGAGTTGCAGCATGAGAAGATGAAAACGTTCTGGAGATCAACAGTGGTGATGGTTGCACAACAATATGAACGTACTTAATGCCACTGGACCGTACACTTAAAAATGGTTACAATGGTAAACTTTATGTTATACACACTTTACTACAATAAAAAAATAACTATGGAACATATATGTTGATTAAAAAGAGAGAGAGCATGAGCACAAGACCAGTATTAGTGGGAAAAAAATATTGCCATTGTTGGGTAGAGGCAATAGTGGTTTAGGTGGAATTGTTGAGCCAGGGTGCTTAGGTCAAACCCCAGCTCCACTATTATTTAGTTGGGTGGTTAAAGTCGATTTCAGCTTCTATGCACTTTAAATCCCCTTATTTGTAAAACAAGGGTTAAAATTTAACATATTTAAAGTGTTTAGAATATATAGCCTGGTTTAAAAAAACTTCTAGGTAAGTGTTAGCTTTTATCATTAAAAGTGGGCTTTTTAAGGTTGATTTTATAAATAGTAGGATCTGACAAATATTTCATTCATCCCTCTTCTGCCAGAACTATCCACAAGTTAATTGTCCCTAAAGCCCTTCTCTGTCACAAGACTCCCTTGTCAGCTGCTCCCTCTATCATAAGAAACTACTGATTATGTAAGGGGTGTGGGAGGTAGTTCTAGGGAACAGAGCCATGATAACTCACTCAAGTTACTAGGCTAGTTACACACAGGGTAGAGAAAAGAATATTTGTAACTCTAAAAGTAGTATATTTCTGGTTTTGATGTTGTATTTTCCTGGAGAATATTAATACCTAAAATAGTCAATTTAAACTTTTGGTTCTGTGTCTTTTATTTCCACAACCAATGTCATTATTATCATTCTAGCCTACATATGCCTAATTCTGAAGAAATTTTCAGTCCAGAAATCACTGGCAGTGCTGTCTTCAGGCACTGCACCTCACTTGTCCCCTCACATGGTTAATTCTGGCCTCATGCTTTCTGGCCTCTCTGGGCCGTTTACTGACTCTTCTAGTGTTCCAACTGCTTCTTCCCACCTCCAGCGTTGGTTCTACTTTTGACTGCAAAACAGGCATCACCCCTGTGGTGACCAATTTTCTGTACTTTCTTTCTTCAGACCTAACTGGGGAACACATGCAATCTCATGGTTTCATCTATCATTTCCTCTTTGATGACTTCAATCTTCCTTTTCTGAGCTAATCCCATAATTCTAGTAGTAGTGTGACCATTCCATAATTTCAGCTCTTTATCTGCCGTCTCTAAGAACTGTGCCAATGACTGTTCCCACGTTAATTCCCATGACACTTAGTAGTCAACTGTCCATTATTTTCCTGGAAAATATATAATGGTTCCTATACAATATTGCAATCAGTCTTTTAGTCCCTCCCAGAAGGCAGATGAACCATAGTAACCCAAAAGCTTTCCTCCTTCTTTGACTTCCATAGTACCTATTATATGTTAGCCTTTCCTCATCAATAGTCACCACCAGAAAAAATTTTGGCAATGCACTGTACATTTTGTTGCATGGCTAAGAGTTTATATATACAAATATTTTCCACTGATCCAAGACTGCAACTTTCCTAAAAGAGAAATTATGTCTAAAATCTCTTTTATGTTGTACAAATGTTACTGGGCATAGATATAGGGATTTATATAAAGAATCATTTCAACTAACCAGAATTGAAAGAGGTATGTTATTAAGGCAGAAAGGGAGGAAAGAGTAGGAAAATTCGATTGAAAAGGCAGAAAAGTGGAATCTAGGAGTAAATATGGAGGCAACTTGGGGCCCTGGCCAGCTACAGAACTAGAAAAAACTATCTAATAGCAACTATTAAAAGTACTATTTAATATTTACTAGGGTTAATTGCCCATCTTTTCTTACCTAATGGTAAGATAGCCTTAATATTTATAACTTCAGGGAGTTTTTATAACCCAAATTTTGGCCTGAGAAAACTGGATACTTCATAATGCTACAAAGTTAAATTTTATCTGAGACTGATTTCACTGTTAATCAGGGGTAAATTATTTTTTTAAATTATATATATTTTATTTTTGTAATATATGGATATGTATATATATGGATGGTTTCTAGTTCACTAAAACAAGTCACATTATTCAAACTGGACATTTTTATAAGGAAATGTAATTTCTAAAGAAAAAAATCCATATCTGAGTGAGAAAAAAAATGTTCTTATAAAAAAGAAAAAACTTTAACTTTTTGTTGTAACGTTATAATATATTCGAGTAAATATGTTTATTTAATGTGTAGAAAAAATTGCTATCATCCTTTATATATGGTAGGTTGCTAACTGGCAGGACCTTATAAAACAATGCTTAAACCGGTTCATTAAAACTGGACAAAATGTTTGATTAAAAAACCCTGAAAGCAATTAAGACTAAAACAACGCTGACAAAGAAAATCAGAAGATGAGAAATACCAGATTAGATCTTGCAGTGTAGTATATTTCTTCTGAACTGTCCAAAAAATCATCACTGTCCGGCTGTTTAGCAGAGACCAAGAAACCCAAGTTATTAACACTTAGACTAAAAGCCACAAATTCACAATGGGAAACTCACAAGTGAAGTAAGTCCTGCTAACATAACTTTATTAAGGTAAATGCAAAGTCAAATCAGATTAAGGAGCTTCTAAAAAAGCAACAGTGCAACAACTTTCCTCTATAATACAGTTACTAAATTAGTACAGAATTTAAATACATGCAATGGTAAGTTAAAAAGAGAAGCAGAAAATAACAACTGGCATTTATAAACATCATGATTATGTTTTCTTCTAAACCTTCTCCATCTTCTACATAAAGGTCAGGCTTAAGTATTATAACATGATCATTTTAAGAATTTTTCTTTAGCATTCCTTTCCTCCATGCTGGTATACTGAATTAGAGCAACTCTTTAAGTTAAAAGGCTAAAGACTCCCTTTGTATGCCTTTAGTCAAGTGGGTTAAAATAAGCATTTAAGAAGAAAGTTCCCACTTCAATCCTGAGCGTTCATTAACAGTTACTTTCTTCTCATTATTAAGCAGAAAAGGGAAAAAAATGAAACATATAATCTGGAGCTTTGGTTAAGTAATTTCATTAGGATTAATTTTGTTTGTTTTTTAAGTCTCATTTTTTATTCTTCCATAGAATATTAACATCTCAAATGTTTGTACAGCATTTTGCTTCTGAGACTACACCTAATATTTTATCATATATCTGGAAAGGGGTATATAAAAAATTAACAAAAGAGAATCATGAAAAGAATGTTTTAGCAATCTTTAAGTAAATGATAAATTTAATCTGCTCTGTACACCAGTCTCTCCTGAGTCTCAGTTGCTCCAAAGAGATTGGATTCTGTCCTGATATTTAGAAAAGGTGGTTTACACTCTTAAAAAACTGCCCATAAATTTAATTAGAAGATATGCTATTACTGGCCCAACACTGTAGTTTAAAATTGTGGCATTTATCCTAATAAATATATATGTAAAAAGTCCCTCAAAAACTGCAAAGCAAAAATGAAAAAAAAAAAAAAGGCTAGCATTAAAAACATTTAATCAACGAATGGTGAAACTAGTAAGTTTCTCCTAAAATAATTTTGAAAATATTCAATCTCAGCAACACAGATTTATTTATTCCAAATTTTAGAATTAGTTACCTTTTTATTTCCCCAAATGCTTTGAAAATATTAATAACTAGCTTTTGTAGTCAGTACCAACATATCACAAAGACTAATTAAAACATTTACTTTCAGTGTTAAGATTCCAAGACTACACTACTTACAAGTTCATGATGTGGTTCTGTCTCCTTCCTTAAGGGTGGATCAAACTTTACTTGGCCAACTAAAAGAGAAAAACAGTAAAGCCTTCATCTGTTTCCATATTTTTAATGATACAATAATTTTAAAAGTTACTCCCATAGCAAAACCTATTTAATTTTACCATCTACCATAGACTGATCACAATCCAAAGATTTAAGTAAAGAATCTGTTAGCTGGAAAAAACCCAAGAAAGTCTAAGCTGTTAAAGCTTAATCTAATAATCCTAGGCCTTTTCTGTAGTAAAAAAAAAAGATGATTAACAAAATTACGTGTACGTTACAGTCAGGATCTAAGGTGCTACTTCACTGTGACCCAGCATAAAATAGAGACAATCTTAACTCAGTACTTCGGTATACAGACAGCAATTCAGGCAGAGCTATTTCTGGAAGCCAGCCTGCAAGACGGTCTCTAATGAGTCCTGCCTCCTGGTGTTCATAAACTTGTGTACTTCCTTCCCACTTCCCTGGGGTGGTCTATGTGACCAGACGAAAACGGCAGAATGATGGCATATAACTTCAGAGATAAGGCTTCTGTCTTGGGCTCTCTCTACTGGATCACTTGCTCTGGAGGAAGTCACGCTGTGAGCAGTCCTAAGGAGAGGCTACACTGCCAGGAACTTAAGCCTTGGGCTAACAGCTCCGTGAGTAACCTTGGAAGCAAATCTTCCACCTCAGTTAAGCCCTTGGCAGACTGCAGCCCCAGCTGACACCCTGATTGTCATGACAGACCCTGAGGCAGAACCACCCAGCGAGGCTGTCCTGGACTCCTGACCCTTAGAATATGTGTGAGATAATAAATGTTTATTGTTTTAAGCTGCTAAATTTTGGGGTAATTTGTTATACAACAATAACTACACTTCTGCAGCTAAAGTGTAAACTAAATACTAGAGCCAACATAAATTGACTGTACTACATTCACCCTTCCCCCTGCTATTCTAATTTAATGAATGTTTCACTACCTTTACCTTTAATTTCTGTATCTCATTATCATTGTCATTATCTACTTTTATAACCTGGGTACAGCATTCAAGACCACTGAGATAAAAGCAGAGGCACAAATATAAAACATTAAAAAGAAGAAAAACAGACAGTCCCAAATAATATCACCGCTCAACTAGTAAGAGCTCAGCCAAAACAGCAGTTCTCAATCGAGGCAGGGAAGCGAGTGAGATTTCAAAGTACAATCGTTTTGTAACTGTTTTGATTTTAGCTTAGTATGTATGGTTTACTGTGAATGTTAATGCCAGATAAAGGAGATCATGAGATTTGAATATTTAGCAATAGGAGGCACAAGTGAAAAAGGTTGAGAAACACAGCCCTACAAGATCTCCAGTTGTGTGTGAAGAAGTATGTATATGCTTTATAGCTGTTATGCACTAGATATCAAATTCTGGCCCTTAGAGATAAGTAGGCTGTTCAATAATGGGTTCCTCAAACCTGTGCACATATGATCACATATCAAAGATTACAAAATAGATTTTATTAAGGTATTAAAACATATTATATATATACACACACACACACACACATATATATATACATATATCACGTTGACAGAGGCCCTATTGAACAACTCTCACCTAAACTTGTCATCAAATGGCAAAATTAAATCTGTAATAAAATTACATGAGGACAGTTTCATGCATTATCTGCCTTGTGTTATCATCACATGTGAACATGCCTGTTTCCACCAGACTGCATAATCACTAAGTACAGGGGTGCAGGGATGCTGTCTTAGACTTTCATTTTTATTATTATTATTTTTTGGCTGTGTTGAGTCTTCGTTGCTGCACGCGGGCTTTCTCTAGTTGCGGCGAGCAGGGTCTACTCTTCATTGCAGTGCATGGGCTTCTCATTGTGGCAGCTTCTCTTGTGGAGCACGGGCTCTAGGCTTGTGGGCTTCAGTAGTTGGGGCATGCAGGCTCAGTAGTTGTGGCTTGCGGGCTCTAGAGCACAGGCTCAGTAGTTGTGGCGCATGGGTTTAGTTGCTCTGTGGCACGTGGGATCTTCCCGGACCAGGGCTTGAACCCCTGTCCCCTGCATTGGCAGGTGGATTCTTAACTACTGTGCCACCAGGGAAGTCCCTAGACTAATTTTCATAGCAAGGACAGAACCCCAACTGTAGTAGGTATTCAATACCCCTGTACTCTGTGGGAACACTTTTCCAGAGACAGGAGCCCATACAGCGAAGTCCCTACAGAGATTCATTCTTCATGCCTTACACTGGTATCACTCTTCTGTTCTATCCAAATTCCCTAAAGTTATGATAAGTTTCTGCCACAAGACATTGCAATACTGTTCAAATAACTGCTGGGCAATCATCCCAGGCTACAGTGCTATTTATGATGTTCTTAATAATGTCGAAAATTCCTACTTATCTGTAATTGTCTACTGGTCTTGATCTCTGTTTCTGCTACCATCTCCTTGAACGTATGTCAAGCGACACACCATAAATTTATATTTTACTATCCAGATGAAAACTCCTTCTTAGCTTCTTTGAAATAGCTCCGACATGATCACTTGCCGACCCATCACTAGCCATTAGGGGTCAAAACTGATCCTACTATGGCAGACAGGAAGAGCCCCAGAATTATTTCTTCTTAAAGCAAGTCTCTGCTTATCATATTTAACTGAAGGCAGAGGGGACTTCCTAAAAGGGAAAGAGCAACAGACTTTCTGCAAGTGAGCCGATTTTTACATATATGTTGCCCAAACACCATTTAGTTTAATAAAGAGAAAACCCTGGTTGCATGGAGAGATACCATGTAATTGTAAACATAAAACATTATCAAGAGCAACAAATGTATACAAATACTAAAATAAATTATTTTCTCTAAAGCCTGCCTTTATCGTCAATAGCATGACTGATTATTCTATATATCACATCTCACATAAAATCATAAAACATCCTAAGAAAGCAGATACTACAACACTGCATAAGATTTTAAAGCCTCAAACATCAAACCCACAAATTGTAAGAAGTGGTGGTTTTAATCCTGTTGCTACCTCAACATACTAGAGGGATACAACACCTTTCTTACTGGCAAACACAGGAGAAGAGAAGATGTCCATCAAAAGGAGGGCATATCAGAGTCTCAGAAAAACTAGGGTGAAGGCATCTATAGTTTCAAATAGCATGTACACACATGTGCAGTTAGGAGCTGAGAATCACTGATATAAACTAGTAAAGAATGACTAACAGGAAACTGCACTTTGCAGTAAAGGGCCTGACAATACAATTTAAAAACAGAATTGGATAACAAGATAGAAAGTACTTTAGATTTTCAGTAGTACTGAACACATAAGGTTTTCTAACTGCAAAGGCAGCTCTAATCACCTTTTGTATTATTAAAGAAATGACAAAGATGTATTGTAATTACTTTTTGTACATTAAAAAATAATGGGAGGGCTTCCCTGGTGGCGCAGTGGTTGAGAGTCCGCCTGCCGATGCAGGGGACACGGGTTCATACCCCGGTCTGGGAGGATCCCGCATGCCGCGGAGCGGCTGGGCCCGTGAGCCATGGCCGCTGGGCCTGCGCGTCCGGAGCCTGTGCTCCGCAACGGGAGAGGCCAAAACAGTGAGAGGCCCGCGTACCGCAAAAAAAAAAATAAAATAATGGGAAATGCTCACATGCTAAGGTTGTCATTTTCAGAAAAATACTTTTGGGGAAAAATTAGCAAATTTAAATCACATGGCTTCAGAGGGAGCTTTAAAGGTTAAGTTTATATGGTCACACAACTAACTGTAGGCAAAGTACAAATCCCAGTCATGGGCTTTTTGTAAATTAGATGGTGCTTTCTTTCAAGAATTTCCTTCTTTTAAGAGCATTTCCAGGTAGCTTCAGCAACAAACTCTGCCAAGAACTTAACACAGCGTACGGTCCAGCCAAAATTCCAAAGGAAGGTTCACGAAGGACTTGCAGTGTGAAAGCCACACAGGCGTGCTGACGTGGTTTCTGAAGTGGAGCCGTGTTTGCGAAAGATCGCTGGGCTGGAAGCCGAGAGATCTAGGGCTTGCTGTTAACCAGGTGTACGACTCCATCCCACAGGCAGATCTATTCATCTCTGCATTTCTTTTTGTTTTCTATTAAATGGTGATAGTGCCTGTCCCTACTTAACCTTACTTAGCTTTTACATGTGCAGACCTCTCCCTCTCCTGGCTCTCCTGGACCATCAGCTTCTATCTAACCTGGGAGCTTGTTAGAAGTAAAGAACCTCAGGTCTCACCCCAGATCTACTGAATCAGAAACCGCATTTTAGCAAGCTCTCTAGGCAAGTTCTATCCACATGGAAGTTTAGGGAGCACTGCCTTGATTACTTCTATCCTGCCTATTCTAGGAATTTTATTCCTCTTCCCAAACAACATAAATACACGCCCCCAGACACCACCAGAAAGTCCTCAGGAGTAAGGAAAATGAAATTCTTACTGCCTTAATTAAACTCTACCTTTCAAAGCATCTAATAAGAAAAACTACTTGGAAGAAAATGAAGCAAAAATAACGGCAACTAAATTAAAACTTGAAATCTTATTTTTTATTGTTAAATTATAAACTGTGTACAGGATACACTTACAGTTTATCTCCGAGCGTGTTTTTTCTTCTCTCACATTTCTACTTGTTGAGTGAATTCTATGTGGGACAGCAACAAGAGGCTAGGAAAGAACAAAATCAATGACAAGCCACAGTCTGGTCCACAGAATTACCCAAATATGAAAGAAATACTTCTCTTCATATAAAAATGGGAACAAAATACAACTTTGCTAATATTTGTTTAAAAAATGGCAACCAGAAACTGAAAGCTTCTTACTCCTCAAACTGGGAGCTTAAGATTAGGGATATACGTTATCCACAGCAGGTTCCCAATAAATGTTCTATGAGTTGAATAGAAATAAATATTCAAAATTGAATATTTCAACAACACAATAGCTGTTCAAAAGCTGCAGCTAGCTTTCCCTGTTGCAGAGGAGAAAATTGTAATTGAAAAAAAATCTGCCTCAACTTCTTATATCAAGAAGGATGAGATAAATGAAATGAAATAATGCTAAAGGCATTAATGATTTATGGTCTTCTTACCTAGTAAACACAACATTTTCCCCACCTTAATGCTTTTTCTTGTAGAAGCAGCACTCTATTTTCTTTCCTTTTATTTTATTAAAATCTCTCTATGTGTACTGTCACTTTCAGAGAGAAATATCCTGGGGGGTAGGCGAAGTGGGGATGAGTTCTTCTTACTATTAATTCATGGACATTCCTCCAACCTTATGGAGTAAAAAAGGCCCTATTTGAAAAGCTTCTGCAACTCCATTCTATACACTCTAAGGCTTCACTTTAAGAGGTGATGCCAGCATCTATTTCATGTACCAAATAGGTTTTTTCTTCTGTGTGTGAAACACTATCTTTGAAGTTTTACTACCTTTGAAGGAGATACACTCTTACACATATCTTTTGGAAAATGTAATTCATAAACATTTGAGCTCAAATTCTTAAGACTCTATAAGGCAAATAAAAAACAAGACCCGAGTTAACTATTCTCAGTGTAGGCACCTCTCAGGAAATAAAAATATATGAATCTAAGACCCAAATATTAAAACACCAATGTAGTAAAAGAGTAGCAAAAATAATTTTAAAAATTAAGTATTTAAACTTTACATGTACACAGTGATTTGTAGTTTACGAAGTGCTTTCATATACCTTAGCTCGTTCTGTCCTCAAAATAAACTTGTGAAACAAGTATCAGTCTTCATTTTATAGATGAGGACATTCAGCTAGTTAGCCACAGAACAAGAAAAACCCTGGACTTTTGATCACAATATTTGGAGCAAAAACAAACAAGCAAAAATAGGTGTCATGTTAGATTAGTCACACATACTGCTGTTATCAGTGAACTTGGATGAAATCTATGCTTTCTATGAGAACAGTTTTACTTTCCCAGCTTCAACAGTGCAATTATAAAATTATTAAATCTTATAATGCTGTACCTAGTACATGGGTTAACATACAGGAGAAGACAATGCTATTAATCACAATTACTTCAATGTGTAGTACTTCTAAAATAGAAACTACATGGGAACCCTACATGAAAAGTCAACTTTCTTCCACTGTGAATAATGTATACTAAACTAAAACAACTAAAGACTAAAGTAGAACTAGTACACATGCTAAATATTTTCAAGAGAATTCAATTTCCACACAGTATTATATAGTATCACAGCAAGTACCGAAATGCTAGTTAGACACATTCAAATTCTGAGTGACAACACAGTACTCAGCAATTATAATTACAAATCATTTGCAAATAATAAGACTCAGATACTACCTATTATGTATAACACATATTGTAGTATTCTATATGTATAAATTACTATAGATTTCTCTGGGGAAAGTATGATCTTAAACTATGGTGGGAAGAAAAGTTACCCTCCTCCCTATCCAACAATTATAATACTAATAACATAGTCTTGATAAGGAGAAATTTCTTTCTCTGCTATAGGAGAAAATTTCAGAAGAATCTTTATTCCACAGGTTGCTTCTATATTTGGTTTATTATTTCTCCTCTTTAAACACATTTTAAAGGACTTTATAATTCAGTACAACAAGTAAACAGGATGAAGTAAGGGACAACAATGCAGCATCTAGTGCACTGAAAGAGTACAGGAGGTCCTCGTCCTGTAGTCTTGATATGCACAAATTTCAGTTAGTAGAATATAATTAAATTACACTAGTCCTCTATAACATGGTTCAAATTTCAGTCACTAGTTTATTAGTTGTATAATATTATATAACAATTGTATATTATTCAGTATATTAATCTTATCAACATTCAGTATATTAATTATAATTGCATAAAACACAAACTTCACTGCCTGCTTGTCAGTCCACAGATCACTATGTGAATAACAGATGCACATCATGATCCGTAACTAATCACGTCACTACTTTCAAAGTCTGTCTGTGACTGGTCACTGAGTATCTGTTATTCAGTTCATGCACAGACAGCAAAGTGTGTAGTTGTGTTGTCTCCTTGTCTCTCAGTGATAATATACTCATGTGACATTTTTACAAAAATTGGTAACTGAAAGAAGAAATTAGCCAACAAAGATAAAACTGCTGCAAAGAAACAGAAAGTGATAACTCTGGATAATGTTGGAATGAAGTTTGAATCAAACATAAATGAAGTTACAGGAGAAAATAGCTGACTGTGAGAATGCTGACGCTGCCACTGTTCAAGAGACTGTGGACACACAGCCAGGGTAACTTAGTGAGGCTGAACCTGACATAAGTGAAGAAAGACGTTCTGATAAAAAGGATGAAGGTGCCCCAAAAGAAGGGGCGCTAGCAAAAAATTTCACATCACAGGAATACTGAGATTATTTCATGCACTGAAAGTTCAAAGGATAAAATACTGGAAGCTGATCTGAACTTAGAAAGGAATCTGACATTCACCAAAGCATAAAGAAGATACTTGTTCTGTGTCATAAAGTTATATGACAAGAAGAAGGCAAACACTATGCAATCTACTCAATAAACAGACTACTTGATAATGAAACAATCCATGGAAGTGGTTTTTTTTTTTTTTAAACAAAGAAAAGAAACAATTCTCACAGGTTCTAATACTTTACAATGTACTAAATAAAATTTTAGTTTTACTATTTTTTCATTCCCCTATACATTTAAAACTGACAATAAGAGAGTTTTTAATCTTCTAACACAAATTTTTTAAGGTCACAAAACAATTATAATTTTTCTCCTTGAGTATTAAGATTGCTTTGCAGGGGACGTCCCTGGTGGCGCAGTGGTTGAGAGTCTGCCTGCCAATGCAGGGGACACGGGTTCGAGCCCTGGTCCGGGAAGATCCCACATGCTGCGGAGCAACTAAGCCCGTGCACCACAGCTACTGAGCCTGCGCTCTAGAGCCCGAGAGTCACAACTATTGAGACCACATGCCACAACTACTGAAGCCCTCGCGCCTAGAGCCCGTGCTCCACCACAAGAGAAGCCACCACAATGAGAAGCCCGTGCACTGTAAAGAAGAGTAGCCCCTGCTCACCGCAACTAGAGAAAGCCCCGCTCAGCAACAAAGACCCAATGCAGCCATAAATAAATAAATTTACATGCAAAAAAATGCTGTTGGATCCTTTCAAAAAAAAAAAAAAGATCGCTTTGCAGGATTTCACCTTACTTGGTCATTTGTACAGTCCTTTACTACCATGCAAATGAAGGAACACCTGTATATTAAATTATAGAAGAATTTATAAAGCAAAACAACAAAACCCAATTTCTCCCTAGTATAAAGTCAATAATACTTTACAATTCTTAAGTTTTTTGTTTTCAAATGCTTTTCCAGACCTTTAAACAAAGGGATAGTAGCTTATTTATAGTTGTATAAAGATGACAAGCTAGAACAATGATGAATTGATAGAAAGGTTCTCTCTTACCTAAGACAATCTGAGACCACCTTTCTGACCACTGAGAGCTATCATTCCTTCAGTATCATCAATGGAATTTACACCATTTTAAGAACCTTCCAAAAGCCAGTCAAGTTCAAGGCTATCCAGCTCAGTTACAGACCCAATAACAGAATTCTGACATGTCACATATACTGAGTTTATCTTAGGTGCCACAATTATTAGCTGAGTTAGGAATGTTACATATGCCAGCCGAAGTGAAGCTTCCATTCATACCAATGCTCCCATGATACTAGGGTTATTTAATTCTCTAACTACACTGGCTCATTTTTAAACACGTCTACAGCAGACAATTAGGGTAATAGTCACTAACAAAGTCAATCCTATACTTTCTACTAACCACTAATAACTCATGAAGTATTGTACAAGGATTCTTTTTGAGAAGAAAATGGAACAGAAATTTTATGTATATTCTAACATCTTGTGTAGGTGCTTCCCATTTTCATTCTCTTTTACAATGGATTATTTATTTGCAACTTCATCTAAAATGACTACTTTAAAAAAACTACAGTAATTTCAAGAAGTAGATTAGATAATTCTGCCTTTGCCATTTTCAGAAAACAGACTCTATAAGTAGTCAACAGGAAAAATCCAGCTCATGACTTCCAAAGGCAAGGAGCTAATCTTCCCTCAAGAGTTGATTTAAACTAGATTCAGAACTTAAAAGAACTGAGTTTTCAGATGTACATACATATATACATGTATGTTATATATTACTTGGTAAAAACAGTTCCTACCTCAGGATCATCATCATCAAAATCATGGTAAGTGGAATGATCTGGATTATTCACTTTATCCAACAGTTCGATTGCCAAAGACCGTGTCAAAGGCTGTGTGACAAACGGGTGCTATAAAAATAAAATAACATAGTACAGAACAACTTATTAGAAGTCTGTTTGAGTGACATTTTATATTTTGAAAAAAGATATATTTCAGGGCAAAAATAATACCTGTAGTAGCTTTTCAGCAGTAGGTCTTTTTTTTGGATTTTTGGTAAGTGCCATTTTCACAAAATGATGAAAACTATTTGACCTAAGAAATTTTGAAAATCAGATTTTAAAATTTCAATTATTTTTTTGCTCATGACTATAAAAGTAAATAACACAAAAATACTTACCACTTCATTTTATCCTTTAGTTTAGGAGGCTGAAAATTGCTTTTTGTCATTAGAAATAATGCTCTGAAAAATCAACAACCGTTACACAGCATTTTAAGATTGCATATTTTAATATATAATATTAATTCTATTACTATAATTCCCAAATAAGGTAAAGCAAGACTAAGAATATTACTTGTTCATGACATAATAAATAATACTGGGAGGGGGGGAGGCGACCTTAATTTAAGCACAGGATTCTTTAACTATGACACACTGACCTCATTGGGTGTAAGTCAAACATAGGAGGCTGCAGCTCAGCAAGTTCTATGGCAGTGATCCCCACTGCCCAGAGATCACAAAGCTGATTGTACCCGCCTTTCCTCTCAACGGCTGCGACTTCTGGAGCCATCCTGAAGGAAATAGTCCAGAAAAGAAAAATCTATTTATTGCATTTTCCTTCTTATTCCCATCAGAGGCACACCATCACTATGTAAGCTGAGGCCTATTTAGGCCCTGACATCTGAAAAATAAGTATGTAGTACTTAAATGGCTCATATTTCCCAAGATCTCAACATCTCATAAGACTCTCCATCCCAAGCCCCTCCTGATTTCTCCTTTGTTACTTTAAGCTATTTACGATAAAGGTTTATAAAAATTTACAACTATAACAGAGCGACATGTACCAATCTGTCCACATCCCAATCTCTCTCTTCCTCTGTACATGCAGAATTCTACAGAGACATAACATGTAGTAAATAACTTATCATTTTTAGCTCTTCCTTCTTACGTCAATAAACTGCAATCTGGCCTCCGACTGTTTTCACTTGACCAATACTATTTATTGGGGCACCAAGAATCTTCATGTAGTACCTAACTCACATTTACTATAAACTTAAGTGGTTGGTGAAAAGTTATAAAAATGAGTGCTTTTAAAAATATATATTTATTCAGATGAAAGTTACCTGAATTCAGTATTTTTCTTGTTTCTTTCAACTTTACTGTAGTCTTATTCTAATTATACCTCTATAAATTTGTATTTTATTAAATAATTATGTTGATTTTCAAATATAAAAAATTTCAAATCCTAAGCAGTAGTTTTGAAAAGAACTACTTGAGATAAACATTTGAACTCTTACATATCAAAAGTGTGAGTTAAACAGGCAGCCTTACAAGTATGTTTGTTTTCCTGGTATGATTTCAGGAAAGTCAAATATGTCAGTAAGTTAACCAAAAAAAAAAAAAATCCCTCTAACTTTCTAAATGCTTGGTCTTAAAATGTTTTTAATCTTTATTGATAGCTAGAGTCCAGCCAGCTGTGGAAATGCCCCAGTAGAGGATGGAAGTACACTGGTGACATATTCTTAACTAGCTGGCCACAGCAGCTGATGTTCTCCCTTCCTCTATAAAAATATGAGTGAAAGATTCCACCCAGTGCACTTGTACTCCTGCCAGTTAAGTTGCATGCTTACCGCAATCAACTGAGTCATCTCTGAACCTGTTTATTTGTTATGTTTGTTATTATAAATAATCTAATTAAATATAATAAAAACTAATTTATTGTGAAGGTAAAAAGAGTAAGCTGTTATGAAAATTAAAGTGTATGCTTTAGAAAAACTTGTTAAAGACAAGTTTCTAAAGACAAAAAAAACAAAAAAATCTGGCAAATGAGGTTAAGAAAATGATAGCTGTAAAAGATTAGGAAGGCTACAGACTGCATAATTCCATCTGTATGACACTGGGGGAAAGGCAAAACTGTAGAGACAGAAATCAGATCAGGTGTTGCCAGAGGCTAGAGACGGGCCAAAAGAATTTACGAGAAGGGCACAAAAGGAAACTTTCCTGGGTGATGGGTACCTATGTTTTACACGGATTGTGGTGGCATTTTTCACTACCACAGCGTGTCTCAAAGTTCATAGAACTGTACACCTAATGAGTCTAAATTTATACCTCAATAAACCTGACTGGAAAAGTCACATGCTTTGTATGTGGCTGCATTTTAGAGAAACACAAACCAGGAAATGTGGATGATTTACATCTAACTAGTTATCTACGCAAAGGAAAGGCCTTGGTCCTACATCAAATGATTGGGGGAAAAAAAAAAAGTACACTCACATGCTTAAATTGAAATAAAATGTTTAAGGTACATGTGTAGTGTATTAATTTTGAGATTTGCCAATTCCACAGACTTTTTTGATTAACTGAATAACTGCCAACCTTAGTCACAATGAATGAGAGATTCCATTCTATCCTATATCCCTAGAGTTTAGGTGGGAAAGACATGATACTAGAGAGAGTTGAAGAGTCGGAGCGTTCCAAAACATTATTTTGCCTAATTCGCAATTTCACATGCTCCCAAGATACTACCTACTCTATCATTAGAAGAATGACATTAGTTTTTTATCTCTGAAGCTTCAGTTGGAGATCAGTTATCATCAACAAACATTTACTAAGCATGTGTAGAGAATCATGCTAGACCCTGGAGATTCAATGAGAGTTCCTCCAGATGTTTAAAATCAAACTGAGGAGACAGAGTATCTAAAAATAATAACAGATAGCTCTTTAAGCTCTTATTCCTCTCAGAAATCAACCCCGAAAAATAAGAACAAAAAAGAGAAATATAAACGTATCACCTTTGAAAAATCCAGAAGACATATTTGGACTGGAAATGAAATAATAGTAAATGATGTGGCAAATAGGAAGAAGGACAAACCTAAGTGTGTGTAGAGGACAAGACCAACTAGCAAGCCAAGAACCCCAGAAATATGTAAAATTTAATGTACGTCAGTTACTACTTTACTGATGACTAGGTTCCAACTAGCTGGTTCTCAGCCCCTAAGAATCCCAGAAAGGCTGACAAATTAGGGTTAGAAACTTACAAAAGCAGAGTTAAGCTTGAGGTTGAAAACAGGTATATTTGCAAATGTCAAGTCTAAATAATGAATAGTTAGTCCACCAGATTCCTCTTCTCATCTGTTAAGGCCCAGCAATTACTCCTTCCCCATTCCTACTGGATAAAGACCAACAGAAACTGGACGAGGGGCTTCAGACTCAGACATATCAGGAACAAAGGGGAGCAGGGGCTGCGAGCAGTAGAAGTCTGTGTATAACAATGAGTTCCTCAGCTTCCTTCACTTACTCATTTCCGGGACACTAAAAACTGGGTTTACATGCTACATCCCATGCACACACGGCTACAAATCAGCTTTAAGTGCCTTGCTCTTCAATGTAAACCAGAAGAAAAGGGTTACTAGACATTTGAGGGAAGCCTCCATCATGAAAGCATGAGTCTCAAAAGCTTTGGAAATCTTATAGAAATAAGAACAAAAATGACTTTTAAAAAGTGACAGAAAATTAATGGATTAATCCAAGTGATCCAAGATATAACTAATGAGTTTCAGAAAGAGAGAGAAGGAAAAAGTAAAGCAAAGAAATTATCAAAGAAGTAATGCAAGAATACTTCCCAGAACTGAAAGGCACGAACCCTGATTGAAAAGCACAAATGCCAAGTACAATGAATAAAAGTAAAAATGACAGGGCTTCCCTGGTGGTGCAGTGGTTGAGAGTCCGCCTGCTGATGCAGGGGACATGGGTTCATGCCCCGGTCTGGGAAGATCCCACATGCCGCAGAGCGGCTGGGCCTGTGAGCCATGGCTGCTGAGCCTGCGCGTCCGGAGCCTGTGCTCCGCAAAGGGAGAGGCCACAGCAGTGAGAGGTCCGCGTACGGCAAAAAAAAAAAAAAAAAAAAAAAATAAAAAAGACAAAAAAAAAAACAAAAATATTCTGAAGTACACTACCATGTAATACCAAACCATCAAAAAGATTCTAGTAGGGAGGGGTTACATTCAAATATCATGTGTCAACAGTTTCAGCCAGTTTTGGAGCCCATCGGCTGCCAGCCCCCCCACCTCTCCACCAGTGTGTGACGCATTCCTTCCACATCTACCTATATGAAAGCATCCCTCTGTGATGAGGATGGGGCGGTGGTCCACACATAGTCCAGTGGCAAGAGGGAAAAGTAAGGTGATGTGAGCGGAGCCCTCTTGGCTGTGTGGCTGACAGGGTCTTGCTGCTCCAGCTGGGTGTCAAGCCTAAGCATCTGAGGTGGGAGAGCCAAGTTCAGGACATTGGACCACCAGAGACCTCCTGGTCCCACATAATATCAATCAGCGAAAGCTCTCAGAGATCTCTGTTTCAACGCTAAGACCCAGGTCCACTCAACAACCTGCAAGCTCCAGTGCTGGACACCCTATGCCAAACCACTAGCAAGATGGGAACACAACCCCATCTACTAGCAGAAAGGCTGCCTAAAATAATAATAAGCTCACAGACACCCCAAAACACACCACCGGACGTGGTCCTGCCCACCAGAAAGACAAGATCCAGCCTCATCCACCAGAACACAGGCACCAGTCCCCTCCACCAGGAAGCCTACACAACCCACTGAACCAACCTTACCCAATGGGGGCAGACACCAAAAAAAAACGGTAACTACAAACCCGCAGCCTGCAAAAAGGAGACCCCAAACACATTAAGTTAAGCAAAATGAGAAGACAGAGAAATACGCAACAGATGAAGGAGAAAGGTAAGAACCCACCACACCAAACAAATGAAGAGGAAACAGGCAGTCTACCTGAAAAAGAATTCAGAGTAATGATAGTAAAGATGATCCAAAATCTTGGAAATAGAATGCAGAAAATACAAGAAACGTTTAACACGGATCTAGAAGAACTAAAGAGCAAAGAAACAGTGATGAACAACACAATAAATGAGATTAAAATTCTCTAGAAGGAATCAATAGCAGGATAATTGAGGCAGAAGAACACATAAGGGACCTGGAAGATAAAATATGGAAATAACTACCACAGAGCAGAATAAAGAAAAAAGAATGAAAAGAATTGAAGACAGTCTCAGAGACCTCTGGGACAACATTAAATGCACCAACATTTGAATTATAGGGATCCCAGAAGAAGAAGAGAAAAAGAAAGGGACTGAGAAAATATTTGAAGAGATTATAGTTGAAAACTCCCCTAATATGGGAAAGGAAGTAGTCAATCAAGTCCAGGAAGCACAGAGAGTCCATTACAGGATAAATCCATGGAGAAACATGGCAAGACATACATTAATCAAACTATCAAAAATTAAATACAAAGAAAAAATATTAAAAGCAGCAAGGGAAAAGCAACAAATAACATACAAGGGAATTCCCTTAAGGTTAACAGCTGATCTTTCAGCAGAAACTCTGCAAGCCAGAAGGGAGTGGCAGGACATATTTAAAGCGATGAAAGGGAAAAACCTACAACCAAAATTACTCTACCAAGCAAGGATCTCATTCAGATTCAATAGAGAAATTAAAACCTTTACAAACAAGCAAAAGTTAAGAGAATTCAGCACCACCAAACCAGCTCTACAACAAATGCTAAAGGAACGTCCCTAGGGAGGAAACACAAGAGAAGGAAAAGACCTACAAAAACAACCCCAAACAATTAAGAAAATGGTAATAGGAACATATATATCGATAATTTCCTTAAATGTAAATGGATTAAATGCTCCAACCAAAAGACACAGACTGGCTGAATGGATACAAAAACAAAACTCATATATATGCTGTCTACAAGAGACTCACCTCAGACCTAGGGACACATACAGACTGAAAGTGAGGGGATGGAAAAAAATATTCCATGCAAATGGAAATCAAAAGAAAGCTGGAGCAGCAGTTCTCATATCAGACAAAATAGACTTTAAAATAAAGACCATTACAAGAGACAAAGAAGGACACTCCATAATGACCAAGGGATCAATCCAAGGAGAAGATTTACCAATTGTAAATATTTATGCACCCAACATAGGAGCACCTCAATACATAAGGAAAATGTTAACAGCCAGAAAAGGGGAAATCGACAGTAACACATTCATAGTAGGGGACTTTAACACCCCACTTTCACCATGGACAGATCATCCAAAATGAAAATAAATAAGGAAAACAAGCTTTAAATGACATATTAAACAAGATGGACTTAATTGATATTTATAGGACTATCCATCCAAAAACAACAGAATATACTTTCTTCTCAAGTGCTCATGGAACATTCTGCAGGATAGATCATATCTTGGGTCACAAATCAAGCCTCGGTAAATTTAAGAAAATTGAAATCATATGAAGTATCTTTTCTGACCACAATGCTAAGAGACTAGATAGAAATAACAGGAAAAAAACTGTAAAAAATACAAAAACATGGAGGCTAAACAATATGCTACTAAATAACCAAGAGATCACTGAGGAAGAAAAAGAGCGAATCAAAAAATACCTAGAAACAAATGACAATGAAAACACGACGACCCAAAACTTATGGAATGCAGCAAAAGCAGTTCTAAGAGGGAAGTTTATAGCAATACAATCCTACCTCAAGAAACAACAAAAATCTCAAATAAACAACCTAACCTTACACCTAAAGCAATTAGAGAAAGAACAAAAAAACTCCAAAGTTAGCAGAAGGAAAGAAATCATAAAGATAAGACCAGAAATAAATGAAAAAGAAATGAAGGCAACAATACCAAAGATCAATAAAAACAAAAGCTGGTTTTTTGAGAAGATAATCAAAATTGATAAACCATTAGCCAGACTCATCAAGAAAAAAAGGGGGAAGACTCAAATCAACAGAATTAGAAATGAAAAAGGAGAAGTAATAACAGACCCTGCAGAAATACAAAGCATCATAAGGGACTACTACAAGCAACTCTATGCCAATAAAATGGACAACCTGGAAACAGTGGACAAATTTTTAGAAAAGCACAACCTTCCAAGACAACCAGGAAGAAACAGAAAATATAAACAGACCAATCACAAGCACTGAAATTGAGACTTCGATGAAAAATCTTCAACAAACAATAGTTCAGGACCAGATGGCTTCACAGGCGAATTCTATCAAACATTTAGAGAAGAGCTAATACCTATTCTTCTCAAACTCTTCCAAAATATAGCAGAGGGTAGAACACTCACAAACTCATTCTACGAGGCCACCATCACCCTAATATCAAAACCAGACAAAGATATCACAAAAAAAGAAAACTACAGGCCAATATCACTGATGAACATAGATGCAAAAATCCTCAACAAAATATTAGCAAACAGAATCCAACAACACATTAAAATGATCATACGCCATGATCAAGTGGGGTTTCTCCCATGAATGCAAGGATTCTTCAATATATGCAAATAAATCAATGTGATACACCATATTAACAAATTGAAGGATAAAAACCATATGATAATCTCAACAGATGCAGAAAAAGCTTTTGACAAAATTCAACACACATTTATGATAAAAACTCTCCACAAAGTAGACACAGAGGGAACTTACCTCATCATAATAAAGGCCATATATGACAAACCCACAGCCAACATCATTCTCAATGCTGAAAAACTGAAACCATTTCCACTAAGATCAGGAAGAAGACAAGGTTGCCCACTCTCACCACTATTATTCAACATAGTTTTGGAAGTTTTAGCCACAGCAATCAGAGAAGAAAAAGAAATAAAAGGAATCCAAATCGGAAAAGAAGAAGTAAAACTGTCACTGTTTGCAGATGACATGATACTATACATAGAGAATCCTAAAGATGCTACCAGAAAACTACCAGAGCTAGTCCATGAATTTGGTAAAGTAGCAGGATACACAATTAATACACAGAAATCTCTTGCATTTCTATATACTATTGATGAAAAATCTGAAACAGGAATTAAGGAAACACTCTCATTTACCATTGCAACAAAAAGAATCAAATACCTAGGAATAAACCTTCCCTAAGGAGACAAAAGACCTGTATGCAGAAAGCTATAAGACACTGATGAAAGAAATTAAAGATGATACAAACAGATGGAGAGATTATACCATGTTTTTGGATTAAGAATCAACATTGTGAAAATGACTCTACTATTCAAAGCAATCTACAGATTCAAATCAATCCCTATCAAACTACTAATGGCATTTTTCACAGAACTAGAACAAAAAATTTCACAATTTGTATGGAAACACAAAAGACCCCGAATAGCCAAAGTAATCTTGAGAAAGAAAAATGGAGCTGGAGGAATCAGGCTCCCTAACTTCAGACTATACTACAAAGCTACAGTAGTCAAGACAGTATGGTACTGGCACAAAAACAGAAATATACATCAATGGAACAGGATAGAAAGCCCAGAGATAAACCCACGCACCTATGGTCAACTAATCTATGACACAGGAGGCAAGGGTATACAATGGAGAAAAGACAGCCACTTCAATAAGTGGTGCTGGGAAAACTGGACAGCTACATGTAAAAGAATGATATTAGAACACTCCCTAACACCGTACACAAAAATAAACTCAAAATGGATGAAAGACCTAAATGTAAGACTGGACACTATAAAACTCTTAGAGGAAAACATAGGCAGAACATTCTATGACATAAATTACAGCAAGATCCTTTCTGACCTACCTCTTAGAGAAATGGAAATAAAAATAAACAAACAGAACCTAATGAAACTTAAAAGCTTTTGCATAGCAAAGGAAACCATAAAAAAGACGAAAAGACAACCCGCAGAATGGGAGAAAATATTTGCAAATGAAGCAACTGACAAAGGATTAATCTCCAAAAATACAAGGCAGCTCATGAAGCTCAATGTCAAAACAACAAACAACCCAATCCAAAAATGGTCAGAAGACCTAAATAGACATTTCTCCAAAGAAGATATACAGATTGCCAACAAACACATGAAAGGATGCTCAACATCACTAATCATTAGAGAAATGGAAATCAAAACTACAATAAGGTATCACCTCACACCTGTCAGAATGGCCATCATCAAAAAAATCTACAAACAATAAATGCTGGAGAGGGTGTGGAGAAAAGGGAATCCTCTTGGACTGTTGGTGGGAATGGAAATTGATACAGCCACTGATATGGAAAACAGTATGGAGGTTCCTTAAAAAACTAAAATAGAACTACCATATGACCAGCAATCCCACTACTGGGCATATACCCTGAGAAAACCATAATTCAAAAAGAGACATGTATCACAATGTTCACTGTAGCACTATTTACAATAGCCAGGACATGGAAGCAACCTAAGTGTCCACTGACAGATGAATGGATAAAGAAGATGTGACAGATATATACAATGGAATATTACTCAGCCATAAAAAGAAATGAAATTGAACTATTTGTAGTGAGGTGGATGGACCTAGAGTCTGTCATACAGAGTGAAGTAAGTCAGAAAGAGAAAAACAAATACCATATGCTAACACATTTATATGGAATCTAAAAAAACAAAATGGTTCTGATGAGCCTAGGGGCAGGATAGGAATAAAGACGCAGACATAGAGAATGGACTTGAGGACATGGCGGGGGGAAGGGTAAGCTGGGACAAAGTGAGAGAGTACCACTGACATGTGTACACTTCCAAATGTAAAATAGATAGCTAGTGGGAAGCAGCTGCATAGCACAGGGAGATCAGCTCGGTCCTTTGTGACCACCTAGAGGGGTGGGAGGGAGATGCAAGAAGGAAGGGATATGGGGATACATGTAAACGTATAGCTGATTCACTTTGTTATACAGCAGAAACTAATAGAACATTGTAAAGCAATTATACTCAAATAAAGATGTTAAAAATAAAAATCATGTGTCATAATGGCACCACAGTTCCCATCAACATCAGAGAAAAGACACTAGAGCAATGCTTCAAAAATTCCAACCTAGAATGCCATATTCATCCAAATTATCAATCGCGTGTGTGTGAGGCTAGACATGCAGAGTCTCAAAAATTTTTACCCCTCAAATTTCTCAGGAATTTATCAAAACGTGAGAGAGGGAGAAATTTGTGAAGGAGGAAGAAGACCTGGATTCCAGGAAATGAATTCCCAAGGCGAAGCTATGGAAAAATCCTAGAAAATAAACATTTCAGATTGGAATAGGAGGGAGGAGGACCCCAGGAAGACTTAACTTTAATAAAAACAAAACAAATTAAACAAAGCAAATAAAACCTCCCCAAATCAGGACTATTTATGGCTTGGAAAATTATATAGAGGCATCTTTCAGACTGCAGAATATGGGGAGGTATGGAAGTCTTGGCCAAGGATAAAAAATACAAACTAAGCAAATAAAAGAATTATTAGATATAAGAAAAAATTTTAAAGACAGTTAAGTGTAAAGTAGTATAATAATTGACTCAGCAAGTACACTGAAAGGATAAGAAGACTGAATGATGAGAACTATTAATAAAATCTTCACCTATTGTAACAAAAAGCCTATAAATAATAATAATGCTACAGATGGCAGAAGACACAACTAGAAGAATTTATCTGTCTCTTTAGCAGTATTTGACTTTTAAAGTATGTACCTGTTTGATAAAAAGACAAATATCAAAAATGGTATACATCATATCTTAAACATGAAAAGAAGTCATCTAGATTAGTGCTATCCCACTGCTGAGGAGGCAGATCAGGAGGGCACTGGGGGAGGAATGGTAGCACTTAAGCTAAAGAATGTTAAGACTTCCAGAGTGCCCTTACTTCAAGGGAATCATGTGTGCTAAAAAGCTCTATACCTATCCACCACTATATGCACAATGACTAACAGCATATCTGGCACATAGTAAGTGGTAAAAACATTTATTGAACAAATAAATGCATGAATAAGATAGTTTGTATACAATGATCAAAGAACACCCAGCAGACAAAAACATGGCTAGAGAGGAAGGTCTGTGGAGGCAACTAGTAGAACTTAAAGTTAATGAGGCAGGGACTTGCCAGGTGGTGCAGTGGTTAAGAATCCGCCTGCCAATGCAGGGGACATGGGTTCGATCCCTAGTCTGGGAGGATCCCACATGACGCGAAGCAACTAAGCCCACGCGCCACCACTACTGAAGCCCGTGCCTAGAGCCTGTGCTCTGCAACAAGAGAAGCCACCGCAATGAGAAACCCATGGACCAAAAAGAAGAGCAGCCCCCACTCGCAGCAACTAGAGAAAGCCCGTGCACAGCAACGAAGACCCAACACAGCCAAAAATAAATAAATAAAATAAATTAATTAAAAAAAAATAAAGTTAATGAGGCAGACAGAGGCCAGACACCGGAAGACTCCAAATGCCAAGAAATATGTACTTGATCTTGTGTGCAACCAAGATATGTCAAAAAGTTTTGAGCTAGGGAATACTGTGAATAAGATAATGTTAAAAAATTCGTCAGAGTACAGACTAATCTGTGAAAATACATGTAATATGTGTAGGACCAGGAGTTGGGTTTTTTTTGGGCAAAACTGGAACTATATCAAGGTTTCTAAAAGCATATCAATCTTTGAAGCCCTTTCCACATAATAAAAAATAGTATGGAGAATATTCTATGGCTATGTATTGTAATTCATCCAAAAGTATATATGCCTAAATTACTTAGCCTGTTGCTGACTTCCTTAATCTGTTTTAGTCCTAATAATTTTGACCATTCAGTCTATTTTTTAATAAACACTGCATACAATAATGATAGAAAAACAAAAAGTTAAATTATCAATTAAAATACAATTACCAATATGGTGTACCAATGAAAGACTTCCGTTTGGCAATTGTAGCTGTTATCTGAGCAGACACTCCAAAATCAGCTATTAAAAAAAGAGACACGTTTAGAAAATAAAATAAAGTAAAATTATTTAAAAGTAACATATAATTATTTCCATTAAATTAATTTCACAGAAATGAGATATTCTCAAACATCACATTAAAATTTGTAACTCTAATGGACTAGCATTAAAATATCACAAAATAGTGCGTATGATAGCCAAATGGATTCCCATACATCCCCACATGAATCAAATGACAACAAAAGTCAAGATCAAATAATTTTGATGAGGAAGAGACAACTGAGAGAATCTAACCTGCCAGATTTAATGTTATAATTTCTAATTCCCAGGACCTGAAATTCAAGGAAAATCACTGGAAGGGACCTTAAGTAGGAATACATTCCATTCACTTCCTGCCAGATACATAACAACTGACATTAAAAAAAACAAAATCTCTATTGGTAAATCTATCTACCGTGAAAAGACAAACAGAATATTCCCCAAAATCTTACCTTAGCAATATATTCTAATACCAATAACAATCACTATCAAGAAATTTATTTTTATGTCAGTTTATTTTTATGTTGCTATTTTTTAAGTATATTGAGTTCTAATATTTTCTAGTTTTTTTAATGATGATTTCTAAATCTTTATAAACTAAGACATATTATATATAGGATGCCTTTGAGTAAGGCACATAATATTGACACAAATTTTAAATTGCAGATGGAAACTGTTCACTAAGCCATCAACAGTTAGATAACTGCTTTTCTCATATTTAGAGGTAGCTTAGGAAAATTTTATTATACGTAAATTATGATACTTTTAAATCTGATTAGTCCCTATTATAGGCTATAGGTCAAAATAGTTTAATCATATTTTTAGAAGATAAATATTTGCTTGAATTTTGATTTTATAGTGATATGTAGTTCAAAATAATTTTCATATTTGTTATTAAATACTTCATTTAATATCTAACAGACATAACTTTGTTTATAAAGTTATTATACTGTACATGTTTCCTGTCTTAAACTTTCAGATTAAGTTATTACTTAGGTATTGAACTATTTTAATAACTTGACAATCAAAAGTTACAAAATAAAAGTTACAGTTTCAAATAAAGCACGATTCAGCATCTAAATTACATTCTTATATAACTAATACAGTGTTTCATTTTAAAAGCTTGTGTAAGCAGGTAGGATTTTTTGCATTACTGAGTTTTTGGCTTTTGTTTGTTTGCCTTATTTTTTGGTCACAAGGTAATCTCGTATAGATTTCTTACTAGAAGTCCCACTCCTAGGGTTAGAGGTGAAAGAATTTTTAAGGGATATTATTTCACTATATCTTTATAATGAATCTGTCCCATGTGAAGGATAGACTTTATCCCCACTTAAGAGAAGAAGAAATAGATACAGAGAGATTACATATGTCATGTCCCGCAGTGAGATTTCCACCTAAAGATATATAGATGCTGCTGAGGGAGGGGAAACCTAGTCCTGGAGAGGAAAACATAAACTTACTATGTTTTGGAATAAATTTGTGCAAGTGACGAAATTAAAATTTACTTACCTAATTTCACATGACCATTATCCGTTAACAGAATGTTAGCTCCCTTCAAAGTGAGAACATTTCAGTTAAAGTAGGAAACATTTTATCAGAAAGCACATATAGAAGATTAAATATATATATTTAAAATAATCACAAGTGGCAGGCTTAACCCTAGAAATACTGACGATTTATAGTAGGCCCAATTGAAATGTTAAACCATTACATTCATAGGAAAATTTACTGTCCACTTTTTAGGCAATTTGACTATCCCTACATAATGTTCTGCCTTGCAAAAAGCTGCTATTAAAATAATATGAATGTTATTATGAAAGTGGCATATTAGTTTTAATCTGAATGCTATTTTCTTACTGATTAAGCGCTGTCACTATACTAAACTGTTACCTTACAATGGCATTATTCAGTTCCTTGAATTACATGTTAAACTTCATTGCCATTTCCTGTCCAAATCCACCAAAACACATCTCCCTTTCTAGGTACTTAACATCAGTTGAACCAATGCTAATGTGTAAGACTGAACCTTACTACTTAGTCTGTGGGGCTGTCCATCCTAATGTGTCTCTGCCCAGAGTATGGGGCCATTCAATACATAAACAACTAGGCACAGTCCCACAGAATTAAAATGTCACCTGTTTGCATGACCTAGCAGCATTTTTATCCACTTTTGCTTCTTGACCTAAGCTCAAAGAAGAAGGTGATAATAATGACTTCATCTTCAAAAAACTGAGAGCTTTTGGAGGAGGTAGAAATACTGCCTCTCAAAGGTACTACAGGCTCCCCACCCCTGTCCCGCCTCTGGGCAACTTTTAAATGAGGAAGCAAAAGTAATCCGTTATGGTTCAGGATGCAATCAATTTTGTAAGTATAAGGTCGGGGTAACAAATACTAGGAAACCCCTTCCAGCCCCCAAAAGAGGAAGAAATAACCCAAACCTGCACCCCTTGATATTACTGCAACTCTAAGGAGTAACGGGAGAAATGAGAAAAAGGAAAAAGAAACTAGAGTAGGGATTTCAACTTGAATTAGGCCCTAGCTATCTAGACTTCTGCCAGAGTCTTCAGTTTGGTCTTTCCCCAGCTCCAGATTAATTTTTCTAAATTACAGTTTATATCATGTCACCTGCACTTATAATGCATTCTTCCATCCATCCATCTAGGTGTCCATTCATCCCTCTCTCCCTGAGACTACTAGCAACCAGATGCTACTTGAAGCTCTGGGGTTATAGTAATGAAAAAGTTCCAGCTCTCAAGGAGTTTACATCTAAGCAGGAGAGAAAGAAAATCTAAAAACAAATACACACACACACACACACACACACACACACACACACACACACACACGAATGAATGAACCAATAAATGATTCAAAGCCAGGTAAAGATAAGCACTCTGAAGATAAAGCAGGAAGGGAAGGCCTCCCTAAGGCAGGGATATTTAAGCAGAGATCTAGTTGAAGAGAGGGTGCAGAGTCATGCCAAAATCTAGAAGAACATTCCAGAAAGAGGTAACAGCAAATACAAAGTCCTGGAACCAGAATGAACTGAACATATTCCAGGAACTCCAAGTTTAGTGTGCCTAGAACAGAATGAGTAAAACGAAGAAGAGCATGAAATGAGGTCGGAGAGGAAAGCAGGGGCCAGATCATGCATAACCTTAATGGCCACGGTAAAAACATCTGAATACTGTACTGAGTATGGTGGGAAGCCAACCGTGGTTTATAAGCAGGAGAGTGACAAGATCTGATTTACAAAGGTCACTTTGGTGTGAGGTAGAGAACTGACTGTAGGATCACTCAAGAATGGGAGCAGGGAAACCAGTTAGAAGGCTATTCCAGAAGTCCAGGTGAGATATAATATAATGGTGGCTTAGACAGGGTAGAAATAGTGGTGATGGCTAGAATCTATCCAATTAGGCCCAAACTCTGAAGTCCAGCGCACGAGTTCTTGCATAGTGGAGCACCAAACCTCCTGGCCAACACCATCTCTTATCACTCTCCTACATTCTCTTCTCTTCAATTATATGGTACAGCCTTTATACCCCCTAAAATGACCCCACACTTTCTGACCTCTGTATCTTTGCTCACACTGTTCCTTCTGCTTAGAAGGCATTCCAACTTCCATTTCTGACAAAAATCTATCAATCCTTCCAGATCATTTAAGTGCCAATGACACAGAATCTTTCTTGATACACTTATCTTCTTAGGATCTCTCCCACCTTTGAATCCAAGGCTCTTTGCTTATGTCTTTTAAGTGGTTTATGAACAATACTTAGGGTAGAGGATCTCAGCAGGTGATCTGAGAGTCCACTGAAATTTCATGCAAAATTTGAAGGCATGTGCATAAGAGCATTTTTGGAGGAGAGAGTCCATGGCTTTCATCAGACTCAAAGAGCACATGATTCCCACACCCACATCCCCTGCAAAAAAGGGTTAGAACCTTTATGTTAGAGAAAACAAAAGGGGGAAAGAAAAAGCAGGAGGTAAGATGAATGAGGAAGAAGAAAAGAAAAGAAAAAATAAACAACAGAGAAAATATCCAGGCTGGGAAGACGGCAGTATCTTTGGAAATAACCTCAGAGTCCCAGGATAGGGGTGGTTTACCACAGCATGGCCCGTGTACCTGCTCTCCTCTGCCAGTTAAAGACCAGCAGAAAAGGTCAAGGCTTAGTTTATCCATTTTTATACATTATTAATGACAGTTCCTTAAGATTGCCAAAGTTTACTACAATATTCAAAGCATGAAACTTCCTAAAGACTGTAACTTAATGGAAGCTATGGACCTAATTTGCATTTTATAAATAAATAACTACAAATAAGCTAAAATGTGTTATTAAAACATGAATCCACAATTGTACACTTTAAAAGGGTGAATTTTATTGTATGTGAACTGTATCTCAATAGAGTTGCTTTAAAAAAATTAATAAACCCTTCAAAGTATCACTCAATTTTATTATAGTAACATATTAAGATAACAAATTCATCAAACAGAATAACTGATACAATTTTGCTCAACAGTTTGGGGTCAGAATATTTAAAAATGAAGAGAGGGCCATTAGGTAAACATATGATATATACCTTTATATCCCTGTGCATTTTTCCTTTACTGTGAAGATAGTATAATCCCTGGAGTTTCAAAAAAAAAGAAAAATTAACAAGACTTTACTACAGAACACCCTTTGGGATTTAAAGTCATCAATGAGTAGTATTCTGTCTTATTTATTTACTCATCACAGAAAGCACTAGTGATAATCATTTTATTTTACCAGAGTATCTGAAAAGATAAAAGAATCAAGAAAATGAGAGGCGGAGCTCAGTTTGAACCACTAATTTTCCTAAGAGAAATAATTTTCACTAAACTCTGCAAATAGTTTGAAATAACTTTTTAAAAGTAAATATCCAATTTGTATCAGAATGAGTTTCAATCCCATAAGAATGCTTAATTTTCAAGCTTTTCTTTGGTATTAAGAGGAATATAAAAATAAATAACCAATCCATAGTGCTTAAATTTTAGGAGGTACATTATGATACTGAAGTTTTAACGTGTTTATTAGCAAATATAATTTGAGTTTACTACACAACTTTGAAATGTATTAAATTCAAGAGTTTACCAAACTAGAATATTTAAATCCTTACTCTGCTTAACAGGTAATGCACAATAATTAAACATTTAATTTAATAAAGAACATTACTTTTTAATTAACATTGAATTTACCTGTAGTGTTTCTCTGCTAACATATGCAATTTGCAGTTCTGACAGAGGTCCCGTTACTATAAGAGGAAAAAAATTAATGTTAATAAAATTAGTCGAAGTATGTTTTTCAATAAGAGACAAAGATTACAAGTTCCACTAAGCAATAGACTTAATATACTTAAATTCTACTAAAAAGTAAGCTTCATGAGGGAAGGAATTTTAAAAAATCTGATTTGCTTATTGTATCCCCAGTGTTTAGAACAGTGCCTGGCATGGAAAAGCTACTCAGTGTTTGTGGAATGAATAAAACATTGAAATAGTCACTGAAATTAATTACATTTTCATGTTTACACCTGATCATATTACCTCTTAAATGTTAAAAGAAAGAAAGCATGGCCAAGACGTTTAGCTAGTTTTTATTAAAGCTTTTTAAAAAAACTGACATGTAACATTGACTAGGTTAAAAATCAATACTTTTCCCCTAAAATTATTAGCTTTATAGATATAAAATTAATACATGTTCAATATAAAAAAATTCCAATCAACAGAGACAGGTCTTTTCCTTATCCAAACCAGTATTACTCAATAATAAACAATACCAATAGTTTGGCCTATAGTCTACCAGATGACTCAATGCATACATGTTTTATATAGTACAGGTATGTAGTGCACAAACACATAAACATAAATGGAATCATATTACACATACAATTCTGAAACTTGCCTCTTCACTTATCATGGACATCTTTCCATATCAATATACATAGCTTAATCATATAATATTTGAATATTTCCTCTGTGCACATCTTTCGACTTATGAAAAGCATTTAAATAGTTTTCTCTTTCTCGCTATTAAATCACTTTAGAATAAAGAAGTTAAGTTAGGCAGGAAAAACTATTCTAGAAACTGAATCAAATTCCAACCATGAAATCACGTGCTAGACAGCGATCTCCCATTTACCTAAACTTAACAGCTTTGTAAAAATGCGTAGTTCAGAGTACATGTATTTTACAATGGTGGAAGAGAGAAATCTATTTCACTTAGATTCTTTCGGGGACAAGACTAAGTTTAAATGAGGATAAACCATATAGAAACTAACTTCCGTGGCTTGTAAGCCTACTCTCATCCAGTAAGATAGGGCTTCTTGAGATGTGTGTTCCCACAATACAGCAAATAAGATAACCTGAAAACCCTGAAAGTTAACACCAGGAAAAAAAATTTTAAATAATCTTTTAAATGCCTAGCTAAGCTCATAAACAGTAACAGACTTGTCCAGAAGCCAAACGCAAAAACGAAAATGTAAAACAGAATGGTAAAAATGACAAATAGTCTAGTTGTCTCTTAGGGGAAGGCCAATCTTAGTAAGCTAGGGCTTTAGTTTTATCCCCTACATGGGCACAGAAGAAAAGGTTACAGCTCTGTAGAAGAAGAGTTAAAACAAACACCCACATAAAACCAGAATCCTTAAAGGGCTACACCCTCATTAAAATAGTGGACTAGCAGCAGATGACTAGGGATTTGTGTGTCACGGCCTGGGATCTGGACAGGAGAAAAAATGTTTCCTCTTAGAATTTAAAAGGCCTCTTCTTCACTCAGGTTTAGGGTTCAAATATATATAGAAAACAATGAGGTCACTGGGGTCCCAGGGGAAAAAAAAAATCCATCACTGTCGGAAGGACACGCTCTCAAAAGCCATATGGAATTCCCCCTGAAGATGATCTCAAAATTATGAAACAAATGAGAAAAAAAATTCACCATAAATGATATAACAATGCATAAAGTTGTTAAAGGACAATATTAAACAGAAAGAAAAATGTTCAGTGAAAAATAGAGACAAAAAATCTATTATGTTGGAACAATAAAAGGTTCTAATGTTAGTTCTCAAAGAAAAAGTAAACAGAAGGAGAGGAGAAGGAACTCATGAAAAAATGTAACGTCAAAAGTTGCCCTGCTGCCCTCACCCTCGTGGTCAAAATATGTCCATGAATTCTCTAATACATCCCCCTCAAGAGCTGGAACTTAATTCCCTTCCTGAGTGTGGGCTGGACAGAAATGACTTGCTTTTAAAGAACAAATTGTGGTGGTAGTAACAGAATGCAAATTCTGAGACTACATCATAAAAGGTTTTATGGCTTCCTCCTTGCTCTCTGGCATCATTTCCTCTGGGAGAAGCCAGCTGCCATCCTGTGAAGACACTCAAGCTGTCCTATAGCGAGATCCTTGTGGCAAGGAATTGAGACCTCCTGCCAATAGCTATGTAAGTGAATCATCTTGAAAGCAAATCCTCCAACCTTAGTCAAGCCTTCAGATGACTACAGTTCCAGCCAAGAGCTTGACTGCACCCTCACGAGTGACCATGAGCTAGAATCATCCAGTTCGCAGACATTTGGTCCTGCCCCAAACCTCCCTAAGACTTTTGGTCCACACCAAAAGGCTCTTGATATTTGTTCATATTTGGTCCTGCCCAAAATGTCCATAAGACATTGGGTCCATGCCAAAAGATCCTTGATATCTGGTCCTGTCCAAAACCATGTGGCATGAACCAAATATGCTCATGGACATTCTGGACAGGACCAAATTTCAAGGATTTTTGGCATGGACCCAATGTCTTATGCATGTTTTGCCCTGTCCTGCAAGGGAAATCACCCAATTAAACCATTCTTGAATTCCTGACCCTTATTAACTGAGATAATAAATGTTTGTTTTAAGATGACAAATTTTAAGATCATTGTTATACAGCAATAGATAACTAATATAGTTCTCCTTTCAGGAGAGTTAAATTTAAAACAATCATTTGGAGTAAATGATGGACGTAAGACAAAATATAAAATTTGGCTTAATGGTACTTTATAAATAAGTGGAAATAATTTTAAAAAGGAGGCTTTAATCAAAAAAAATTTTGCATGATGGATCAAATTTGGTTTGTATACACCAGCAAAGAAACAAACAAAACCCCACAAGCACTGTGGTAATTAGAAAAGTAGAACTTGTCTTTCACCAAATAAGGTAATCCAGGATATTTATTCTACTCCCCATAGAATGACAACATGATGAAAGAGAGAGAGGAGAGGAGGAAAGAGACACACACACAGAGAAATGGAGGTGTATGTTTTATATGGTGATGCAAGCAGACAGCAGTGTAGACTACAGCCAAAGAGGAGTATACGTTGCCATGAGGAGGTTATCTGGTAGAAACCTGGGTGCAATCAGAGGTGTGCATACAGAGAAAGACAGGGTTTGGGGCTGCATATAAGCCTGTATATTCTTAGCATGCATGTTTGAGAGCATCCAAGTTAATACGAAATTATTTCTTCCACTGACCCAGTTGCTGTATAAACAAGTCAGTACTAACAGATTCATATCACTATGTTACTTCCATCAGAGGGATGAAATGGAATAACAATCATGACAACCTATCTCTGTAACTAAATTGGCTTTCTTGCTTCTTAATGAAGAAAACAGAATCAGACACCTAAGACCAATCATGTATATCTGATGGGATTACCAGACAATCTAAGACTAAAAAATAAGTATGCTTAAATAAACTAAAGATATAAAAGAAGGGATGAAAAATTACAAGGAAAGAATAAGACAAAAAATGGAAAGAGATGTGAAATAGAACCAAACAATTTCTAGAAATGAAAAATATGGTCACCAAATTAGGTGTACAATCAGTGAACTGGAAGATGGTTACGAGTACCCTCAGTGCTCTGAGGGATTAAAAAGTGGAAAAATGAAGCTCACTTTAAGAGACATGGAGAGCTAATGTACATCGAACTGAAATTCTAGAAGGAGAGATCAGAGAACCTGAAGGAGAAAATATTTGAAGGGATAATAATTGATCATTGTCAGACTTGAGAAAAGAACTAAAATCTTGGACATAAGCACTTCAAGTCCCAAGCAGGAAAAGTAAATCTACATTTAGATACTAGAAGCACCAGAAATAAAGAGAAAAATCTTAAAAGCAATTACAAAGAAAGGAAGATTACCTGTAAAGGATCAAGTCAGCAGAAAGTACCAAGAACTACAGAAACTAGAAGACAATAGTCCAGCATCTTCGAAATGCTAACAAAAATACCTGTCAACGGAGAAAATGTGCCTATGTCCACTTAAACTATCATTTAAGAATGAGGATCAAAGACTGAGAGTTTACCACTAGAGGCCTAGCTGAAAAAATCTTCAGGAAGAAGGAAATCAGTAAGTGTGGAAACAATAGTAGAGAAATTAGTCCAAATGAAGACAAAAAAAGGGGAAAACAGCTTTTTAAATTTATAACAAGCTTCCAGAAATACCGTGTATGTTCTGCAATGCAAAATGATGACAAATATTTCTCAATTTTCACTAAACCTTTGAAATCAAAATGTCATTAATAAAAAGGAAAATTTTCTCAAATATGAAGAATAGCCACACACCTAAAAAAAAATATTCTCAGAAAATAACTTTTTTTGTTTTTCTTGCCTCCTTTGTCATAGATTAGTTGACCATAGGTGTGTGGGTTCATCTCTGGGCTTTCTATCCTGTTTTACTGATCTATATTTCTGTTTTGTGCCAGTACCATACTGTCTTGATTACTGTAGCTTTGTAGTATAGTCTGAAGTCAGGGAGTCTGATTCCTCCAGCTCCGTTTTTTTTTTTTTTTCCCAGTACTTGGGCCTCTCACTGTTGTGGCCTCTCCTGTTGCAGAGCACAGGCTCCGGACACGCAGGCTCAGTGGCCATGGCTCACGGGCCTAGCCGCTCTGTGGCATGTGAGATCTTCCAGACCGGGGCACGAACCCACGTCCCCTGCATCGGCAGGCGGACTCTCAACCACTGCGTCACCAGGGAAGCCCCAGCTCCGTTTTATTTTCCTCAAGATTGCTTTGGCTATTTGGGGTCTTTTGTGTCTCCATACAAATTTTAAGATTTTTTGTTCTAGTTCCATAAAAAATGCCATTGGTAATTTGATAGGGATTGCTGAATCTGTAGACTGCTATGGGTAGTATAGCCATTTTCACAATATTGATTCTTCCAATCCAAGAACATGGTATATCTCTCCATCTGTTTGTCTCATCTTTGATTTCTTTCATCAGTGTCTTATAGTTTTCTGAGTACAGGTCTTTTACCTCCTTAGGTAGATTTATTCCTAGATATTTTATTCTTTTTGCTGCAATGGTGAATGGGATTGTTTCCTTAATTTCTCTTTCTGATCTTTCGTTGTTAGTGTATAGGAATGCAAGAGATTTCTGTGCATTAATTTTTTATCCTGTAACTTTACCAAATTCATTGATTAGCTCTAGTAGTTTTCTGGTGTCATCTTTAGCATTTTCTATGTATAGTACCATGTCATCTGCAAACAGTGAAAGTTTTACTTCTTTTCCAAGTCGAATTCCTTTTATTTCTTTTTCTTCTGATTACTGTGGCTAGGGCTTCCAAAACTATGTTGAATAAGAGTGGTGAGAGTGGACATCCTTGTCTTGTTCCTGATTTTAGAGTAAATGCTTTCAGTTTTTCACCATTGAGAATGATGGTTGCCAGGGGTCTGTCATATATGGGCCTTTATTATGTTGATAATGCCCTCTATGCCCTCTATGCCCACTTTCTGAAGAGTTTTTTTTTTTTTTTAATACATTTACTTATTTATTTGTTTTTGGCTGAACTGGGTCTTCATTGCTGCACGCGGGCTTTCTCTACTTGTGGCGAGCCGGGGCTACTCTTTGTTGTGGTGCACAGCCTTCTCACTGTGGTGGCTTCTCTTGTTGTGGAGCACAGGCTCTAGGTGCGTGGGCTTCAGTAGTTGTGGTACGTGGGCTTCAGTACTTGTGGCTTGCAGGCTCTAGGGTGCAGGCTCAGTAGTTGTAGCACACAGGCTTAGTTGCTCCGTGGCATGTGGGATCTTCCCGGACCAGGGCTCAAACCCGTGTCCCCTGCATTGGCAGGCAGATTCTTAACCACTGCGCCACCAGGGAAGCCCTCTGGCGAGTTTTAATCATAAATTTGTGTTAAATTTTGTCAAAAGCTTTTTCTGCATGTATTGAGATGATCAGTAGGTTTTTATTCTTCAATTTGTTAATGTGGTGTATCACATTGATTGATTTGTGTATATTGAAGAAACCTTGCATCCCTGGGATAAATCCCACTTGATCATGGTGTATGATCCTTTTAATGTGTTGTTGGATTTTGTTTGCTAGTACTATGTTGAGGATTTTTGCATCTATATTCATCAGTGATACTGGTCTGTAATTTTCTCTTTTTTGTAGTATCTTTGTCTGGTTTTAGTATCAGACTGATGGTGGCCTTGTAGAATGAGTTTGGGAGTGTTCCTTCCTCTGCAATATTTTGAAAGAGTTCGAGAAGGATGGGTGTTAGCTCTTCTCTAAATGTTTGAAAGAATTCACCTCTGAAGCCATCTGGTCCTGGACTTTAGTTTCTTGTAAGATTTTTAATCACAGTTTCAATTTCAGTGCTTGAGATTGGTCTGTTTATATTTTCTATTTCTTCCTGGTTCAGTCTTGGAAGGTTGTGCTTTTCTAAGAATTTGTCCCTTTCTTCCAGGTTGTCCATTTTATTGGCATAGAGTTGCTTGTAGTAGTCTCTTAACGATGCTTTGTATTTCTGTGGGGTCTCTTGTAACTTCTCCTTTTTCATTTCTAATTTTATTGATTTGATTCCTCTCCCTCTTTTTCTTGATGAGTCTGGCTAAAGGTTTATCAATTTTGATTATCTTCTCAAAGAACCAGGTTTTAGTTTCATTGATCTTTGCTACTGTTTTGTTTCTATTTCATTTATTTCTACTCTGATCTTTATGATTTCCTTCCTTCTACTAACTTTGGGTTTTGTTTGTTCTTCTTTCTCTAGTTCCTTTAGGTGTAAGGTTAGACTGTTTGAGATTTTTCTTTTTTCTTGAGGTGGATTGTACTGCTATAAACTTCCCTCTTAGAACTGCTTTTGCTTCATCCCATAGGTTTTGGATCGTCGTGTTTTCATTGTCATTTGTCTCTAGGTATTGTCTGATTTCCTCAGTGATCTCCTGGTTATTTAGTAGTGTATTGTTTAGCCTCCATGTGTTTGTGTTTTTTACGGTTTTTTTTCCCTGTAATTGACTTTTAATCTCATAGTGTTGTGGTTGGAAAAGATGCTTGATATGATTTCAATTTTCTTAAATTTACTGAGGCTGGATTTGCGACCTAAGATGTGATCTATCCTGGAGAATGTTCCATATGCACTTGAGAAGAAAGTGTAATCTGCTGTTTTGGGATGGAATGTCCTATAAATATCAATTAAATCTGGTCTACTGTGTCATTTAAAGCTTGTGTTTCCTTACTAACTTTCTGTCTGGATGATCTGTCCATTGGTGTAAGTGAGGTGTTAAGTCCTCCACTATTACTGTGTCACTATCAATTTCCTCTTTTATAGCTGTTAGCATTTGCCTTATGTATTGAGGTGCTCCTATGTTGGGTGCACATATATTTATAATTGTTGTATCTTCTTCTTGGATTGATCCCTTGATCATTATGGAGTGTCCTTCCTTGTCTCTTGTAACATTCTCTATTTTAAAGTCTATTTTATCAGATATGAGTATTGCTACTCTAGCTTTCTTTTGATTTCCACTTGCATGGAATATGTTTTTCCATCCCCTCACTTCCAGTCTGTATGTGTCCCTAAGTCTTTAGTGGGTCTCTTTTAGACAGCACATATACAGGTCTTGTTTTTTTATCCATTCAGCGAGCCTGTGTCTTTTGGTTGGAGCATTTAATCCATTCACATTTAAGGTAATTATCAATATGTATGTTCCTATTACCTTTTTCTTAATTGTTTTTTTTTTTTTTTTTTTGGTGGTATGCGGGCCTCTCACTGTTGTGGTCTCTCCCATTGCGGAGCACAAGCTCCGGACGCGCAGGCTCAGCAGCCATGGCTCATGGGCCCAGCCGCTCCATGGCATGTGGGATCCTCCCAGACCGGGGCACAAATCCATGTTCCCTGCATCGGCAGGCGGACTCTCAACCACTGTGCCACCAGGGAAGCCCTTGGGTTTGTTTTTGTAGGTCCTTTTCTTCTCTTGTGTTTCCCACTTAGAGAAGTTCCTTTAGGATTTCGTGTAGAGCTGGTTTGGTGACACTGACTTCTCTTAGCTTTTTCTTGTTTGTAAAGCTTCTGATTTCTCTGTCAAATCTGAATGAGAACCTTGCTGGGTAGAGTATTCTTGCTTGTAGGTTCTTCACTTTTATCACTTTAAATATATCATGCCACTCCCTTCTGGCTTGTAGAGTTTCTGCTGAGAAATCAGCTGTTAACCTTATGGGAGTTCCCTTGTATGTTATTTGTCGTTTTTCCCTTGTTGCTTTTAATAATTATTGTCTTTAATTTTTGTCAATTTGATTACAATGTGTCTCTGTGTGTTTCTCCTTGGGCTTATCCTGTCTGGGACTCTCTGTGCTTCCTGGGCTTGGGTGGCTATTTCCTTTCCCATGCTAGAGAAGTTTCTGACTATAACCTTTTGAAATATTTTCTCGGGTCCTTTCTCTCTCTCTTCTCCTTCTGGGACCCCTATAATGTGATTGTTGGTGCATTTAATGTTGCCTCAGAGGTCTCTTAGGTTGTCTTCATTTCTTATCATTCTTTTTTCTTTATTCTGTTCTGCGGTTGATTTCCACCATTCTGTCTTCCAGGTCACTTATCCGTTCTGCCTGAGTTATTCTCCTATTGATTTCTTCTAGTGTATTTTTCATTTCAGTTGTTTTATTGTTCATTTCTGTCTGTTTGTTCTTTAATTCTTCTAGGGTTTGTTAAACATTTCTTGTATCTTCTCGATCTTTGCCTTCATTCTTTTTCTGAGGTCCTGAATCGTCTTCACTGTCATTATTCTGAATTCTTTTTCTGGAAGGTTGCCTATCTCCACTTCATTTAATTGTTTTTCTGGGGTTTTATATTGTTCCTTCATCTGGGACATAGTCCTCTGCCTTTTAATTTTGTCTGTGCTTCTGTGATTGTGGTTTTTGTTCCACAGGCTGCAGGACTGTAGTTCTTCTTGCTTCTGCTGTCTGCCCATCAATTTTTTTTTTTTAATAATACATTTGAAAAATTGTTTTATTTTATTTACTTATTTATTTTTTGCCTGTTTTGAGTCTTTGTGGCTGTGTGTGGGCTTTCTCTAGTTGTGGCGAGCGGGGCTTACTCTTTGTTGCGGTGCATGGGCTTCTCACTGCGGTGGCTTACCTTGTTGCAGAGCATGGGCTCTAGGTACGTGGGCTTCAATAGTTGTGGCACGTGGGCTCAGTAGTTGTGGCACCTGGGCTTAGGTGCTCTGCAGCACATGGGATCTTCCCAGACCAGGGCTCAAACCCATGTCCCCTGCAATGGCAGGTGGATTCTTAACCACTGTGTCACCAGGGAAGTCTCAGAAATAACTTTTCATGAAGCAGAAATGTTCCCATGTTTTTCCTTCTGGCTTTCTTTTGGCCATGTAGCACGGCATGCAGTATCCTAGTTCCCCAACCATGGATCCAACCTGTGCCCCTTGCAGTGGAAGTGTGGAGTCTTAACCACTGGACCACCAGGCAAGTCCCTCCTTCTGGCTTTCAAGGCTCTCTAGATCTGACCACACTCTCCAAATACACCCTAGACAGACCAGTGAGAGTGATCTAACATGTCACACCTTCACATCACTGTGCTGCTGGAGTACACTTATGTCTCTTCTTTGTATCCATGGTTTACCTATCTTTTAAAGACCAATTTAAAGCCCACTTTCTTCATTAAGCCTTCTAAAACAGTTCCAGAAAATCTATCCTTTCCTGTTTCCTATTCCAACTGAACTAACTATATATAATATACCTTCTTTAGAATTAGCAAATAATTCAACTGTGTGTAATTTCTCAACTTATAAAGTGAATGCTCCTTTCGTCTGTATATATCTTAAATTTCCTTATGTATCCAAATGGCATAATGATAAAACACACTTGCCTCAAAACAACATTAATGTTTAACATAGTAAATAACTGTATTTTAAGAATTTCTACTTAATCTCTTTCACATATACTTTGGTCTTACCATGATAAATATCCTGTAAAGAACCACCTCCACAAAACTCCATGCAAATCCAAAGTTTATCTCGCCTATAAAAAGAAAATAAGCATTATCACATTTTCATGATTAAAGTTATTTGAAGTAACAAGTATTTTAAGGTCGTATGCCAATACCTTGAAAAACCACATAAATGCAATGTGCTAAGAGAAAAGCTAATATCTATGAGTAAACGAATTACTTAACATAATGTGTTGCTGTAACTCAACCCAAGGTTTTAATCCTTAAAATACACGATTTGTAGGATGTAAAGATGTCATTTGGCACATCCAAATGAGAGAAAATGTCCCTTTAGTTAAAAAGTCCCCTCCCTCACAGTTTATCCATCTACCCTATGACTGCATTATAAAAGTTAAATGTTAATTAAAAGGTTCATACCAAAAATTACATAGAGAAGATTCATCAGAGAATAGCCAATACATCTCAAAGTGTATCACTTTGATGGCTCTTCTCATTGACAAAACAGACAAAATGTAAACTTTACCCTCATATCTAGACTCAACAAAGATCTTTCCAAAATAACCTTTGTTAAAAATTTATCACTCACTTGTCTTTAGTAGCATTTCTCTTTCACATTCACATTATAAGACAGCATAACCACATAGTCACAGGAGAAATAATTAGCAAAGCCATAATCTCTTATTCCTTTGTTGAATCATTCATTACTTCATCTCAAAATGTAACAGGAAATGTACTATTCTCGGGGGGCAGAGATGGAATAGAAAGTCTCTGAACTCAGCAAGCTCAGTCTAACACGGAAGAAAGATTCTGCCTTAATAATATGTTGGTGTCTCTTACCACTGCATTCACAGTGCCTAGAAGGATACCAGTAAATGAATACTTATTTCATAAATGAATGAATGCATGAGTAATTGAAATAATAAACAAATCGATTAGTACCAGGATCAGCAAATTATGGCCAGTGGGCCAAATCTAGCCTGCTGCCTGATTTTGTATAGCCCAGGGACTATGAATGGTTTTCATATTTTTAAACGGTTGGGGGGGTGGTTTCAAAAGAAGAATATTATTTCTTGACATGTGACAATTCTGTGAAATTCAAATTTTAGTGTCCATGTAAAGTTATGTTGGAATACAGTCACATTCATTCATTTACATATTATCTATGGCTGTTTTTGTACTAAAACAGCAGAGGTGAGCAACTGTGACAGAGAGAAACATACGAAGTCCACAAAGCCTAAAATATTTACTATATGGTCATTTACAGAAAAGGTTTGCTGACCCTTGGACTGTATTATAGTTTGATTAATGCACAATTCAGGCATGTATAAAGTTCTGTGAGAACCCAGAGGTAAAAATAATTAGGAGAGTCAATGGAAATTTTAAGGGAGGAAATAACATTTGAGTTGGGTCTTGAAGTTAAAGTAGGAATTCACCACTAAGAGACAGGGAAAGGGCCTGTGCAAAAGAATGAAAATTTGATGACACATTTTAGAGACCGTGGGTGATTTAGCGTGAGTTGAACTCAGGCTACCTGAAGAGAGAATGGCAGGAAGTGAAGCTAGAATAGGCTGAGGTCATACTGTAAAACAGTGGTTGGTTTGTATATTCCTCAGTTTAGTTACTTTCATCTGGATAGTCTCTAGTTTGTCAATGTCTCTTAAAATGTGGCACCCAGAATCAAGTACTAGTCTGAATACTGCATGAACAGTGCATTAACAAGTGGAGCTGTTATCAGGATTGGACCACATATGGCAGTGGTGGTGTGATTAAGCAGACCTGAGAGGTGAGCTGACTTGGTTGGGTGTGATGGACCATGCACCATATATCAAGGGAACACAACCTGTCAGTGTGAAGGTCAGCAAACTTAAAAGAGTACAGAGTAAAAAGTACCATGATTCTAGAGGCAAAGCTGAAGATAGTGAGGCCCAGAGAAAGAAATCAGGACCTCAAATTCACAGGTGGTCCACATACCAGTGAAACTGAGTCATGACTGCTGATGGTAAAGTATGACCTAGTTGCCCAGTGGCCTGATTTGAATAACTCACAGAATGGATGCCTGGGGGCTGGCAGATGCATGGTCTCATCCAAAACGATGAAGGCATTTATGACTGGTGACTGCTACACAGGGAGAAATCTAAATCCCCCTGAGAGTCAAACAATTATGTCCTTTATATGAACACTTCTATTTCTTATTAACTTCAGCTTCTTAGCAACTGCATTCAACTGCTGGTTTGCAGTTTGAAGTTAACTAAAACCTCTAGATCTTTTTTTACATAGAAGTGGTCAGATGAGTTTCCTTTCTAGCTCCCTATTTGTATATCTGGTTCACTGAAACTATGCACAGGACCTTGTCCTTATTTGTTAAATTTCATCCTTAAAAGAAAAAAAAAAAAGAAGTTTTCACATGCATCTTATTAGCTCTCCAATTATTTTACTTAAAATAATTGGAGACACTATTGTGACACTATTTCTAAGTGTAAATACACCCCTCCTACCCCACGCTCCAGAAGTCGTTGGTTAGAAAGCCCCTAATCAGGAGCAAGAGCTTTGCGTATAAACTATGTGGACCTGCACTACTGAGTTTACTAATGAGCTTAAGGAGCATTAGGAGTAACTTTTCCACTGGTGACATGAATGGCACTCTAACTACGTAGACTGCTCAGAATGACCATTTGGCACCACTCTGTGCCGCTGCTTAAACTGAGGTATAAAACTGGCAAGTCTATCAACCAATATTCTTTGAAATGATGCTTAGACTCCAATTTAATATGTGTAATGCAGGATTTCATAGCCTGATCTCTCTAGACTGAGTCCTTCCTCTAGAACAGTGATTCTCAAAGTGCGGTCTGGAGGCCTCTGAGAGTCCTGGAGATCCTTTCAGGGGGTCAGCAAAGTCAAACTCATTTTCATAACAACACTAAAAATTATTTGCCCTTTGCACTCTGTCTTGAAAATACAGTGGAGTTTTCCAGACACTACAGGAGCAGGAAGTGTGATGATGATGTCATCCCTCTGACAGCTACTGGAATATGTGCTTCTGTATTCTTGTTTCAAATGTTTCTCAATTTTAATATCTAATATAGTAAATATCAATAGATACAACCCACACAAACCAAAGCTCTTTGGGGGTACTCAATCATTTTTAAGAGTGTAAAATAAAAGGGGTTCTAAGACCAAAGTGCTTGAGAACTACTGCTCTAAAATATTTTCACATCTGCTGCACATGAAACTTTCATATAAAATTCCTGCCTCAAGGGCTTAAGCAACAGGCAGCAGGGACTTCTCGTATCTCACAGAAACTGGCTGAATTGTTTTGGGGTCTGCTCAGGATAAGTAAACTGCTTAGTAAAGGACCTGGACTATATGCCCAATAAACGTAAGCTGTTTTCTACTCCTTTTGTTATATTTTGTCTTGTTGTGTTTTATTTATGTGAGGCACCTTAAACTGCTCCTGGAACTCAGTGAAGGTGTAATTAAGTAAACTTGCCTTTTTCTTTTCTTTAAGAAAAAAAAATAGAAGAGAGATGGGATTGATTTGACATAACTTCTTACTAAAGTAATGCTAATCACCACTTCCTTCCTATAAGCGCTCACTAATTATGTGATTAATAATTTATCTTAGATGTTTGCTGGGGACAGATGACTGACATCAAGTTTAACAGTCTGTATTTTCTAGAAATCACCTTTTCCTTTCCTTTGCAAATTGGTCAATGCTGATCACTAATCTTTTGACACCCCTCCTATTTGTCAAGACACTCACGACAGTGGATGGCAATCATGTCTGCTATATTTTCAGTATAGTAATGAGATATAATTTATATAAATCTAAAAGGCTTACATTCCTTTAAAGTGTCTGGTGCTCTATAATTATCTAGTCACCTATCTGTACTTCAATTCCTTCTTAATAATGCTTTTATTAAGCATTATTTTCCTACCCTTTCCAGTTTGAAAACAATTCTCCTTGTAAAGAAAATGGATGCAGGAAATGAGTTCTCTGCTTTCTTACATATTTCAATATTATACCATCCTCTACTTGAAGCTGGTCTACCCCCTTTCCCACCTTGCTTAAAAACACAATTTTCTGTTCACTCTATGTAAAATGACTTTCCAACTTACAGACTGAGAAAAAAAAATTATAATTATATATTTAATACTTTACCTTTTTTAGATGCCTAAAACACTTTACCTTTACAACATTCTATTTAGTTAAGTCTGCTATTATCAAAAACGCCTGAATATTCAGAGTCTATTAGAAAAATGACTTCCATCTGTTCTAAGAATGTCTCTCTTGTGATGGTAAATCTGCATTTGCTTTTGGTCACTCACCAAGCCATCTGCCTAACGGGAAAGGACTTGAATCAGATCAGTCCATTCGATGCAGGCCAATAAATTACAAAATCTTTGTCCCTGGGTATCTGAACTAAAATAAAATTAATCACTGAGGTAAATATACAATATATCACTATTAATTCTCTGGCTCAACAAATCCTTATAATTCTTCTTTCTTATTCTGTAAAATTATCTTTCTATCTGACAAGGAATAGAAAAATAAGTAGAGGGGGGAAAAGTTCACTATTTTCATCTTCTAGTTCAATGTTTACTAGAGCATATAGGAACTAACATTCTAATAACTATTTCATTAAATTAAAGAGGTTATCATTTCTAAAACACACCTTTTAATCTTCCCACACTGAACTAAGTATAATTATTTATGTATTTTGCCCAAATATAACATGATTTAAAAAGAAAAATAAAATATGAGCATGATCACCAAGGATAAACAGCTCTCAAATGTCTGCTAGAAACTAGCAGACCAGTCACTCCCCCGGGACAGGATGCCTAGCCATGCCCCACACTGCTGTACCCTGTACTTTACTGTAGGTTATCTTGTTGACCAAAGCACTTGCCAATGGCTACTCCATCACATTCAGCAAAATAATTCAACTGTAACCTCAACTGTCAATGTGAAAAACGAAAAGTTTAATAACTGCTAGATGTTTTAGTTTAGGATAGCTCATGTTAATGTGTGCTGAATTAAAATGTTTTGGTTCATTTTTAAACAAATAGGCAAAAACGACCGCATTCCAAAAAGTTATACGTAACCCATCCACCTTCTTCCCCTTTAACAAGGAGGGGTAGCTATGTATTCAGAGGATACAAGGTGACCTATTTCTCTAAAATTGTACTTAACACTCCCAGTTTGGCATAATATTTGACAAAGAACGGGTCACTGGACAGCAGTCGTATGTGAAGTATGTTCCCCAAAAGAAACCACTGCACAGTTAAATCAGTTTTAGAAATGTCATATACTACAGTCTTCTCTTCTCTTGGAAATTAACAACGCCACTGGTATTTTAAGGTCTCTGAGAAATCCTGTGGGGGGGGGAGTGGGGCACAGAATAGAAGGAGAAAGGGAAGGAGGAGGTGTGCAGAGGGAAGAAAAGGTGGGAAAAGGAGGAGGAAGATTAGAAAGAGGGGAAGAAAGGGGATGGAATGTTGGGAAGGGGAGAATGGAGAAGAGGAAGAAGGGGAAAAGATAACAGAGCAGAGGGGAGAGGGAAAATGAAGAAGAGAAAGAAGAAATACAACTTCTCTAATTTTGTTTAGTTCGCTACATCCCCCAATTATTTTTTCCATAGACCCATTTTTTCACATATCAGCATCCCTCTGAACAAATGTTCCGTAGAAATACCCCAGCAATACTGGTATAAAGAAGTATCTCATAAGGTAGTTCCACCAAATTTCTTAAAGAGGACTATTAGTGAAAAACTGGTAAAATCCAAATGCAGTATCTTAGTTTAGCTAACATATTGTACCAGTGTTAATTTCTTAGTTTTGACAAATGTCCCAGGGTTATGTAAGATGTTAACACCAGGGAAAGCTGCGAGAACTCTTTGTACTATCTTTGCAACTTTTATGTAAATCTAACATATTCCAAGATTAAGTTTCCTTTTTTAAAAAAAGACAGTAGCTGGGTATAAACTAAAGTGACTTAATTTACTTTATTTTCATAGTGTGAGCATTCAAAAACGCATTTTCAGTTAAGATTCTGTGGTTTCCCTGGCAAGTCCTGTCTCTGGCTCTAGAAAAAAAATTTCTTCCAGTTTCTATATAACTCAAGGGACTACAAGTCCTGGCAAGTCCTGTCTCTGGCTCTAGAAAAAAAATTTCTTCCAGTTTCTATATAACTCAGGGGACTACCATCTCTTTCTTGGATTACTGTAATAAATGTACCGTATAAAATTAACTGACTCCTTGTCTCAATACCCTACACCCCAAGTCCATCCCCCCATAGAATATACTACCTCTGTGTTAAAACCTTCCAACAAGTATGCTCAATACATATAGGTCCTAAGTAAGGCATAAAAGGTTTCTTTTTTGCCTAAATCTCCACAGCCTTAACCTGCTGAACTACACCCTTTCCCCTTAAACTCTAATATGAGATTATTTGCTATCTCCTGAACACTTCATGATTTTTTCATGCATCCATTTCCTTTGTCAGAAATTACAATTTTCTACATACATATACACACCACAGTAAATGCATACTAATCCTCTAACACCCAGTATTTGGGAATAACATCATTCAAAGAGCTCTCTCTGATTCCCTTTGACAAAATCAGATATTCTACCACATCTTTATCACTTTATATCTTACGTCAAAATGATTACTGCACCTTGCATTGCAATTATTTGCTCATGTCTATTTTTTCTATTCAATAGTAAGCTCCTTAAAGGCAAGGACTGTTTTATCTATCTTAACATCTCCAGAAATCAATACAGCACTCTAGACATCCTAAGAAATAATGTAAACACACTTTGTAAGTGGTGATGATTCATAAATATATTATTACTATGAGTTAAATCATGTTCATCTAAACTACTACTCTGGATTTCAAAGGTTTAAAATATCTGATCTAAATAAAAGTGTTTTCAGTGCATGGATCTGACCTTCTGACAGCTCATCTTTTGAGGATCATTTGCTGTTAGTCAAAGCTGAGCATTATGAGTTCAGACTAGAAAGGAATGTTCCAATTTTCTTAATTTATTCTTAAAGGATATGCTGGGCGAAGGAATGCTTAGAAGAATCTGAAGTTAAGATCATTCTTTGCTTAAAAGAAGCAATCGTTTAGCTCTACTGAGAATAAAGAATAGGTCTATGGTGATTTAAATCTGTTGTTTTGTAAATATACACACAGAAATACACAGATAAAAATATTTACCACACCAGGTCTATTTACTTTAAATTCTAAACTTTCAGAGAAAAGTTTTCTCTATCCAGTTCTTGTTGTACAGTATGTGTAATTAGGCACTTAATAAACACAGGCTTTTAATGATGTTGAAGAGCAAGTAAGGACGGCCCCATCAAGAGTATCAGGCTTCTCTGTCTTACAGGAGCTCAGTCTCAATATTCCTTTGGGAAGTGAGCATAGCTCACTATAACCCTGTTATAAAATACGCTTCTGAACTTAATTATTTGCTGGTCATCTATTCAGTAAATTCATAGGGTTAAGTCTGATTTCCTGGAGGGGAAATTTATTAATGGTCAAACCACGTTACTTCAGTTTACTCAATTTTTTGGTCCAAATTTGTTATAATAGGCTATAATGCAACAAGATAGAAGGAAGAAGGTCAATAAGAACAGTATATATTTTAGGGGGTTTGTATCAAGTTCAAACAAACAAGCTCATTGCCTTCTGAAAACTCATTCAGTAATGAGAAAGAAGCCAAGAAACCATGTTCCCTCTGAGACTAAATCTGCCATTTCCGGACTAAGTAATATGTACACCAAAAAGACTGCTGGCTAGGTACCTGCAGAGCCAGGTTTAAATCCCAGCACCAACAATGAGTAGCTGGATAACCTAAAGAAGTCATTTATCCAGCAGTCTCTCTTCTATCAGCAAAAAAAAAAAAAAAAAGTGGGCTAAGTGACAAGACCTCTTGGTCCCTTCTAGCTCTAACACCCCACAAGGCTAATCATTATCCCATAGTCCAAATTTGCCTGAGTCTAGACTTTAATTAGTGAAGCAGGGAAGAATTTCTATAGAAGAAAAGAGCTAAAGAAAGAGAGGATTAATCGCTGTTCCACATTATACTACCAATTGCTTTCGTATCACTTTCATCAACTACACGTTACAGAATAAAATTATATGTTTAAATCAGTTTTCCTATATCAGATCATACAACTCCAAATGAACACGCTTTATTAAAAAAAAAAAAAAGAATGACCCTAATTTTGTCTGTTTCACGACGGTTTCTGGGCAGTTTTGCTCTCTGTATCCTTATACTTAGATTAAAATAAAAGTATCCTCTAAAAAAAATCCATCGAGTTACACACAAAACAGAAACTTGCACACTGTTCTGTATGTATACTATGCTTCAATTTAAAAGGTTTACTTTAAAAAAAAAGGATATTCAAAATACAGTCAGAATACATGGTTCCTGATATCTAAAAGTAAGTACAATTTTTGTTAGGCATAATCTCAAATTGGCTCTCTTGTAGCATGTCTCATGGTTAAGGTTAAAGAGTGTGTTACTACAGAGTTGTGCTATTTTGCCCCAAGTCTCAACAAAAATGAATACAAACCCAAAAGGAATTCTGTATTCCGGTAACAAGATCAAACGTTTTGCTGCCTAACCTGTGTGGGAAGGCTCTTGCCTAAGTAACCCAGAAAGTCAAATGTCCAGTTTAGCTTAATGTTACTTTTTGAATTTTGAGGGGTGGGGTGGGTGGGTGTGAAGTACTGGAAGTTTATTTGGTCAGCTTTTTTGGCAAGGAAGTAGAAAGGCCAAGTCAAAAGTCATGTGATCCATAAGCACAATACCACAGAAAGAACTAGGACCCTCCTCTGTCAATAACTTGAAATGAGACTGTGAACTAAATACTCGATGTGAAACTCTCAAACACCTTATTTGTAAAATGGAAATAATATTTACCATAGAGTAATATTCCTAAGAGCGTTGTTGAAAAGATCAAATTAGGCACTAACCTGACGGTATTTAAAAAACAGTTAACAGTAATAGTAATCATAGCAATAGTAGTAGCAATACAAGTTAACATTTATTGAGCATTTATTATATGCTCTAACCACTGTTCTTAACACTTTACTTATACTTACCAACTACCCTTGTAGTTATCACATCATGTATCTATTATTATTATCCTTATTTTATAGATGAGGAAATGGAGGCACAGAGTGGTTAAGTAATTTGCCATAAGTCACAAAGTTAGTAAGTGATGGAGTCAGGACTCAACCAACCCAACCAACCTGACTCCAGAACTCAAGCTCTAAACTACCAACTATACTACTGTCTCTGTGGCAAAAAGATCATGCTCCTTTCACCACACCAAGGTTGCCATGTAAGTGGGTGGGGATCTCCTGGAATAACAGGTTAGGCTTTGGATGGTCCCATATTTCTGGAAGACTCAGAACATGTTTGAGAAATTCTCAGTTCAATGTCCCTGGGGAAACACAAAAACTCTTAAAAAAAGATGTTTGCTCTTGGGGGAAGAAAACTTTGTAATGCTTCTCCCAAATGAGTCTAAGTAGTCATTTTGTTAGGACCAATAACAGTGAAACAAATTGTTTTGAAGTGACAATTTACATGTGTTGGCAGAAATCAGTTATTTGTATCATGAGCTTAAATGATTGTAAGGGACTTCTTTGAGCTGATGGAGTAACTGCCTGTGCTGGGTCTGTCCATAAGATAAAAACTGATGCAGAAACTGTTGTTAGGTTGTTGTCTGAACCACCCACCATTAAAACAGTTTTAAACTGGCTGTTAAAGAACCCATTCAAAATGTTTAACAGCCACTGACCTCGGGGTAGCACCTGTCCCTACGTGAACTAAAGTCCCATTAAACCCACCCTTTGACCTCGATGAAGGTGGACAATCAAAGCTATCCAAGAGCGGTTAGAATCAAGAAGAGCTGGTCCGCCTGGCCTTTCACAAGCTGGAAGGAAGAGAGGGCAGAAGTGCCCCGTCTTTTCCATATGCTGTGCCTGCATCAGAAGTGTTTTGTACTTGGCTCACAGACAGAATGGGAGCTGTAATAAGATACATCCTTATTCTTACCCTACAGTATATGGGAACCAAACAGAAGAGTTTTTTAAATACCTAAGAAAACATTCTCTAATCCTTCCCCTTTGGAAGGAACCTTGGAAACAACTAGGTCACAGTGCTCAACTCAACTGCATACAGAAGTGAATGGAAACGCAAGATCTGGCCTTGAGGTCATCCCCTATGGAATATGACCTGGGGAACCTGGCTTGGTCCTGCCAAACCAAAACAAGGGGCGGCAAATTCAGTCCTTCTAAGTTCACTTTAGGACCTGGGAAAATAAGAAGTTAGTAAAATAATTATAATTCCTAGTCCTCTGGATAAAATGAAGGGAAGGGATGATGCAATACTTTGAGGCTAGAAGCACAAAAGAAAAAAAAAGGTTCTAAAGGTTCTAATAAAAACAACAGATATACTTTGTAAATTCACCCAAGACTAGAAGAAAGGGGCAACAGAATGGCGTATTTAGATCTCTGGTCTACCACAGGAAGACTAACCATAAAAGTCAGTTTTTACTTGCCAGCTTCCTCACTGAAACTACACCCAGAATTCCCAAGAGTATAACAGACAAATCATGGACTATGGTATGGGGTACAGAATTAACATAAAGAGGTCATAAATAAAAATTCCATTCATATGAAGATATCTTATTTTCAAAGCATGAAGAAAACTACAAAACTTGGTATTAGAGCTAACTTTATTTTGTTAAATGTATTAGGTGATGGAAATCATTACTGCTTTTCATAAGGGAAACAAACAATGTACCTGAGATAGCTTCCAAAATAAGCAACAATATTTGGGTGCTTACAGTCTTTCATCATAATAATTTCTTGCTGCACAACTGCAAAGTCTTCTCCTAGAATAAAAAATAAGCAAGTTGAATATTTAGTAGGTAAATTTCAAAATGTCGATTTCTTTCAAAACATAAAAAATGTTATTGATATTATTTTTAATGACAATTTCAGTCCTACCTTGACAGAAAGTAAAGTACAATGATTAAAAAGTATGAACTCTGGTCCCAGACTATGTTGGATTCAAATCCCAACTCTGTCCCTTACTAAGCTGTGTGAACTTGGGCAAGTTACTTGACCTCTCTGTGCTAATTTCTTCCTCTGTAAAATAGGGATAAAACTAATAATAATCTATCTTATATGGCTATTGTAAGGGTTAGGTGGGCTAATGTATGTAAAATGCTTAGAACAGTATCTGACACAGAGTAAGCACTAGATAAGCATTTGCTATTATTACAATTATGCCTTGGATATAATCATCATATAATTCACTAGAAATACATTATGTTTTCCCTTTCTTAGCAAATAACATTCAATATAATTTTATTTATTTATTTATTTTTGGCTGCGTTGGGTCTTCGTTGCTGCGTGTGGGCTTTCTCTACTTGTGGCAAGCAGGGGCAACTCTTCGTTGCAGTGTGCGGGCTTCTCCTGTGGTGGCTTCTCTTGATGCGGAGCATGGGCTCTAGGCACGTGGGCTTCAGTAGTTGTGGCACGCGGGCTCTAGAGTGCAGGCTCAGTAGTTGTGGCACACGGGCTTAGTTGCTCCGTGAACCGGTGTTCCCTGCATTGGCAGGCGGATTCTTAACCACTGCGCCACCAGGGAAGTCCCAACATTTAATATAATTTTGCACAAGGAAGCAATTCTTTTTTAAGTTAGGGCAGGAACCCTTATACACTGAGACTATCAAATGTACCTCCACAGCTCTTTTGGTAGAGCTGAGAGGCCTTACTCTAGCAGTACTGGTTTACCAGAAGCCCCCCCCCCGCCGCACCACCACCCCTGCCACAGGCTTATCCTGTATTCAAGTGCCTTGCTCCAGCTGTGCTGGGATGTAGAATGGGATTGTATTTAAGTCTGGTCAGACTATCAGCAAGTATCTCTCTCCTTCTACTCCCTCCCTGCCCAAATTCTTCAAAATAAGATCTGGCAATCCTGTAACAGTGTCACACATGTTCCTGGTTCCTGAATGAACATTTGTCATGGAGAGAGACAGAACTGCCATGAATGCAAATGTGGTAAACCAGAGACTAAGCAGAAAGAGAACACGTGGAAGTGCTTACATTGAAATCAAAGCAGCTTTGTATTACTAACTCAGTTTTTCAAGCATTATATACTATGAATAGCCTGATTAAATGTATATTAGTGGCAGAATCAAAAATAGGTTTCCCAAACTAAAGTTTAAATTGTAAATATGAGGTTGTTATGGCAAGCCCTTGACACTTCTGGCCTGGCATTTTCCTACTGTAAATGTAACAGGCTTGAAAGTAGCCTAACCATGAACCATCTGAACTCAATATCAAAACCAACCTTACTGCCCCAGTGACAAGGGAAGAAGTAGTAGAGAAGATACAGTATGTCAGATTCGTAATTTCTGCAATGAAATGGGTACAAAATCAAAGTTTTCCAAAGGGAGAATAGAAAATTTTTATGTCTTCAAAATTGCAAAAGAAAATCACTGAACTAGGATCTTCTGGGTTTACTTCCCACCAGTAAGAATTTCTGATTCAGTATATTAAGAAAAATCCAAGATAAACATAATAAGGCCATAATGAGACGAACTCCAATTTTCAGGGATATATGAAATACTTTGAAAGTTCTAAATTTTGCTTTTCACCTGCCTTTCGATTATACTTTTCCCCAATTCAGTGACTGGGTTACATGAGATCAAAGTTGATACAGTCAGCCTGAACTCTAGGACTAGTTTAATAGTTAGAGGACAGCAGCTCTCTTTCTAGGAGCAGCCCTGAAGCTGTTAGTCGTCACACAACCTCCAAGGCAGCCAGCTTTAGAATAACACTGACCTGCAGAAAACACTGAGAAGAAACACGAAAAGGGGGGGAAGAAGGAAGGCACATGACCAGTGTAATTGAGCTACTACAGGAAGCCTCATCTGCCTGGTAATTTTCAGATATACCTGTTCATGACCAATAAACTCCTTGTACTGTTTAAGCCACCTTGAGCTGTGGTTTCTATTATACCTGTAAGCATCACTGCATCAATGTCTTCATGTCTATGTCCTCACTGGAATGTTACAGCATCTAGGACAGGAATGATACCTTCATCATTTCTGTATCCCTAGCACCTAATATGCAATCAATGAAGTTGTTACCTGAATGAATCATAATAAGAGCATAATCATAATCATAGCACATAATTCTACTACATGATGACTCTAAATCAGGAGCATCTGCTTTGGGTTTAATTTCATCCAGTTATTAGCATGTTTTATACAATTGTTTGTTTGCTACTCCTGTGGTTTCACTAAAATCTATGAATGGCTTTTTAAGCCTTCAACCATGTCTTTCCCAGGAAATGTTGTTGATCCAAAGTGCATCCTTTTTGTCCTATTAAGTCATCCCCACGTGATTATGACAATGGCCAAATTAAATTCAGTATTTTTGTGGGGAAAAAATCCAAAGAAAAATTCCACAATTTGATTTTTAAAGGTAACTGAAAAAAGGTAGATTTGGGTAGGAAAAAAGAAAGCAGTTTAATACATTAATTAATCCAAAGGAGCCTAACAGAGTTAAAGGACTTTCTTCAAAGTTCAAGAGAAATACATTTTAAAGGATAAATTAATAGCCCCCCCAATGGGATGGTTAGATAATTTTGAAAAATTCTTTCCAATTCTGAGAGATTATGAATTTTCGGTAAAATTTTTGACATTAAAATGAAGAATACATCTTCCAAAGGATGGCAAAAATAAAAACAAAACCTAATTGAGAAAAATAAGCAAGCCTACAAGTAGAGCAGATCATGAATAAATCAAGTAGACAGGCAGAAAAATACAGACTTACACATGCAAAGTTCTCAGAATAAACATGACACAATACTAAGTGTTCAATAAATGTTAACTGTCTGTAGTAGGCTGAATAATGGCCCCAAAGATGGCCAGGTCCTAACCTCTGAAACCTGTGAATGTTACCATACATGGCAAAAAGGGGCGTGCAAGTATGATTAAGTTAAGGATCTTGTGATGGGGAGTTTATCGTGAATTATCTGGGTGGGCCCTTAATGTAATCACAAGTGTCCTTATAAGAAGAGGCAGAGGGAGACTTGACTATAAGAAGGCAAGGAGCAAGATGCTATGTTGCTGGCCTTGAGGATGGAGGAAGAGGCCAAGAATGAACGAATGCAAGGAATGCAGCTCTAGAAGCTGGAAAAGGCAAGGAAATGGATTCTCCCTTAGAGTATTCAGAGGAAGGCAGCCCTGCTAAGACTTTGATCTTGACCCAGTGAAACACACTTTGGACTTCTAAATTCCAGAACTTTAAGAGAATAAATTTGCGCTGTTTCAAGTCACCAAGTTTGTAGACCTTGTTAACATAGCCACAGGAAACTAATACGTGATTACTATCAACATTATCACTTTGGCAGAGCTGGCTAGCCATTCACAAATAATCTGTGCTCTCCCTTCCATAATGTGGAAGTTACTGGTGGGAGGCAATTATCCCATCAAAAGACATTTCCCAGTCAACATGATGTGCCAAAGAGAACAGTTCTTGTCAATGGAATGCGAGCAAAAATAATGTGTCATTTTCCTACTCTTTCTTTTCCCATTAGCAGGCTACATGACACTGTGAGGTCCCAGAAAATGCAAGTCTGGGTCCCTGAGTCACCCAAAGAAAGAAAGTCATCCAACAACTTGAACATCTGCTCTAAACTACTGCATAAACTTGAAATAAAATTATATTATGATCTAGCTTAGTTATTACAGTAGTTAGCATTATCCTAAACTGATATAATTACCATCCATTTACGAAAAAGGTTGTCCAAACCGTAGGAGGGGCTTCAGAAATGTTTTAGTGGGTTAACAAACACGAGACTCTGTCCCTCTAATAGAGCACAGATATAATGAGCAAGACCATAGGCATTTCTATTTGCTTTTATTTTTTATACAATTTACTTTATTTTTTAATACAATGCTTTCCTGTAAAAAGCTATATTTAGTCAAATATGTGAGAGCAAAAGGACACTTGAATGTTATGGGGGTGGGTCTCTCCCTGAAAACTACAGTAAAACATAGACTCCCTAATACTTCCTTGCCTTGTTTGTTTGTTTGTTTATTTATTTATTTATTATTAGTTTTGACTGCATTGGGTCTTCATTGCTGCACGCAGGCTTTCTCTAGTTGCGGCAAGCAGGGGCTACTCTTTGTTGCGGTGCATGGGCTTCTCATTGGGGTGGCTTCTCTTGTTGTGGAGCACAGGCTCTAGGCGCGTGGGCTTCAGTACTTGTGGCTCGCGGACTCAGTAGTTGTGGCTCATGGGCTCTAGAGCACAGGCTCAGTAGTTGTGACGCCTGGGCTTAGTCGCTCCGTGGCATGTGGGATCTTCCTGGACCGGGTCTTGAACCCATGTCCACCTGGCAGGTGGATTCTTAACCGCTGCGCGACTGGGGAGGCCCTCTTGCCTTTTTAGATACAAACTGACAATCATGGTATTTCCAACATTTCATACAATTATTTACTTTTTCTTTGACAAAATAATACATAATCTTAGATCAAACTGATAACCAACTAACTGCCTTTTTGGTATGCCTAATTATTTTCACTGGCGTCAACTGTATTAAGTTTATAAGACCTACTCTTCTTATCATTAACATAAGCACGTTGACAATAAACTATCCACTCACATTTTTTAAAAATAAGCAAAAAATTCAATAAAGCAAATAATTACACAAACACTCTTGTTAGATAAATATGGTAAAGCTGTTGAAACAGAACTACTGGCTGGGAGGTAGTGTTACCATTTTGTGCTTTTTAACAGTTTATGTATCTAAGTCCGAGTAATTGTAATGAAAGCAACTGATGTGTATCTGCACACTGAGTGGAAGTAGAGGTTATATGAAAAACAAACAGGGGAAATGTAAGGATTATCTGTGTTGGGAGGTGAAACAACAGACAAGTCTTTAGGAAACCAACTCTTGGTCTATTTGTAAACTGTGTATGTTCTGTTTCTGTAGTTCTTTCCCCTATGAAGGAAACAAGTTTACATGTCACCATCAATTACCTTTTGTTTGTTGTTTCTTATTTCAATTCTTTGTTTTTTTATGTCCCTTTAGTCATCTTTATATCTCTCTTCTAAATGTTTAACATGTTCATGACTCTCAGAAGCTGCCATGGTTTTCCAGAAGTGTCTTGACAAGTGTCATGATAATGAAATAATTCTTTGCAGTATCAAAAGTTAATTTACATGGTAACTAACAATAGAGATTAGAATTGAAAATACTTTTAATTATAATTTTTAAAGAGTGTAAAGGAAGCTAACTTGTTATAGATCTGATTTACCTTTTAGCATATAAGTATGTAAAGAAATATGTGTGTGAGTGTGTATTTGTGTATATATATTATTTGTGAAAATATCTAATGCTTTCATTTGGGTAAAGATGAATAGTTATTCTTAGGACGTTCCCTGCTGAGAAGACATTCAACAACCACCATACACTGAGCAGCTAATATGATATAAAAGAGAACGTACTGGAGACCATGAGTAGAGTTCCAGAAATGAACAAGACTTTCCTTGACTTTAAGAAACTTACAGGAGACATAAAATGTGCACAGTCATAACTATAACAGCTTAAAGTCAAACCTTAAATAACTCCCTTCTTTCTTTTTCTTTTTTTAAAATTTATTCAACAGATCGTTATTGAACAATTATGTGCCAGCAATGGGACTGCATCAGTAAAAAATAATACAAACAAAAATCCCTGACTTTGCAGAGCTTATATTCTAATGTAAGTAGACAGGCAATAGACAAAATAAATCAGTAAAATTGTATAGCACATTAGAAGGTGTTGAGTACTAAGGTGAAAAATGAAGCACAGGAGGGAATAGGGATTTAGTAGGAATGGCTAAAGAGAGCAGGTGAGGAAGATGAGATTTGACTGAAGATACAAATGAGGGAAGGGAGCCACTGAAAAGGCTCAAGCTGCTCAGCTTTTTCTAGGAACAGTGAGCAGGCTGCTGTGACTGCAGCGGAGTGAGCTGGGAGAGAGTGTAGAAGATGAGGACGAAGAGGGGGCACATCATATATGAGCACTTTGGCTTTTACCCTGAGACAGGAATCTGTTGAAATGTTTTCAGCAAAGACCTGACATGCTAATCTGATTTAAAAGTATCACTCTGACTGCTGGGTAAAGCAACGGTAGAAGCAGGGAAATCATTTAGAAGATTATTTTGGCCCCGCTGCTCAGCTTGCAGGATCTTAGTTCCTCAACCAGGGATCGAACCCGTGCCCCCTGCAGTGGAAGCGCAGAGTCCCAACCACTGGACCACCAAGGAAGTCCCTAGAAGATTATGTATTAATCCCTGGAGATGTGCAGTGGCTTGCACCAGGGTGGGAGCAATGATGATGACAAAATGTGATCGGCAACTGGATCTATTTTGAAGACAGAGCTAACCGGTTCAGTCTGGTTGGGGGTGGAGTACGGGAAAATGAGATGAGTTAAATATGACTTTCAAATTTATGGTCTGAGCAACTGGAAAGATGGAGTTGTCATTCACTGAAATGGATAACTCCCTCATTTCTATAACATTAAGTCTATACTTTGCTGCTGGACTCACCATGTCTAGCACAGTGTCATGTTTAAGGACATATATTTTGGAATCAGAATATTTAACTATGGGGACCTCCCTGGCAGTCCATGGTTAGGACTCCAAGCTTCCACTGCAGGGGGCCCTGGTTAGATCCTTGGTCGGTGAACTAAGATGCCTCATGCTGCGTGGGGCGGTCAAAAAATAAATATATTGAGCTATGAAACTTGGTTTCACAACTTTCTGGTTGTATGATCTTGGGCAAATTCATTCATATTCATATTCTCTCTCTCTGAGTTCAGGTTCCTCATTATGAAACGGAGATAACAGTGTCTCCCTCTTAAGGTTATTGTAAGGATTAAATGAAAGAATACTTGTTAAGTACGTAGAACAAGGCCTCAAACATAATGTTTAATAACTATTACCTCTATTATTATCACCCAGTATGATTTCCTATTTGTACTCCTACATCGTTTCTCCGACTCTTCTCCCTCTTACTCTGCTTCAGCCATACTGGCCTCCTTGCTCTTCCTTGAATATCATACACAGCTCCTGACTCAGAACCTTTGCACTTTCTATTCAGCTACCTGCAGTGTTCTTTTCCTCCCAGCTGCCTTGCTTTCTCACTTCCTCCAGGGCTCTACTCAACTGTTGCCTTTAAGATGAGACCTTCTCTGATATCCCTACATAAAACTGAAACCCACAACAACTCCACAACACCCTTACTCTGCTTTATTTTTCTCCACAGCACTTATCACATCTAATACACTATATGTTTATTTATTCACTCTGTCTCCCAACACATAATAGGGGCACTTAATCTGAAGGAGTTAATGAATTATTCCAGAAGTATGAAGCAATTGAAACCCACAAGTGAAAAAAATAAGGTGGTATGAACAGTAGAAATACAAAATTCTCACTATTTGCAATATATATGATTGTGTTCCTAGAAAGCAAGCAAACAAAAATCAACTGAAAAAAATGACCAGAAACAATTAAAAAAAAAATCCTCAAATTAACAAATGAGAATACATACATCAAATTAAATTATGTATCTAAGGAGAAGCTTTAAAATGTGTAGGCCATATTTTAATAAAATACTTTATTTGTAAGTATTTTGGGAGTTAAAAGACCTGAAAAAAAAAAAGGAAAGACGCTTCACTTGTGAACAGAAGAATTTACTATGGTAAAGATGGCAATTGTCTCATGAATTAATCTCTGAATTAATGTAATTCCAATCAAAATACCAACTGAATCATTTCTGAACATAAAAAAATATAATTAAATTCATCTGGGAAAAATAAACATGAGGGAACAGTTTTGTAATAGGTATTATTTTAAAATAAGTAGCTCTTATTTAAGAATTGATATACCCAGAAGAATTCTCATCTTTTTGATTCTTTGTCTGTCGTGGATCATGTTAAATGTCCTGTGGCCAGAGAGACAAGGAAAAGAAACAAAAATCATCCAAGTCGGAAAGGAAGAAGTAAAATTATCTCTTGCTTGCAGATGATATGACCTTACATGTAGAAAATCCTAATAATTCCACAAGAAAACTGTTAGAATAAATGAATTCAGCAAAGTTGCAGGATACAAAATCAACATATAAAAATCAGTTGTGTTTATATACACAAGCAATGAATAATCAGAAAAGGAAATTAAGAAAACCTCAATTACAATCTCATAAAAGAAGAATAAAATACTTAGGAAAGACCTGTACACTTAAAATTACAAAATCCTGATGAAATAAATTAGAAATAAATAAATGGAAAGATACCCCATATTCATGGATTAGAAGACTTAATATTGTTAAAGTGTCCATACTACCCAAAGTGATCTACAGATTCAATGTAATCCCTCTAAAAATCTCAATGGTATTTTTTACAGAAATAGGAAAACAACCCTAAAAGTCACATGGAACCACCACAAAGGTTCCTGAATATCCAAAACAATCTTGAGAAAGAAGAACAAAACTGGAGGCCTCACACTTCTTGATTTCAAAGCATATTACAAAGTTACAGTAATCAAAACCTTATGGTACTGGCATAAAGACAGACATATAGACCAATGGAACAGAATGGAGAGCCCAGAAATAAACCCACACACATATGGTTAACGGATTTTCAACAAAGGTGCCAAGACTACAGAATGGGGAAAGAATAGTCTCTTCCACAACTGGTGATGGGAACAATGGATATCCACAGGCAGGAAAATGAAACTGGACCCACCTCTTACACCATACACAAACATCAACTCAAAATGGATTAAAGACTTAAACCCAAGACCAGAAACAATAAAACTCCTAAAAGAAAACATGGGGGGGGGAACATCTCTAACACTGGTCTTAGCAATAATTTCTTGGATATGATATGAAAAGAACAAGGAACAAAAGCAAAAATAGACAAGTGGGACTACATTAATCTAGAAAGCTGTTGCAGAGCAAAAAGGCAACCTAAAAAATAAGAGAAAATATTTGCAAACTATATATCTGATAAGAGGTTAATATCCAAACTATATAAGTAACTCCTACAACTCAATAGCAAAAAAAAAAAAAAAACCAAACCCCAAAACAAACAAAACACCACCAAAAAACCAAACCCTGATTAAAAAATCAAAGGGCCTGAATAGACAATTCTCCAAAGAAGACATTACAAATGGCCCACAGGTATATGAAAAGTTGTTCAACAACACTAATCAGAAGGGAAATGCAAAGCAAAGCCACAATGAGGTATCAACTCACATCTCTTAGGATGGCCACTATAGAAAAATGTAGAAAATAACAAGGGTTGAGAAGGATGTGAAGAAATTGGACCACTTGTATACTCTTGGTGGAAATGTAAAATGATGCAGCTGCAATGGAAAACAGAATGGAGGCTGCTCAAAAAATTAAAAATAGAACCATCATATAATCCAGCAATACCACTTCTGGGTATTTAACCAAAAGAATTAAAATCAGGATTTCAAAGATATATTTGCACTCCTATGTTCACTGCAGCATTATTCACAATGGCCAAGAGGTCCACTGATGCATGAATGGACAAAGAAAATGTGGTGTTTGTACTTATATATATAATGGAACATTATTCAACCATAAAAAAGAAGGAGATCTTGGTATATGTAACAACATGGATGAACCTTGAGGATATTATGCTGAGTGAAATAAGCCAGTCACAGAAGGATAAGTAAGTACTATATGATTCCACTTATGAGGTATCTAAAGTAGTCAAACTCATGGAAACAGAAAGTAGAACGGTGGTTTCTAGGAGCTGGGCAGGGGGTGCGGGGGGTAGTGGGTGCAGCGTGAATGAGGAGCTGCTATTCAGTAGGGCTAGAATTTCAATCATGTTCGAGATCTTCTGTACAACATTAAGCTTATTGTTAACAATACTGCACTTTACACTTAAACATTTATTAAGAGGGTAGATCTAATGTTATGTTTTTCAACACACATGCACACACACACACACACACACACACACACACACACACACACAGTCCTATGGCCAGAGGAAAAAATTTAAATTTAAACTACGGGGAACAAATAAGGTTTCTCATGCCCATGTTATGTGTACTCACTCACAAATCTTCCTCTATTTTAAACACAGAGAAACGGGAATATCCATTTATGCTATATGTAAAAGTATTTTAACTATAAGACGAGTTTTAATTTACCTTTTAATATGATACGTGGTACCATTCGAAATACACAATTTATAAACTCCATTTCATACTACAGAAACAATAAATGGAAATAATATTTTTCAGTAAAACCACAGCTCACTACCCAGAGCTGATTCCCTTAAACGAGCTGTCAATTATTATCTCAAACTACACGAATACCAGGAAATCCAATTACTATCTTAAACTAGGTACCATGAAATCCAATGGCTGGTTTTAAAAAGATAAAATTGGGACTTCTGTGGTGGCGCAGTGGATAAGACTCCATGCTCCCAACGCAGGGGGCCCGAGTCGATCCCTGGTCAGGGAACTAGATCCCACAAGCATGCCACAACTAAGAGTTCACATGCTACAACTAAGGAGCCGGTGAGCTGCAACTAAGACCCGGCACAAATAAATAAATTAATTAATTAAAAAAAAAAAAGATAAAATTGGCTTTAAGTAATTACAACATATAGTTATAAAATATTTTTTGTAAAACCACAGAACCAGCACCTAATTTTTAGTTTTTGGAGAAATATTCAAACTATAATTAATACCACACAGAAATATAAAGGAAGTGTTTAATAATCCTACTGACTTCTTGATATTTCAACATATGGAAAAATTAATTATAATAGCAATATTTGTATTTTTAAGGATTGAGAATGAAGAAAATGACTCTTCAAATATTTCACCTGATGAAAATAACTGATAAAGAGAAAAACATAATGCTGCAGGATACAAAATTAATGCACAGAAATCTCTTGCATTCCTATACACTAATGGTGAAAAATCTGAAAAAGAAATTAAGGAAACACTCCCATTTACCACTGCAACAAAAAGAATAAAATACCTAGGAATAAACCTACCTAGGGAGACAAAAGACCTGTATGCAGAAAACTGTAAGACACTGATGAAAGAAATTAAAGATGATACCAACAGATGGAGAGATATACCATGTCCTTGGATTAGAAGAATCAATACTGTGAAAATGACTATACTACCCAAGGCAATCTACAGATTCAATGCAATCCCTATCAAATTACCAATGGCATTTTTTACGTAACTAGAACAAAAAATCTTAAAGTTTGTATGGAGACACAAAAGACCCCGAATGGCCAAAGCAGTCCTGAGGGAAAAAAATGGAGCAGGAGGAATCAGACTCCCTGACTTTAGACTATACTACAAAGCTACAGTAATCAAGACAATATGGTACTGGCACAAAAATAGAAACATAGATCAGTGGAACAAGACAGAAAGCCCAGAGATAAACCCACGAACCTATGGTCAACTAATCTATGACAAAGGAGGCAAGGATATACAATGGAGAAAAGGCAGTCTCTTCAATAAGTGTTGCTGGGAAAACTGGACAGCTACATGTAAAAGAGTGAAATTAGAACACTCCCTAACACCATACACAAAAATAAACTCAAAATGGATTAAAGACCTAAATGTAAGACAGTACACTATAAAACTCTTAGAGGAAAGCATAGGAAGAACACTGTTTGACATGAATAACAGCAAGATCTTTTTTGACCCACCTCCTAGAGTAATGGAAATAGAAACAAAAATAAACAAATGGAACCTAATGAAACTTAAAAGCTTTTCCACAGCAAAGGAAACTATAAACAAGATGAAAAGACAACTCTCAGAATGGGAGAAAATATTTACAAATAAACTAAGGGACAAAGGATTAATCTCCAAAATATATAAACAACTTATGTAGCTCAATATCCAAAAACCAAACAACCCAATCAAAAATTGGGCAGCAGACCTAAATAGACATTTCTCCAAAGAAGACATACAGATGGCCGAGAAGCACATGAAAAGCTGCTCAACATCATTACTTATTAGAGAAATGCAAATCAAAACTACAATGAGGTATCACCTCACATCGGTTTGAATGGGCATCATCAGAAAATCTACAAACAACAAATGCTGGATAGGGTGTGGAGAAAAGGAACCTTCTTGCACTGCTGGTTGGAATGTAAATTGATACAGCCACTATGGACAACAGTATGGATGTTCCTTAAAAAACTAAAAATAGAATTACCATATGACCCAGAAATCTCACTACTGGGCAAATACCCAGAGAAAACTATAATTCAAAAAGACACATGCACTCCAATATTCATTGCAGCACTATTTACAATAGCCAGGTCATGGAAGCAACCTAAATGCCCATCAACAGACAAATGGATAAAGAAGTTGTGGTACATATACGCAATGGAATATTACTCAGCCATAAAAAGGAACAAAATTGGGTCATTTGTAGAGACATGGATGGATCTAGAGACTGTCATACAGAGTGAAGTAAGTCAGAAAGAGAAAAACAAATATCATATATTAATGCATCTATGTGGAATCTAGAAAAATGGTACAGATGAACTGGTTTGCAAGGCAGAAATAGAGACACAGTTGTAGAGAACAAACATATGGACAGCAAGGGGGGAAAGCGGTGGGGGGGGGGGATGAATTGGGAGATTGGGATTGACATGTATACACTGATGTGTATAAAATAGATAACTAATAAGAACCACCAGCTGTATAAAAATAAAATAAAGTTCAAAAAAAAAAGATTTTGGAAAGAGTAAAGTATAAGTGAAATTTACATGAAGCAGTGTTTAGATAGGCTTAGGGCAAAGCAGAGCTGTGTGTAAAGGGACTAGACTGCAAAGTGAACCAAGGTCCTCTTTCCTTAGGAACTACGAAGTTAAGATAGATGTGGATGCTGTGTCCAGAAACCCCTTATCTGAAGCTGTGTGTCTTGGTTGTAAATCAAGACTGCTACTCTATGTCAAAAACACTTAGATTCTCCAGGCAAATTCTCCAGGCAAGAATGGGATGTTTCACTCTTGCTGCTATAATTATACACAAGTGAAGTTTCTGATAGTCTGATTTTCCAGAGCAAAGTTTTTCAGTGAGTAGGCAAGCCACAGTCACTCAAAGACAGGGTTTGTTATGACACTTTACAGCTCTATCATTCTTGTGAGAAATACCGTTTCCTGTTAAGTTTGAGGTTTTATCTGTGTCTGCTATTCCAGCCTGATAAATGGCCAGATTCTTACTTTCTTGTTATTTGAGTTTCCTGTCTCCACTTTATGTCAGAGTGTAAAGAACAGCTTGCTAATTAAACTGATTACATTATGCTCTTCAGAAAAGAGGTTACTTGCTGATTTATCTTTTGGTTTGTTTATTATGCAGCAATTTCTCCACAAAAGATATCCAATTTGGGCAGATCCACTGGTTTTGAAGAAACATATCTTACCTCAGTGAAGTTCATGTACTCATTTAATGTTTTAGCTTATTTCAATTAGCATAATGCCCTCAAAGTCCATGCATACTGTTGCAAATGGCAGGATTTCCTTCTTTCTCTTGGCTGAATAATATTCCATTGTATACACATCTTCTTTATCCATTGATCCACAGACACTTAGGTTGTTTATTTATCTTGGCTATTGTGAACAATGAGCACAGGAGTACAGATATCTCTTTGATATCCTTTCATATCCTTTGGATATATACCCAGAAGTGGGATTGCTGGATCACCTGGCAGCTCTGTTTTTAATTTCTAAGGAATCTTTATAGTGTTTTCCACAGTGGCTGCACCAATTTACATTCCCACCAACAGTGCACAAGGGTTTCCTGTTCTCCACATCCTCACCAACACTTATCTCTTGCCTTTTTTATGATAAAAAACTAAAAAGCTTCTGTACAGCAAAGGGGACCATCAAGAAAATGAAACCCACAGAATGAGAGAAAATATCTAAAAATCATACATCTGATAAGAGGTTAATATCCAAAAAATATATTAAAAAAACTCACAGAAGTTAATGGCAAAAAACCCCAAACAATCTGATTTAAAAATGGGCAGAGGAACTAAATAGACATTTTTCTGAGGAAGACACACAAATGGCCAAAAGGTATATGAAAAGGTGCTCAACATCGTTAGTCACCAGGGTAACAGAAATCAAACCACAACGAGATTATCACCTCACACCTGTCAGAATGGCTATCATAAAAAATATGAGATAACAAGTGTAGGTTAGTATTTTATTGTTAAGATCTCTGGGACTACAATGTAATTCATAAAACATCAAGAAAATGTAAGCCTTGTTAGAAGCAATAGTCTTAAATGGAAACTGGACTTGCTTCTATAGTGGTATATTATGGGAGTGCAATAAATATTAAATTTATATTAACAGCATTTTAAGTAAAATGCCAGAAGTCAATGGTTTGCATTACACATTGGGAATCAAGAAGACTTTCTGCAGGCAGATGAGATCATCAAGTGACATATCTGGGTACTGTTTTTCTCTTTTCTATCTCTCATTAAACAACTGTTTAGCATTTCTCAGGTTTGTTTTTTTACCCACTTTATGAGGAAGGCTGAAGATAAATTTACGAATATATGCTTGTTATCCTCTGAGACTTTGGGGAAAAGGTAACATGGATGGATAATTCATGTAACAGGGCAGGAAATGCACTAATGAGCAGTTTTTAAAATAGAGACACGGGTTTGAGCCCTGGGCGGGGAGGCTCCCACATGCAGTGGAGCAACTAGGCCCGTGCGCTACAACTGCTGAGCCTGAGCTCTGGAGCCCGCGAGCCACAACTGCTGAGCCCACATGCCACAACTACTGAGCCTGTGTGCGTTGAGCCCGTGCTCCGCAGCAGGAGAGGCCACCGCAATGAGAGGCCCGCGCATCGCGGCAGGGAGTGGCCCCCGCCTGCCGCAACTAGAGAAAGCCTGCATGCAGCAACGAAGACCCAATGCAGCCAAAAATAAATAAATAAATAAAAATAAAAATAAAATAAAATAAAATAGAGACCAGTGTACCTACCGTGGGGTAGTACCTGGTCTAATTCTCTTAATACTAATTTCCCCATAACTCTAATTTCTAGAGAAAAGATCTTTAATAGGTGAAAATTAATTACATATTGTTTTTAGGTGATGTTCTAGCAACAGCTTTTGAATAGTAGCATAGCTATGTCAATGGGAATAATAAAAATGGTTGATTTCTAACTTCAGTTAGGTATGTAACACTGCACAAAAGTCCCACCACTGTTAACTAGTCAGTTTCTTCTATTTCCTACAACGGCTCTTAAAACAACAATAAAAAGTCATGTCCATTATTCCTCAGATATCATACCTACCCACCTCAACTTCACTCACAGCTACGGACCTAGCTTCCTACATCTGAGAAAATGGAGACCCTGATGTAAAGATCTTCTTTCGCTACCTTCTCCTCAACCTTAAAACTGATCTTTTTTTGTGCCCACTATTGGCCCTTTACAAAGTTGTGATCCCAAAAGAGGTACTTGCTTTCTTTTCAAAAGAGGTACCTCCTGATCCTATCTCCTTCCAAGCCCTCTCAGAACCTTGCTCCATCATTTATATTGTCTTTGATACCTTTATTCTCTCTATCACCACTCACATTTTCCTCTCAGCCTACAAACATGCTCAAACTTACCTCAAAGTGAAAAACCTGGACTTCCCTGGTAGCGCAGTGGTTAAGAATCCGCCTGCCAATGCAGGGGACACAGGTTCGAGCCCTGGTCTGGGAAGGTCCCACATACTGTGGAGCAAGTAAGCCCCCGTGCCACGACTACTTAGCCTGCACTCTAGAGCCCGCGAGCCACAACTACTGAAGGCCACGGACTCTTGGGCCCGCGTGCCGCAACTACTGAGCCCAAGTGCTGCAACTACTGAAGCCCGCATGCCTACAGCCCCTCCTCCACAACGAGAAGCCATTGAAATGAGAAGCCCGCGCACTGCAACGAAGAGTAGCCCCCACTCCCTGCAACTAGAGAAAGCCCACGCTTAGCAATGAAGACCCAACGCAGCCAAAAATAAAATTAATTTTTTTAAAAACGTGAAAAACCTTCCCTTAACCTTGCTCCTCCTATATTAAACCAGTCCCCACTTTCACAGTCAAATTTCTTCAAAAAACTGTCTGAGCTTTGCTTCCTTTTCATGACTTCCATTCATTCCTCAGCCCACTACAATCTATTTTTCACTCCATGACTCTGCTGAAATTACTCTTGCAAAGTTCCATGTCATTCTAAGAGCCAAATCAAAGGCCTCTTATCAATTCTCATTCTACCTGACGTATCAGCAACATCTGGTACTAGTGACCCCCTCTTTCTTTTTGAAATTCTCCAACTGCAACTACTACCAAACACCAATGATTTCCAAGTCCACCCCTTCAGCCAAGACCTCTCTCCTGAGCTCCAGACCTGTAGATCGAATTAACAACTGCACACAACTACACAATCTCTAAACACCTCGTAATCAAGATGTCTCAGATGAATGGAAATATATTCCTTCTCTTCAGTCTACTTCCTAAACACATCTCAGTTCTAGCCCTATTATAACTATCCTGGTTCAAATCCTCATAATAATACCCCAATTGCCTCCTGGGGTAGACTGCGATTTGTGCCTCCAATGGCCATTCTTTCCTTCTTCTTGGACATGCAGCTGCCTAGCTAAAGACCACATTTCCCAGCCTCTCTTGCATTTGTGTGGCCATGGAAGTTAAGTTCTAGCACAAATATGAGCATGTGACTGGTATGTGACTTCCAACCTCACTTCCTTAAAAGAAAAGCTGCTTGCCTTAAAATACCTGTCTCTCTTCCAGCAAGCTAAATATGGACATACCAGTGACCTAACCTCACATAAGCAGATGAATGAGTGCTTTACTGGGTGATGGCATAAAATGGAAGGAACGTGTATCCCTGAATGACCTCATGGAACAGAACTAAACTACCAACTTGGACTCACCTCAGAACTGTTACGTGAGAGGGAAATAAATGTCTATCTTGTGTAGGTCACTTTATTTGGGGGTTTCTTTGTTATAGCAGTTAACCTGAACTCTAATACCCTTCTTTAAAAAAATTTTTTTTATTGAAGTAGAGTTGATTTACAGTGCTGTGCCAATCTCTGCTGTACAGCAAAGTGACTCAGTTATACACACATACACATTCTTTTCCTAATACCCTTCTCAATATACCTCTTCACTGGTCTCCCTGTTTCCAGTACTGACTTACATTTCTGTACATTCGCCACATTACTGCCTGTTATCTTTTAAAACACAGACTAAATATTAGTCTTCTCTCTAATGACCTTCAGTGACCCACAGCTCTAGACATTCTGGCATGAAATAGAAGGTATCATGGTACACAATCTGGCCCTAAGTATCTTTCTGGCTTACATCCTTTATGACCCACTCCCATCCTGGACCATGCCCCCCATTTTCCCACACAGATACTTTAGCGCCAGCATCATCAGACTTCAACTTTCTCCAGTGTAACAGAAAAACAAAACTCTGTAAAGTGAAAGACAGAGGAGGTAAATTAACTCTGACGGGGCAACCAAAAAAAGGTGTGAACAGACAGTGTATACACACTGTCATTATAATGATAAACTTCAGGGTCTGTTCTTTGTGGGAGGCGTTTAAAGATGCACTGACTATCCAGTGGCCTAAATGTCAACAGCACCAACATCAGCAAGAAAAACAAGAGGATGTTTAAATTAAATTCAAAACATTTTATCACCTCCAAAGGTGACCCCATACCCACTAAGCAGTCACTTCCCATCCCCCTCTCCCCAGAGCCCCTGGCGACAACAAATCTGCTTTCTGTCTCTACGGATTTACTTATGCTGTATATTTCACATAAATGGAAATACACAGTATGTGACCTATTGTGTTTGGCTTCTTTCATTTAGCATAACGTTTCCGAGGTTCACCTTTTTGTAGCATTTCTCAATATGGATGACATAAATTTTACAAGCAGCGTTATTTGTAAATGTAATGTATTGGAACCAGCCTAGAGGCGCACACATAGAGCAGTGACTGATTCATATGATGGAGTATTATGCAGAATGAGAATTAATGTGGAATGACTTCCCAGACAGACTGTTAAGTGAAAAGGGCAAAATTCAAAGGGATAGCTATAGTATGCTACCTTTTGTAAAAGAAAAGAAGAGAAAATAAGAAAATATTCATGTATCTGCTCATTTGGGTAAACAAAACAAAACATGGAAAGGATAAACCTGAGACCAAAAATAGTGGTTATCAACAGCGGAGGAGTGGGAATAGGATAAAAAAAGATAAAAGAATGACACTTCCCTGAATCATGTTCAAGTTGCACATACTTAAAAAAATACTCTAAAAGAAATAAAATCAAAGATGAAGGAGGCATCCCCAAAATGAATACAAACAGAAACAAATAAATTGGTCATGTATCATGGGTTGAAATGTGTCCCCCCAAAAGATATGGTGAACTGAACCTCCAGTGCTTGTGAACGTGATCCTATTTGGAAACAGGGTCTTGCTGTCATCATGCTAAGATGAGGCCTTTATGGTAGTCTCTAGGACTGGTGTTCTCATATGAAGGGGAAATTTGGACACAGGCTGTTTGCTCTGTGATGACGGAGGCAGAGACTGGAACCACCTAAAAGCCAAGGGATGCCAAGGGTTGCTGGCCATCACCAGAAGCTAGAGAAGCAGGGAACATATTTTTCAGGGTTCTCAGAAAGAACTAACTCTGCTGACGCCTTGACTTCCAACTTGTAGCCTCCATAACTGTTAGAGGATAAATTTCTGTTGTTTCAAGCCACCTAGTTTGTGCTACTTTGTTATGGCAGCCTGGAAACTAATACACCATACAAACTTCAACAGAATAACATAAGCAATTTTCAAAGGGAGAGACACAAGGAGAACCAGATTTTAGAACACTATACGTCCTCAGCATAGAGATAAATATTCTAAACAAACGATGACCTCCAGTTAGTAGCTGAGTTCTCAGAGGCATAGGTTAACAATTCTGAAATTACTTTTATGTTCAAGGATTAAGCAAGTAAGTAAATATACTACCGATAATGGAAACCAGGTTTCCCTCTGTTGGAGAAGGAAGTTACATATATGGGAAGAAAAGAGAGAATGAACTTTATGGTGTTAGACTGGTATTGGAGGTATAAGCATGAAGTCATAGTTTTCGATAAAGATAGATGGGGGGGTAGGGAAGGGAGAGGTGTGTGGGTATGTACATATTTATGTGTGCATACATACATCTATTTCCTGGCTCTATCCCTTAAGACAACCTAGTAGAAACTATGCATCAGTAGCAATAAACAGACCTAGCATTCAAAACAAAGGCTCAGTAACCCTTTCAGATTAAAAAAACAAACAAACAAAAAAAACTGAAGAGACCTGGCAACTGAATGCAACACATTATCCCAGATTTTCTTTTTCCTAAAAAGGTATTATTGGGGCAACTGACAAAATCTGAATAAGGTCTGTGGATTAAATAACAGCCCTGTAGCAGCATTAATTTCCTGATTTTGATGATTGTACTGTTATGTAAGGCAATGAATGACATTTCATTGCTCTAACGAAATACACACTAAAGTATTCAGGGGAAGAGGGTATCTTTAAGTGGATAAGATAAGGAAAAGATAAAGCAAATGTAGCAAATATTAATACTGAGAAATCTTGATGAAATACTGAAATTCTTTGTACTATTCTTTCAACATTTCCCCTAAAGTCTGAAATTATGTTAAATAAAAACTATAGGGCTTCCCTGGTGGTACAGTGGTTAAGAATCCCCCTGCCAATTCAGGGGACACAGGTTCGAGCCCTGGTCCAGGAAGATCCCACATGCCATGGAGCAACTAAGCCCATGCGCCACAACTACTGAGCCTGCGCTCTAGAGCCTGCGAGCCACAACTACTGAAGCCCGCACGCCACAACTACTGAAGCCCGCACGCCTAGAGCCCGTGCTCCACAACAAGAGAAGCCACTGCAATGAGAAGCCCGTGCACCACAACGAAGAGTAGCCCCCGCTCACCACAACTAGAGAAAGCCCGCGCGCAGCAACAAAGACCCAATGCAGCCAAAAATAATAAATAAATATAATAAATTTTAAAAAACTATAAAAACTTAAAATTTAATTTAACATTGAAAATAAATGAATAATGAGCTCTATAGTAGAGAGGCAAACTTTCAAAAAATATTGCTGGAGAACTGGGAATTATTCTAAAAATTCCAGGAAGCATCTGTAAAGCAACATACATAATAACACAGGCTCTAGGGAGACATAAACCTGGATTTAAATTTGCTCCTCTGTCATACAGCCCTAGGCAAATTACTTAATCCTTCTGTGCCTCTATCCTGTGAGATGGGGATGATAATACCACACCTACTGCACAGCGTTTGTTACTGTGAGGATTACTGTGAGACAATGCAGATGAAGAGCTCAGTACAGGGTCTGGCACACTGTCCTAAGCAAGTATCCAAAAAGTGGCTGCTGTGACTTTTATCACCATTAGTGTTGCTGTTGCAGTTGCTATGTGGATATGTGAATTTAAGAAAAATAATTCTACCATCTGGAAAAACACTAATAAGAAAGTGGATTCCTGGGATTTCCCTGCTGGTGCAGTGGTTAAGAACCTGCCTGCCAATGCAGGGGACAGGTTCGAGCCCTGGTCCGGGAAGATCCCACATGCCGCGGAGCAACTAAGTCCATGTGCCACAACTATTGAGCCTGTGCTCTAGAGCCCGTGAGCCACAACAAGAGAAGCCACCGCAATGAGAAGCCCGCGCACCGCAACGAAGAGTAGCCCCTGCTCGCTGCAGCTAGAGAAAGCCCGCGCGTAGCAACGAAGACCCAACACAGCCAAAAATAAATAAATCAATATTTTAAAAAAGAAAGTGGATTCCTGTTAAGCCAAGTTCTGCACATCATCATTATTTTCTACTGATTTCTGGACCCGTTTGAATTCTGCTGCCAAATTCTCCCCTGTACCTCCTCTGACATAGAAAGCAAACTCAATATGATAGCTGTGTTTCCCCTAGTTTTTAATTTTAAAAGGACCTGTCAGTACTTCAGAGCCTATTAATGTTACTTATATACATGACACCTATAGACTTTTAAGACTAAATATGTATATATCAAAGATCCAAACTAAACATATAAAAAGGGTTAATTTGTTTACCTGGAGATTGATTTTATTTTATCTTACAAATAATAAATATTTTTCTCCAGCAAGTAGGATGGGTATGCTCAAAAGGTTAGAAAGTTGCTTTGTTCCACAAAGTATAAGAACTCTAGGAACAGAACTCGTAAGTTGTGGGGTTTTTTGAACATAAAAAAATGTTTTCACATAAAAAAAAATCATTCTGGATGTTTTAGTTTATCATATACAATATTCATTCAGTAAAATATTTACCAAACATTTATGTGCATAGAGCTGTACAATGTCTCAAGGTTATAATTAAGAGACAAAGCCTCCTCCATCGAGAATTTTATAGTCTACTGTAGGCATAATATTTAAGTTCAAAAAAGGCAATTCCTGAACTTTATTTCACTGTACATGAGTAGTAACTGAAAGAAGGTAAGTTTAAGGAAATAATTTTATAAGCTTGCCTCATTCCACAGCCCCCAGAGTATCACAAAGAAAAGTCTAACACCCAAAGCATGTTCAGTATCTCTAGCAGCTCTATGGCATGTGTAAGAGTGTATGCATGTGTACTGCGGGGAGAGGTGGGGGAGTGGATAGTAAGAAAGAGGATTAAGTCAGTAGACAGTATAAGAAATCAGTTGTTGCATTTGTTTTCTAGAACAAGAAAACATAATAGCTTATAATTTTATTCATTTTAATTGCGCAATACGTCAATGTATTTATAACAGTTTTAAGTCCCTATTAATAAAAATTACAGCTATTTTAAGTACTTCAAATACATTAAACTATTAAATTTTTACAACAACCCTATGAGGTAGGAACTATTACTGCCCCTACTTTGCAGAAAGGAAAAATAGGTAGAGAGGTTAATAATCTTCCAAGATCACACAGTTTACTATGATGGAGCCTCAATTTTAATCAAAGCACTCTGGGTCCAAAGTCCGCATTCTTAACCACTACGCTATATGCTCTCTCTTTGACTTCCACTACCCATCGTAGAAACGATTAAGTTTCAAACTAAGCACTTATTTAGTAACTTTAACTTTTCAGGACATAAATGAGAACCAGGCATGGACAAAAAGTACCTTGAGAAGGTAAGAGATGACCCAAAGTTCAAAGGAAAGTTCTTCTGATAAGCTCACAGCATATTCACTTTTTCATTAGATGCAATTCTAACAAATCTGATTGTCCAATCTCCTGGCCAACAACACAACAGAAACAGGAGACAGAGGAGGCAGATATAAAGGGCTAGACTTCAAAATCAAGAAATGTGCCTTACCATTTATCTTAATGTATGTCAGTAAATGTTTACCAACCTAAAGAGAAGCAACTAGGGAATTCCCTGGAGGTCCAGTGGTTAGGACTCCACAAGCTGCTCAGCGTGGCCAAAAAAAAGCAACTAGTAACACGGAGAGAGGGGGAAACGTCATTGTCGTTCAGTCACTGTCATTTAGAGCCTTTTTCTGAGAGGCACCACAATATTTCTCTTTGTCATGAGCTGCTGAGGACAACTTATAACTATTGGTTACATTATGATAACTACACTACTCTCAGTATGTTATTTGAGGTGAAATGCATTTGAGAAATATTTACAAACACAATGGTTAAAACAATTTTTGCAATTTAAAGAGGATTTTAGAAAACTCACCTTTATGGAATCCTTTATTTTCCGATGTCATTGAGTATCTTACATTATTGTATCTATCTCTGATATCCAAACAATATGTCATTATCAACCATTATGTTAATCTTCATCAGGTTCTATAAAAAATATTCTTTGCAACAACCTACCTCAGGAACAAGTATTATTTTAAAGGCTAGCTTCAGTGTGGTATTGGCAACAAAATAAATAGGCAATTCCTTAAACTAAAACAGAAAGCCCAGAACAGAACCAATTATACCAAAAAGCTAGATTTAACTATTTGAGAAAAAAAAATTAAGTTCGATTTTTACTTCACATCATACCTCAAACTAATTCTACATGGATCCAAGATCTAAATGTTAAAAAAAAAAAGTACAACGAAAGTCAAAAGTTTATATGTGTATATAAAATATACACATACATATAAATAAATAGTGGGATTGGCAAGCCTTTCAAAGCATAAAGCTTTGATAACCGTGTCCTATAGTTCAAAAGGAAAAGGGGCACAATCAGGTAATAACCAATCTTTCCACTATCAATTCTGTCCTCCTACCTGCTTATATACTCATCCTCTGCCTTATCTCCTGTTAAAATGAATCAAGTCTCCTTGCTCTTAGACTTATGCCTTGGATCCTGTCTCTTCATTTTCTCAGACTTTATTCCTGGAGTTATCTACATTAGCTTCTGCAACATCTATTTCTTCTTCTCTACTGGTTTATTCTCACTGCACTGGCACAAAACATAACTGAGTATCATGTATTCTAGAAAAACCTTCCATAAACTCCAGGTCCCACTCCAGCTAATGCCCCATTTCTCTGCTAACCTTTTCAGCAAAAGGCCTTGAGAGGAGAATCTTTCTTGCTATCTTCACTTCCTTTCCTCTCATTCACTCCTTAACCACTAATCTGATTTATCAAAGTCATCAAAACCAATGCCCAATTCTCAATCCTCATCTTACTCCACATATCTCAGCATCATCTGACACAGTTTAATCTCCCTCCTGCCTGAAAGACTTTCTTCTAAGGCTTCACTGACAAAACCCTCAGCAGATATTTCTCCTACCTAATTTGTTACTTGTTTTCAAGTTTTCTTTGCTGGGACCTCCTCCTCTAGCGGACCTCTAGTATCGAAATCACCCAGGGTTAGAACCTGGGCCATCCTTCTCTATCTCTCCTTTCTTCTCAGGTAACCTCATCTACTTCCACGGCTTCATGGACGACCTACATGCTGAGGACCCTCAAATCTGTATGTGTAACCTAACTTCTCCTAAAGCTCCAGACGCATGTGTCAAACTGCCTATTCAACATCTCCAACTAGATATCTAGCAGATGCCTAAAACATACATAATAAATAGAGGATTACTGATTCCATCCACACTTCAAGTCTTCCCCATGTCAGTAAACAGAACCTAAAGTATCACCCAGTTGCTCAGGCCAAACATCCTCCAAAAGCTTTCCACTGAGCTTCAAGTAAAATCTAACCTCCTTACCACAGTGCCCAAGGCCATCTATAACCTAGTCCCTGACTAGCTTTCCAGCCCCCTTGCACACCCTGCTCCCACTGGCTCACAAAGATCCAGCCATACAGGCCTTCTCTCTGTCCTCAGCCTTGCAGCACTCATTCTTGTCTCAGAGTCACTGCACTTGCCCTTGACCACCTAGAATGCTCTCCCCCGCAACACTGTCACATGACTATTGCCTTCTCATCGTTCAAGTCTCAACCCAAATGCCACCTGCTCTGAAGGTCTCCCTTAACCACACTGGCTAAAGTAGCCTCTGGCCACTTTCAACATTACCTCATTTTAGTTCATGAATTATCTTATCTGTTTACGTGTTTCCTGTCACTTTGAACTAAAATATAAGCTTCTCAAGGGTAAGAGTCTGCCTTATTCACCACGATGTGCCCAGCACCTAGACCAATGCCTGGCACGTAGCAGACAATGAATAAATATTTGTTAAATGACTGACACAAACAAGCTCTTCATAAAATAAAAATAAAAGGCCAAGAAGTATATGGGGAAAAAAGATACCTAATCACTGGAAGACAGAGAAATGTTAATTAACAGTAAGACATCAGCTTTTGATCAATAGTAAAGATTTTATTATAATGATATCCTTTTGTGGGCAAAGGTATAGGAAAAAAACCACAAAACAAAAAATCAAACCCTGGAAATGTCAGGCATAATCCCTAGTATATGTCAAAACTCCTAAAAATGTACATATCCTCTGACCAGCTAATTAATTTATCATGACAAAATAATCGTACGTACAAGGACAAAAGATGTCCTCATAGGTACATGATACATAATAAATAGAGGTACAAGGTTTATAATTGTAAAAACTTAAGTGTTATAATCATTAGGGACTGATTAAACAGCTATAATTTATACTGCTGAATACTGTGCAGCCAACTAAGAAATGGTGGCGTAGAAATACTAACACAGAAAAAATTCATGAAATGCTTTTCAAATGAAAAGAAAATGTAAAAAATCAACCCATTTATGGATAAAACACACTCATGTACATACACATGTGTTTGCATCTTTGGTAGGCAATGGCCAGGCCAGCTACAGATCTGAGGACATAGTTAGAAGTGGAACACAGAACTACTGAACAGTGTCACAACAAATAATTGCCTTTTCTAAGAAGAGTTACACCACTCGCTGAGTATTGATGCTGTCCCCCCGCAAGCCTGACAGCATAAATGGCAGCAAGCCAGGTGTTCTGTGGTTGCCAAATCACGCACTGCACGGACTACCAGTCTGGGTCACCTCTGAGGACCTGGGGAAGCACTGGGGAGCTGTGCCCACTCATGGTATTCTTCTCTTACTTATCCTTTGCAATGCTTGTTTACCGGTTCAGCAGTAAGCATGCGAATCAAGCTGATCTCAGTACCTTCTTATCCATCTCTGAACTCTGCCCGGCCCTTTGTGGTCTGCGTAGGTAAGTGTGTGTGTCTCTGTGTGTGCAGTATATATGTTAGGTGTTTGTACAGGCATACCTCAGAGATGTTGTGGGTTTAGTTCCAGAAGACTGCAATAAAGCAAGTCACACTAATTTCTTGGTTTCCCAGTACATATGAAAGTTATGCTTACACTAACTGTAGTCTATTAAGCAATAGCATTATATCTAAAAAAAAAAGTACATACCTTAATTTAAAAATACTTTATTGCTAAAAAATGCTAACCATCATCTGAGCCTTCGGCAAGTCGTAATCTTTTTGCCATTAACATCACTGATCACAGATGACCATAACACGTTATACTAATAATGAAAATGTTTGAATTATGGGAATTGCCAAAATGTGACACAGTGACACAAAGTGAGCAAAAGCTACTGGAAAAATGGTGCCAACAGACTTGCTCAATGCAGGATCACCACAAACCTCCAATTTGTAAAAAACACAGTATTTGTGAAGCACAGTAAAGTGAAGCCCAATAAAACTAGGTATGCCTGTACATAAATACACAAAAAAATCTGGAGAAAATCACTAAAAGTCAAGTGTTTATAGAGGTGGCAGAATGATGACTGATGTTTAGCTTCTTCTTCTTGTTTAATTGTATTTTTTTAACTTTTATTACAATGATCAAACATTGTCCTTGCTTATAGACTGATGCTTAATCAAAGAACAATTGAGAAAATCAAATCTAAATTAAAGCCACAGGAATAAGATTAGAAGCCCCAGTGAGATACTTAGACCAAATTCACACTTAAGTAAACAATTTTGTCCAAATGTCCAAAGAAGTTTTCATCTAGCTTCACGTTCAAACTGGATATCAGTTATAAAGAAAAAGAGGGAAAAAAAAAACAACTTTGGATGCAAATTCTTAAAATCATTCCCACTACACTTGACTATTTCAGATTTAGTTTCAGTTTTTCAAAATGTCAAAGACTGGATATCAGAATTGTAATTTAGAAAAATGAGAACATAATACCACCAACAAAGCTGTCCTCTTCCACCACATGCCAAATCAAACCTGAATCTTACCAGTCTTCTAGAACTAACCACTAACTCACAGAAGAACACACTAAATGATCCTACAGGGGGGCAGCTGGCAAAACCCCGACTGAGGGAAAATCCTACAGGACAAATAACCAAGTTTCTTCAAACAAACAAAAGGCAAAGAAAAAGACAAACAGAGATGAAGGCACAACCTATGGATATAAAAGAAATTTGAGACACATCAACTAATTACAATGTGTGAAACTTATTCGTTATTAAGAAGCTATTATTAATATTGTAAGAGACTACAATGGTATTGTGGTTATTTTTTATAACTGTATTAAGGCATATTTTAAAATCATGTAATTCATCCATATCAAGTGCATAATTCAATGCTTTTTTTTAGTAAATTCACCAAGTTCACTATAAATCAGTTTTAGAATATTTCCATTACCCAATAAGATCCCTCATGCCCATTAATTATTAATCCTCCTGCCACATACATCAGCCCACGAATCCACTTTCTGACTCTCTAGATTTGCCTTTTCTAAACATTTCACATAAATGGAATCATATAATATGTAGTCTCTTTTATCTGGCTTCTTTCACTTTTTACATGTTTTTAAGGTTCATTTATGTCACAGCATGTATCAACAGTTTGTTTCTTTTTATTGCTGAATAGTATTCCACTGTATGGACACATTTTGTCTATTCATTTACCAGTTGATGGGCAGTTAGGTTGTTTCCAGCTTCTGTCTATTATGAATAACACTGCTGTGAACATCTGTGTGTGAAAATTGTGTGGGTAGATACACAAGAGTGGAATTGCTACGTCATTATGGCAAATTAAGGAACTTATAAAGAAACTCTTAAAGTGCTTTAGATATATTAGCTTACTTAATCCTTACAACAACGTTAAGAGGAAGTTACTATTATTATCCCCATTTTAGGGATGAGGAAACAGAAGTCCATCCGAAAAGCTTAAGCAATGTGGTCAAGCCAGACTAGAATCAAAGTAGTCTGGCTTTGGAGTCTGTGCACTTAACCACTGTGCCGTATACTTCAAGCTCACCAACAAGTTAAACATTTCTCACAGGATATAAACAAATTAAAATAAAGAAATTAAACGGAAAAATTCAGGGGGAATTCCTTGGCGGTCCAATGGTTAGGACTCCAGGTTCCACTGCAGGGGGCCGGGGTTCAATCCCTGGTCGGGGAACTAAGATCCTGCAAGCCACACACGCAGCCAAAAAAAAAATTCAGGTGACTTCTATGAACACACAAGTAGGGAATCCAATATAAACTAAATTTAAGTGTACAACTAGTAACATATGTGGTAGTAACTCTTGTTATCTCTGAGTGGCAGAATAGGAATAAGCTTTTTTCTTTTTATTTAATTGTGTTTTATTTTATTACAATGATCTATATATACAAGGCAGTGTTCAAGATGAACATAACACAAAAAATTCACTAATCAGTAAAAAATGACTTGATGAACAATAAGATTTTAAGTTCCTAATTGTTTAAAGGAAATTTTAAGAGGTCCTGAACGTGTACTATGCACCGACGCTAAGTTGAGTGCTGTGGACACAAATTCGATTAGAACTTAGGAACAAAGAAAGACAACTCTGGAAGCACAGCTGTGGTAAGTGGTATTCCAGAGCTATTCCTGCAGGAGTCATCTTAGTCAGGGCAGGGGTCAGGGGAGGAAGGCTTCCTGAAAGAGGAGGCACTAAACTGATTTGAAGGAATGATGTATGTACATACTGCTACCAGTTAGAGACTACTTCATCAATAACATAGCCACTTCTTAATGATTAAAAATGGAGGCCCTGCTTCAAATGTCAAACCTTTAATTTCTTTCTTAACCTCAGATTTTGTCAATTTCAAATGTCCGCTAAACAACAGGAGATTCAGAGAACAGAAAAAGCTTTGTCATGTGATGCTAGAATATAATTAGAATATAAAAAATCTGTAAATACCTGTAACTTAAAAAGTATTTTTTTAATTCATTATATTTGAGTGTGGTTTGATCACAGTCAGTCAACACATCCTTCAAACTTCATCTTAATAGCACTTCTAAAAAGTCTACTGATGATCTAAATCAGGGGTGGGCAAACTACAAGCGCAGGTGGCCTGGTTTGCTAAGAATGGTTTTTCAGCAAAGAATGGTTTTTATATTTTAGGAGGATGAAAAGAGAGAGGGAGGAAGAGAGAGAGAACTGTATACAGAGACTACCTGTGGTCCAAAAAGCCTAAAATATTTTACTTTCTCGACTTTCATAGAAAAAGTTGCCTACACTTAAAAAAAAAAAAATTACTGGATGTATTTGTGCCCATACTGAAAGGCACCCTCAGAAAGGCACTATCATCGCCGTGGAACTCAGTCTAGACACTAGTACACTTACTTACTTATGGTGGGAGGCAGAAAAAGAGGGAAGGGTATGTTTGCAGGGAGCGGGGGGAATTCAGGGATAGAATACAGTTGAAGCAGACGAAAAATATGAAGCAGTCCTAGAGGCTTGACAAGCTACTAAAGGTGGAAGGTAGCTATTACAATCTTAACGACCTGTGAAATATGCGAGCTAGGTTTATTGAGGAAACCGAGACTCAGAGCTTAAGTTACCTGCCCAAGTTCACAGAGCAAGACAGTGGGACACAAAGAGCTGGACTACAACCAGTAAATTTCAGTCCCATTCCTTCCACTGCGTCACACTGCCCCTCATCACTGGACAGTGTTAACCTGGAAATACACCACTAACGACGTGTGACAAAGGAGCTCAACCGCGTCCAGAAGGAACAATGTCTCCTCAGGAGCTCCCCTCCCTCCCGCGATTATTAGCTATTTTTCAGGGAAGAACTGGGCAACAAGTCTACAGGTCTCAAAGAGGTGAAGGCAAGAGTAGACACTAGTCCTATTTGCCAGATGTTGGGAACAAGAGAAGGTTGACCAAACATCATTAAAACAAGCCTGAAAGCTATCCAGTGGTTGAGAGCAATAAGAAACACCAAATTTCAATGAATTTACCTGGTTCCAGTTTTATTACTTTAATTGCTGCCAATTCACCGGTGTTAACATTTCGTGCCTAAAGGAAAAGAAAAGATAATTGTGAAAAAAGCTTTCATAAAAACTTCATAAAATGTAATTTAAGCTTTTATTTATTTTCAATTATTCAGAAAAGTCTTTTAAAGCAAGAATTGCGTAAGTGATTTATATTTACAAAACAAACAGTACATTCTTCAAAATGAATTTCAACATTAATCTATGTATAAATTTAATAATGGTGATAATAATATTGTTAACAGAAGCACAGACCTTAGTATACATACATCAGGCACTATTCTAAGTGTTTTGGGTTTTTTTTTGCGGTACGCAGGCCTCTCACTGCTGTGGCCTCTCCCATTGCGGAGCACAGGCTCCGGACGCGCAGGCTCAACGGCCATGGCTTACGGGCCCAGCCGCTCCGTGGCATGTGGGATCTTCCCGGACCGGGGCACAAACCCGTGTTCCCTGCATCGGCAGGCGGACTCTCAACCACTGCGCCACCAGGGAAGCCCTCTAAGTGTTTTTATATTAATTCGTTTAATCCTTACAACAATCTTATGAGGTAGGTACTAATACTATTCTCGTGTTGCAGATGAGGAATCAGAAGCACCAAGAAGTTAAAGAACTTGCCAAGGCCATCTACCTAGTCAGTGACGGTGCTGGGATTCTAACCCAGGCAGTCTAACGCTAGAGTCTGAGCTTTTCTAAGCATTACATTCTACTGCCATTTATTCAAAGGTTTGTTAAAATCTTGAATTAACTAGCTTTAAACTTGTAAATTAAAAAACTTCATAATATGAAAAGCAAGCACCATTTTTTAACTGTAAAAACAACCTCCCTGCATCTGTTTAAACACAGCTGACAGTACAATGAAATAAGTGCAGTTAATACAAACCAAATACATCTTTACAAGCCACATATTAAAAATATAAATATTAAAAAAAATCAATCCATAGTATTAGATTGCCGGTGTTTACAGCTGTAATTAGGTATAAATAAGCAGAAATTGTCTTTTCAATTTGTATAAAAATGGCAGTTATTTTTGTCAATTTAAAATGTTCTATAACTGAATCAGAATTTTCAAAATAATATTTTAAACTATGAACTGAAACTTAATAAACTGATTTTCATATCAACCAATGAAGACCAATATATGCACTTCCCTGATCACAGAAAAATTCATTCATGTGATGAGAATAATACTTAGTTGTAACACTTCTTATTAATGGATTGGTAAAGATCAGTGAATCACCCACAAGGGATGATAACAGCATTAACATCGGAATCCTTCTACAAATACTGGGGCATTAAAAAACAAAAAAAATCAGTTTCTAAGAAGATATATATGGGACACAGTCACTGCTGAAATAGAAAATTTAACCTTTAAACTCAAAGAAGAACAAAGGTATTAAAAAATATAAATTAAGAAAACATTAAAATAAAATTTTCAGGGAAAATTCATTCCTTTTGAAAAAAAAATCCCCATGACTAATAAACACTTAGGATGCCAACTTATTACGGGCAGTTCAAAACAGATTTCAACATTTATTTCAAACTAAACTTAATTTCCATTATATGAGACAGACAGTTCAAATAGTGCCACATATTTATTCCCTTCCCTAGGATGAGAAGGTACACACACACACACACACACACACACACACACACACACACACACGGAATAGACATTCTGGGAGCATTTTCTAAGGAGGATGGGGCAGAGTGTACCTGTAAAATATTCAGGGTATCACAACAACGTTAGTCATAAACCTTCTCAAACACTCTCAGAACGCGTTGCCTTTCCACACTGAGAAATCTTTTCCCTGTTAGGCTCCTCCTTGATACTCTGTCCGTTAACCCACATCTTTTTTAGCACTTCTCCAAATAAAATAAGACAAAACATACTACTCTCTCCAATTCTCAATTCTCCATTCAAAAATTTTGCTATAGTTTTGTTTTCTGTTTATTGAAAATAAACTCAGTATGCACTAGCAAAAAATAGGAACTCAAAGAAAGCTAGGGTGATTACTTTTACAGCTGAAATTCTGTTCCCAGCTTACCACAAGAGGGCACGATCTCTACTGACAACACAAGTTACACAAAGTGTCCAAAATGGCTGCAGTACACAATGTACTCTTCTAAAAATAATTTATTAATGGTTATACCAGCACATATTTAACAGAAAAACTATGACAGTAAACTAGTGATAACTAGTTTACTAAAGTCAATTATTTACTATAGGCTTGACTTATGAATACAATTTTTCAAAATTTAAATCAGTCTATAATTTTCTAAAGGATAAAAAGTTTTAAAATATTGGAATTCTCCAATATGTAACTTATTTGACAGACAAGATAAATCACAAAAAGGGAAGAAGAATAACAAAAAACCCTCAGTAAACCTGAATTTCTGAGCTTTTTCCCCATCAAAATCCTTACGTTTATTAATGGAAGATGTTTAAAGCATTATGGTTCATCAAGAATCTTGGTCCTCTGGCTAAAATAAGTCATATTTTGCTGTCTCTAAACTCACAGCAGCCAAGGTTACACACAGGTAAATTTAAAAATTAATATTAACTCTAATACTCTGTACCTGCTATTCTTTTTTCAATCACCTAGAGAAACTGATTAGGAAAAAAAATGAGAGCAAGGTAAATATTATAACATATTACCACATATAAAGTTAAAAATTTCTAAATCAGTATTAGTAACATAAAATTTACAGATCTGCCCAGGGCAGAAAACTGAGGATACGTATTTCTCAGCTTCTAGACCCAGTCTTCTGCCACATCATTGATTTGACCACCATTCTCACATGCTCTGAAAGTGATGTTCAGATCACGTTGTTCTTGAGTTTAAAACTCTTCAGGAGTATACACCATTGCTTTAAAGACACAAATTCAAATTCCCCATCAGAGAATTTAAATTACTTACTAAATACAGCACTTTTTATAACAGCTTTATTGGGATGTAATTCACATACCATAAAGTTCACCCTTTTAATGTGTACAATGCAGCGGTTTCTAGTATATTCACATAATTATGTAACCATTATTCCTCTCTAAATTTGAAACATTTTCATTGCTCCAGAAAGAAACCCCCAGACCCATTAGCAGTCGCTCCCCTACTCCTCCCCCTCCCAGACCCTGACAACTAGTACTGGTCTACTTCCTGTCTCTATTGATTTGACTGTTCTGGATATTTCACATAAATAGGATCATACAAAATGTGGTCCCTTGTGACTAGCTTCTTTCACTGAGCATAAGGTTTTCAGGTTCATCCATGTTGCGGCACATATCAGTACTTTATTCCTTTTGCTGCTGAACAATATTTCATTGCATGGCAATTCCACATTTGTTTATCCTTTTATCAGTTGAAGGATATTTGGGTTGTTTCCATTTGGGGCTATTATGAACAATGCTTTTATGAACACTGTGTGGACCTACGTTTTCAATTCTGTTGGATACAGACCTAATAGTGGAATTGCTGAATCACACGGTAACTGTATGATTAGCTTTTTGAAGAACTGTCAAACTTTCTTCCAAAGTGGCTGCACCATTTTATATTATCGCCAGCAATGTATGAGGATTCCAATTTCTCTACATCCATGCCAATATTTATTATTACCTGGCTTTTTAACTTTTGTTTTCTTAGTGAATGTTAAGTACTATCTCTCTGTGGTTTGACTTAAAACTCACTAATGGCTAACAATCTTGAGCATCTTTTCATATGCTGGTTAGTCATTTGAATTTCTTTGGAAAAATGTGTATCCAATTCTTTGCTCATTTTTAATTGTCAATTTTATTGTTGACTTGTAAGAGTTCTTTATAAATCTTGATATGCCTCTTATTGATTACATGACTTGTAAATATTTAATCCCACTCTGAGTTGTCTTCGTTTTCTTGATGGTGTTCTTTGAAGCACAAAACTTTTAAATTTTGATGAAGTCCAACTTACCTATTTTTAGTTACTTGTGCTTTGAGTATTATAGCTGAAAAACCACTGCCTGGAACCCAAGGTCACAAAGATTTTTTTTCCTATGTTTTTTTCTAAGAGTTTTATAGTTTAGGTCTTCCATTTAGGTCTCTGATCCATTTTGAGTGACTTTTTAAATGGTGTCAGGCAGGGCTCAAATTTCACTCCTTTGCATGTGGATAGCCAATTGCGAAATACAACATTTTACTGTAAAACCATTCACTACCTGGCTCCTGTCTATATTTCCAGTCATTCCTTAATTTGCACTTTATGCTCTAACCAAACTAAACAACTGGCCATCTCCAATGCTATCCACACTTTTTGCCCTTTGGCACTTAATGCCTAGACAAACGCTCTCCCTAACTCCCTCCCCTGGCCTAACTTCTAGACATCTTTTAAAGCTCAACTTAGGTTATTACCACTTCCCGCAAGAATTTTCCTGATCCCCATTCAAGTTTAGGCACTCCCCCCCCCGCCCCACACACACACTCCCACAGATCCTCAGTAACCTTTCTCAAATGGGAAAGGTTAGACCTGGTGAGAAAAATCCTGCGGATCTAGAGCTGATCTCAGTTTTAGAGGAGCTCTTGGAAACTATTACATTTCAAAGCTGTCCCAAAATTCAGTTTGATTCAGTCAGACTTATAGAAGCCATTCATATTAGCATTAATTTGGTAAAAGGTTTTTCTGAGATGATTTCATGCAAACTGCTGAGTTATCTCCAATTATCAGAAAAGTATTCCTTGAGTGTGGGAATGGGAGTAAACAACATAATCAAGAATGGATCATTAAGCAGCAAAAAAAAAAAAAAAAAAAGTGCTATGTGTTATATAAAGTGAGTTAAATAACTATCAACAACAAATCTGATCATCTACGATATACAAGCACCTTCTGGTATCCAAAGCTTACTATTCAGAAGGGGCTGTCCAACGTGAATATGAAGAAAGGTTCTGAAATGGGAGTGAAAAAATGCAAAGTTTAGTGCTGGCTCTGCCAGTAACACGCAACGGGATCTGAGCAAGTAATCTCCTTGTGTCTTCTCCCCCCAATTTAAAAACAAGAAAGTGAAAAAAGACTACTTCTAAGAAGGTTCCTTCTAATTCTGAAAGTCAATGTTTACATCAAATAATTTAACTCTAAATTAACAGATTCCAAATACTGAACCAGCTGGCTGGTTATACAAGAATCATATGAGGAGTTTAAAAACAAAACAATAAAAACACTGCCACTGATTTCTGAATCAACAGATTTAGGATGAGACACAGGAATCTGTATTTAAAGCTACTGAAGTGCTGCTTCTGGTGCTCAGCCGGCCTGGGCACCTGGTCTAAGGCACTGTGCCATGTGAATTTTATAAAATATAAGTACCGGCTTTTAAGTCTGCAAGGGGTGTTTACAGGGATGGCTTTATGAAGGAGATACCACCTAAGCAGAGGTTTGAGAGATGGGCTGGATTACAACAAACACAGAAGAGGGATGGGAAAGAGGGCATAGAAAAAAAAGCATGAACAAAGGCACAGGGACAGAAAACAGGCTATTTTGAGTGTACTGGGCGGGCCAAACCTCAGGGTGCCTCCCATATAAATACTCATTTCAGAGAAAAATGGCTAACCCACAGCCCCTGCTGAAGGAATAGTTTTGTTTGCTTTTCCACAGTTTCTTGGACTAGGTATGAGCCTACTACAAAGGGAACCACTTCATAGGAAGACTGATAGCCAGGGTGATGTACATTCCTGGTTTGCCCAGGACATTTGCAGGTTATGCCAACTGTCCTAGCAGAATTACTAACAATGCCCACTTTCACTCTCAAATTTATAATTAAAATTTTATTTAACTTGGATGGTAAATTATAAGGTCACTCTACCAATAAACCGTGAGCTGACATGAAAAAGGAAATAGGCCAATCAGATTCTCAAAAATAGGGGCAGCAAACATGCCTGTTTTTGTAAATGAAGCTTTACCGAAACACAGCCATGTTCATCTGGTTAAGTATTGTCTATGGCTGCTTTCACAATACAACAGTAGAGTTGAGCAGCTGAGATAGAGACCATGTGGCCCACAAAACCTGAAGTATTTACTATCTGGCCCTTTACAGAGAAAACTGGCTGACCCCCACTCTAAAACAGCACTATCCCGTAGAACCTTCTGCATTAATGGAAATGTTCTATACCTGCGCTGTCCACTACTGTAGTCCCATGCCACATGGAGCTACTGATCAACTGAAATGTGGCTAATACAACTGAAGAACTGAGCTGTATTTAATTATTTGTGTACGCAATATTTAAATTGGAAAGGCTTTAAATTTTTTTGAGATATTTAAATATTTAAAAATTTGAGATATAATTGACATATAACATTGTATTAGTTTTGTGTACAACATAATGATTTGATATATGTGTATATTACTAAATGATTACCACAATAAATTTAGTTAACATTCATCACCACACATAGCTACAAATTTTTTCTTGTGATGAGAACTTTCAAGATCTACTCTCTTAGCATCTTTCAAATATGTAATACAGTATTGTTAACTATGGTCACCATGCTGCACAGTACATCCCCAGGACTCATTTAGCTTTAACTGGAAAACAATCAACTCTTAAAAATATAGTTCTAGTAGTTTTAACACATGCATAGATTTGCATAAAATGAGTTAACAACCATCTGGAAACAGAAAAGTTACAGCACTGCAAAACCTCCCTTGCAAGTTACATTCTCCCTTCAGTCCAACCTCTGGCAACTACTGATTTGTTCTTTGCCACTACAGTTTTGTCTTTTCAAGAATTTCATGTAAATTAAATCATCATATAACTTTTTGAGACTATTTTCTTTCACCAAGTTGCTGCATGTATCATTAATTTATTCCTTTTTATTGTTAAGCAGTATTCCATTGTATGGATATACCACAGTTTATTCACTACCATTGGAAGGACATATTGGCTGTTTTCAGTTTTAGGTAAATGTGAATTGAGCTGCTATAAACATCTGTGTACAGATTATAAAAAGACCTTGGAGAGGGACTGGGCCATACAGTGGGTATATGTATAATCTTTAAAGAAACAGTCAAGTTCTTTCTAGAGTGGCTGTACCATTGTCCATTTCCAGCAGCAATGTATGAGAGCTCCAGTTCTTCCAGAACTTCCTTGCTAGAAGTTGGGATTGTACTTTTTAGCCATTTCTAACAGGTAGGTGATGGTATCTCATGGTGATTTTAGTCTGCATTTCCCTAATGGCTAATGACATTGAACATCTATTCATGTGCTTATTTGCCATCCTTTGGTGAAGTGTCTTCTATCTTTTGTCCATGTTTTAATTGGGATGTTTCTTATTGTTGAGTTTTGAGAGTTCTTTATATATTCTAGATACAAGTTCTTTTGCAGGCATATGATTTGCAAATATTTTTTCCCAGTCTATATCTTGTCTTTTCATTCTCCTAACAGTGTCTTTTGCAGAGCATTATGTACTGAATTGTGTGCCCCCCAAATCCGGACGTTGAAGTCCTAAGCCCCAGTACCTTAGAATGTAACTGTATTTGGAGACACGGCCTTTAAAGAGGTAATTAAGGTTAAATGAAGCCAATAGGACCAGTGTTCTTATAAGAGGAAGGGACCAGAGTTGTGTGTGCACAGAGAAAAGGCCATGTGAGAACACAGCAAGAAGGCAGCCACCTACAACCCAAGGAGAGGCCTCAAGAGACACCAACCCTAACAACACCTTAATCTTGTACTTCCAGTCTCCAGAACTGTGAGAAAATAAAATTTCAATTGTTTATGCCACCCAGTCTGTGGTATTTTGCTATGGCAGACCTAGCAAACTAACACACTGAGCAAAAGTTTTTACCTTTGATGAAGTCCAATTTATCAACAGTTTTCTTTTATGAATTATGCTTTTGGTATCATGTCCAAGATGTTACTTAACCTCAAGTCATAAAGATTTTTTCCTATGCTTTCTTCTAGAAGAAGAAGTACTACATTTAGATTTATGATATATTTTGAGTTAATTTTTGTTTAAGTTAATTTTGTTTTGTGAAGTTTAGGTCAATGTTCCTTCCTTTTTTTGTTTTTTGCACGTATATGTCCAACTCTTCCAATACTATTTGTTGAAAAGACTATCTTTCTTCCATTGAATTGCCTTTCATCTTTGTTAAAATCAATTGGCCATATTTGTGTGGGTCTATTTCTGGATTCTATATTGATCCATTGATCTTGTGTCTATTCTCTACCCATACCACACACAATCCTGTTTACTAGAGCTTTATAGTTTAGTCTTAAAAATGAGATATTGTGATTCCTCCAACTTTATTTTTCTTTTCCGAAGTTCCTCTAGCTATTCTAGGTCCTCTGCCTTTTCACAGAAATTTTAGAATTGCCTTGTCTATATTTAATTTTTAAAAACCCTGCTGAGATTCTGATTGTAATTATAGATCAATTTGTGGAGAGCTGACACCTTTACTATTCAGAATCTTTCAATCCATGAACACTACTCTCTATTTAGGTTTTCTCTGATAACTTTCATGAATGTTTTATAAAAACATTATCAGCATATAGATCCTACACATTATGTATTTTCAGCACATAGATCCTACACATTTTGATTTTAAAAGCAGTGTGTGGCCAGTGACAACTGTATTAGACATCACAGCTCTAAGAAGTTTGAACCACCATGCAATATAACCCAGTGTGTAAATGATGCCATAAAGTTGTGCCACTGTCTTAGCAAGTAGGACCTTGGGCAAATAAAGATTTGAAGAAACAGGAAAGATACAGTGAGCAGACAGACAATAAAGAGCAGAGAACAGAACAAATGCACAGAAAAAAATAAGAGACCATGAGAAAGAAACATATCTCCAAAGCTGCCTTGAGTTCCTGACAGCTTTCCAGTTCCCTATCACATGTATCTTCACAATAGCCTCTCTTTACTTGAATTAACTTGAATGGCTCTTTGTTTCTTAAAAGCAGATGATTAAAGATCTAAATTTCTAGGACTGTATGATGCTAATTTCAAAAAAGAAAAAAACAGATTGAGACTACCACATTAACTTTAAAAAAAGATGCACTTGGGCTTCCCTGGTGGCGCAGTGGTTGAGAGTCCGCCTGCCGATGCAGGGGACACGAGTTCGTGCCCCGGTCCAGGAAGATCCCATATGCCGTGGAGCGGCTAGACCCGTGAGCCATGGCCGCTGTGCCTGCGCATCCGGAGCCTGTGCTCCACAACAGTGAGAGGCCCGTGTACCGCAAAAAAAAAAAAAAAAAAAAGATGCACTTAACAGCTAACGATTGTAATAGACATGGAAAATAATCTATGACTGATAAAAGACAAACAGCAACAAGTTATATTTCAAAGTTTATTTTTTAAGTTGTTTGTAATTCAAGTTGGACTTGTTCCATATCAATAACACTTTTAAGGGCTTCCCTGGTGGCGCAGTGGTGGAGAGTCCGCCTGCCGATGCAGGGGACACGGGTTCGTGCCCCGGTCCGGGAAGATCCCACATGCCGCGGAGCGGCTGGGCTCGTGACCCATGGCCGCTGAGCCTGCGCGTCCGGAGCCTGTGCTCCGCAACAGGAGAGGCCACAACAGTGAGAGGCCCACATACCGCAAAAAAAAAAAAAAAACAAAACACTTTTAAATGGTAATTAGCAGACCACAAATGTCAAATGAACTAATAATGTGGATAAAACTTAATAGTGGTATTAAGTTTGGGAAAACATAAGGGACCAAGTAACCACATTCCCACTTCCCACTACAGAAGTGACAGAAGCAGCATCTCTAACCCAAAGGTGCTCAAACTCCAGTATGTATAAAAATCACCTGAGGTTTTGCTTTTGGAAATATGTAAGACTAGATATGAAAACCCTTCCCATTACAAATACCTAGATACGGCAGATAAGATAGAACAAGTACTCTTTTAAATGCACTGCTGGACACACAAGGAAAGAAATCCACAGGAAGCGAAAACAAAGAGAAAACAGTCATTCGCTCGAAAAGTATCTGTTGAATGCATTTAATGAAGGAAATCAGAGTGGTAAGCAAGAGCTAAAGCCATGACCTTAGCTTAAACTTAGAATCGAGAGACTTAAATTTTGATTTTTATTGGATGCAGTGAAAGCTGGAATTGAGACCACTGCATAAAACCAACAATGCCCCTGAAAGGCCACACCTCTCAGTGATCGGAGGGGAGGAAGGGGGTGTCTGTCCATTGACAAAATGATTGAATAAAAAACCAACTGCTTGAATCACTAGAATGAGGGGGGGGGGGTTCCCTGAAAATTCAAATTCATAATTACAGCCTATTCTCAGTTGAGTATAAATTTACACTTCTTGCAAGGACCAGGAACCTCAAGCCAAGAAATGAATTTAAGCTGTTTCTGGGTTGGTGGTAATGAAAGGCACCTGACAGAAAGAGAAGCAAATTTTCTGTAGAGAAATGCACCTTCAATCCATGCCCCAGGAGATTCCTAAATTACTTTAGCCAATTGTGAAATTAAAACAAAATTATCAAACCATAAGGAAACAAACTACAAGAGCAGCAAAAGTTATAAACAACAAATTAAATTTGCAGGAAGTTCAAATTTTGGAATTAACAGATACATAATATAAAATTACAGTTAAGTATGCTTTAGAAGTTTACAGGACTAAAGGAAAGTATTACATACATGGACCAGAAACAAGAGGCTAACAAAAATGACTTGAAAGATAGGAAAAAAAGAACCTAACAGAATTTCTGGAAATAAAAAATATAATTCTTGAGATTAAAAACCTAATTCGGGGCTTCCCTGGTAGCGCAGTGGTTGAGGGTCCGCCTGCCGATGCAGGGGACGCGGGTTCGTGCCCCGGTCCAGGAGGATCCCACATGCCGCGGAGCGGTTGGGCCCGTGAGCCATGGTCGCTGGGCCTGCGCATCCGGAGCCTGTGCT
>NW_020837956.1:12258792-12305926 GCF_003676395.1 Aethalodelphis obliquidens | reverse complement strand
AAAAAAAAAAAAAAAAAAAAAAAAAAAAAAAAAAAACCTAATTGGAGCAGACACAAAGACAGAATTAGTAAACCAAATGACAGATCTGAAACAGCAAAAAGAGACAAAGACAGAAGATGTGAGAGATTAAGAGACATTTTAAAATCATCTTATCTCATAAAGACATGTCGTGAAAGAGAGATGAACATACATCTAATTAAAGTTTCAGAAGAACAGAAAAAAATGGAGAGAAGCGGTATTTCAAGAGACAGCAGCTGAAAATTTTCCAGAATAGACAGAAGACATAAGACCTCAGATTCAGGAGACACAAGTCATAAGGAGGATAAATAAAAAAGAAATCTATATCCAGACACATCATATGAAGCTGCAAAACACCAAAGATAAAGAGGTGATGTTTAAAACCAGTCAGAGAAAAGAAGTCAGATTATCTACAAAGGAACAATAAATTAGACTTCTCGGAGAAACAATAAAAATCACAATACTGTGCTAAGAGAAATTAAGTCAATCTAGAATTATATTCCCAGGTAAAAACATCATTCCCAAAAAGATATTATTTGCCAAACAAAAACCAAGCTTACCACCAAAAAGCATGCAATACATTCTTCTAAAGTATATTTCAAGATTAAAAAAAACTCAGAAGGAAAGTTTAAAATGCAAGGAGTAAAAATCAAATAAAATGGCAATCTTGGGTCAATATAAACAAATATTGATGACTATACAGGGCAATAATAATAATAATGTCTAATTTATGTCATTTTTTAAAAGCTGGAATTCAAATATTGAACAAAACAGCATGTAAATGAGGTGTGATTGACGTTAAAATGTTCTAAGGGCCTCGTATTGCTTGGGAAGTGCACAGTTAGTAATTTGGGGTCTTAGGTTAGATATATGTATAAAATTATTAAGAGTAACTTCTAGAGTAATAAAAGTAGTATATAGAAGTGATTCTCAATTAAGAAGGATACTACCTCCATATGGTAGAAAAAGAAGTCTTTGGAAATGTGTGAAGGCATTGTGGGTCGTACCAGTACCTGGGGATGACAATGGCATTTGATAGGTAGGCACCAAGGATTTTAAATGTCCTGCTGTGCCTGCAATGTGCCACACAGTGACACAGTCCTGGCCAAAATGCCAAGAGCACCTACAACTGAGAAATACTGTATACACTGGCCAAAAATGGATTTCCAATTCAACATGGAAATTAATTCAATAACAATCACTTGCAGATGTACTTGAAATCACAGATTCCTGGGCTCCATATATAACAGATTCTGAATCCACAGGTTCTGAGGTGAGACCCAGGAACCTATGATTTTAATAACCACACAGGTGACTGTGATGCAACTGTCCATCAACCACACTTCTGAGAAACACTACAGCCTAGTGAGGGTGAAGTGGTAGATGAATGGGGTTTCAGAGACCCCCATATAGGAAGAGGATCTGGAGCAAGCGATACCCAGTGCTGAGGAGAAATCTAGCAGCAGGGAGTAGGTGGGGGCAGAAGTTCACATACACATACCGTTAGGTGTCCCCAAATCAGAAACTGCAGAGTAGAAGGGAAAGCATTTTTCTAAAATTAATAACAGTATAAGTGGAACAGTGCTTTTTCATTATATAAGATGCTTTTTCATTTAAATACTGGAAATGAAAATACAATAGAATGGTTCAGGACACCATCAGTAAAATAATTCAATCTACAACCTACAAATGGACCACCCATAAGCCAGATGGTGAGAAGGTCTGTCTTCAGAAATCCTGGCCACACTCTGATCTACACCCCTTGGGTAAAGGCCCTTCATACATCAATTCCTAACATCTGGGATGTGTCTGCCATGGAGCAGCAGAACATATTTCTAAAAGATGTTAGATATGTTCTGGGAAAAGAAAAAAAAAAAGAGCTCCTTGGTTAAGTAAGTATTGAAAATAGTACATACTATATTTTCTTCCTAGAGCATAACAATGAACAACAGCACATTAAAAGATTCTGAAGATCTACAGCAAGGACATCCATTTACTTTTGTTTGACTCCACATTTCCCTCCATGATCTGATTAAGGAACTCCCAATACTTCCCTGTCTTTATTTGGGAATTTAAGATTTAGAAAACTATATTCACTTAAGAAAATGCTTTTTATTCCCTGCCGTATCCTTGGTACCTAGAACAGTATTTGGAACACAAAAGGCCCTCAAAAAATGTTTGCTGAATGAGTAACTGAAATCAACTGAATGTAGTAAATGTTTAAAAACCAGAGTAGGGGATAGAGGCAGAGCAAGCCTTGACTGGCAGTACATATTTCAGCACTGTAAACATTCCCACCATGGCGATCACAAGGTACCAACTGGACAGCTCTGAACACTGGCTTGGGAAGAGATGCTCATAATCTCACTAACACCAAAAGGCTCTGGGACATCAATTACTAAAATGCTAAAATGTAGCTTATTTTATGCAAATACAGAATACCACCTCACTAACCAGTACCCCTAAGGAATGAAGACTGAGTTTTCCAGATAATGGGATAAACGTTAAGTGGAGAATGTATATTTTTTAATTCAAAGAAGAAATATTGTATATTTATTAAGAGTGTGGTGCAAATGTTAACATTTTCTGTAAACTTAGTATTGTCAATTATCCATAAACCGTCATACAGTGATGCTCTTAAAGGCTACAGAGGTATGTAAAGCTATTTGCTCATTTACTAAATCATGGATTCTTACCCATGGTAAGGGTAAGGGCCCAAGGATGGGCTTCAGGGAACCCAAGAATCCCCTGACACTGAATGTAACCAGATACATGTTTATGCATCTTTCTGGGAAGAAAGTCCACAGCGTCCATCAGGTATCTCAAAGGTGTACATAACCCAAGGTTTAAGATGCGCTTCTCCAAATAAATCTGACTGCTCTGCTTGTTGAATCTGAAGGGTTTCGGTTTCTTCCTGTGTCATCAGGTTGTCGACGGTTACTTCTTACTGTCAGTGTGCTGCTTAGGGCATGCCTACCTCCTAATTTGCTCTGGGCTAAAATAAGTGAGCTTGTTAGAAAATGTGTTTTCATTAAATCACTGAGGGATTCACCTACAAATACAGTGCATAAGAAAATAAAACCATGAAAACTGACTGGTGGCAAATATTATGTCAAATAAACTGAATATTTATTTATTCAGATAATTGGTGGTACAGATTAATTATAAAAAGACACAAAATATTCTACCCAATAAAATCTTTGTCTCACTAGCAGCCTTCTGTTTATTTTTAATTATGTTAAGATAATTTCTATCTTACAAAAGAATATATCCTTCAAATACATCAGTCATGAAACCTAGCACTTATCCATTTGAGAACCCCATTTTTGCCTGTAATAATCAGAATCCATGAAAAAAAAAATGGAAAAGTCAACTTCATCTTTTAAATTTAAAATTCTGTTTAGATCTGGGATGAGTGAACAAATTACTGGAAAATGTGCCTTTATTTGAGGGCTAGATTTATATCTTTCACTAAAAACAGTGCTATTAGTAGAACATACATATGCTTTTTGCCTGACACAAAATTTCAAACTTAAATATATTTATAAGACAAATAGACTAACTTAGCTTCATGAAATCTATGAATGTTACTTTCACAAAGCACTCTTAGCAATGATATTAGAAACATTTTTTTCTGTTATCATAGTATATAAAATTTTTTCTACTATTATTTCTCCTTTCACTAAAAATCCATCTATTATTACAGGAGAATGACCAATATGAATACACCACTTTTTTCACATTTCTCCTCTGTTCCCCGAACCCTTCAACCTCATCTTATTTGCTTCTGTTCTTGCTAGGCTTTTACTTCAATTATACTTTGGTGATCTCAGGGGATAAATTGAAAAGAGGGGCCAAGAGAAGGCAGGACAATCTCTAAGGACACAGTGTTAGAGCAGGCCTGAAACAATGACTGCCTGAACTAAAGTAATTTAATGGGAGTGGACAGAAATGGTTAAAATTCTACTTTATTCCATGTTTTCCAGTTTGTGGTTGTCCAGAGCCAAAATTAACAAGACCCACATTTTATTTGCTTAAGCAGTTATTTTCAGGAATAAATAGCTATGTTTTCTGCTGCACTGTCAGTCCAAGGGTGTTTAAGACAGTCCTCCAAGAAAGGACCATAATGGAGCAGGGACGTTCCTCTCCAACAAAGCTGGACCTGAGCTCACGCAGGCTGCCAAGTATGAAGACAGCATATCCTCAAAAAGAGCTTGGCCAGATGGACAGGAAAAAGAAATGTAAGAGCAGATTACGGAAAAAAGAAGACCAGTTCAGAGACTAAGACAGGGAGAATGTAGTTATGAGGCCAAAGACAAGACCAAACAGAGACAGGCATGGCAGTGGCTAGAAACGCAGATTGTTGACAATAACTGAAACTGATCTCGCCAGTACTGATGAATATTATTTTCAGGTACCACATTCTGGCGGGACAGCTGTGGTCTCCCATGATAATCTCACACAGGTCTGCAAGGGCTAAAGTAAGGAAACTGGACGATGAGTTTCTGACACCCTTGGCCAGTTATATATCCTCCTCCCAAAGTCCGGAAAGGGACGTTCCTGAGTCAGATGGAATTTGAATCCATTAAACCACAAACAAATATATACAAAGGCAATACAGCATTGTGGTTCTTGGTATGTTCTACGCGGTTGGATCCAGCTCCATCATTTATTATGAATACATACATAACACATTTAGCAGCCTATATGACATCGAGCAAGTTCTTTAACCTTTTACAGTTTCCTCATCTGCAAAATGAAGATAATAAGTGAGGTAAACGACCTCATTGTAGTTATGAGGATTAGTCAGTAGTTTTGTCTTCCACTGTCTCAACTCATTGGATAAAATTTGGATAAACTGGGAAAATACTGAAAAATCTATATGCTTTAAATGGACTATACTAGGTGAATTTAGGAAAAACAGTTAATTCCAATTTCTTTAAGAAAGCACTTAAAATCAAGTAGGAGCTTCATAGGTGTCTAGTTAGATAACATTTGTGCAAACCAAATAATCATTTGATAAAATTTTTTAAATCTTTTAAAATTATCTGGTTTGGAAAGACAAATTTACATGAAGCTGTTATCCAACAGTAGAGACTGTGTAGTTAATCGTACCAGTTAATTCCAACCTTGGTCTGATTTCATTGGCCTATTATATCCTAATACAACATTTAAGGACTTAGCTGAAAAGTTAGGGCAAGGGTAGCAAAACAAGTAAGTATGTTATCTCAAATTGTGCATGACAGAAACGTGCTACCATAATGACTATCCAATAATATCTCAGTTATTAGAACAGACTTCCTGCAAATCTGAGCAATGAAATAGCTCCAAAAGCATGATTTCTTTTTAAAGAAGGTTTGTTTGGCATTTGTGAAGTGTGCTCTAAGTAGTCAGCAATAATGAAAGGGCTGAGAATTAAGAAACCTAAGATCATAACTAGATGTACTATGATAGTTTGTTTGCTGATTGGCCAGTGAGATGTAGAGAAGCTTAGATGCTCCACACAAAAGCTGAAAAGCAGAAGCAAAGAACCCAATCGAGTGGATGTACTGGTAAGCAGCTAGAGAACGGAATGGTAAACAGAAAAGGTTAAGAGGCAGTAACAGCCAGTGATAACAGACATGGGAAATAAGTCAGAGAATAAATATGATCAAAGCCTTGCTGTATAAGTGCAGAGTACCTGAGCCTAAAAGTCTTACATCCGCAAATAGCCTAAGGGCGTGACATCCCATTACACAAACTCTAAACACATCTGGAAGTGAAAATGTGTGATTAACCAAGGAAAATTTTTCAAAGATAAGTGAAGAGGATAAAATGCTTTACCAAGTATTAAAACATATACTAAAAATATACAGTATTTAGAAAAGTGTATTTCTGGCACAGGAATAAGCAAACAGATCAATGGAACAAATTTACAATATGATAAAGATAGCAATTTAAATCACTGATGAAAAATATTTTTAGAACAACTGTCTATTCAGTTGGGAAAAAAAAGTTAAACTCCTATTTCATGTTATACTCAAAAATAAATTCGGATGTTTTAAGACTTAACCGTATAAAGCAAAAGTATTGAAATAGGGGCTTCCTTGGTAGCACAGTGGTTAAGAAACCACCTCTCAATGCAGGGCACATGGGTTCGAGCCCTGGTCCGGGAAGATCCCACATGCCACAGAGCAACTAAGCCCGTGCACCACAACTACTAAGCCCGTGCGCCACAACTACTGAAGCCCACGTGCCTGGAGCCCATGCTCTGCAACAAAGAGAAGTCACCGCAATGAGAAGCCCGCGCACCACAACAAAGAGTAGCCCCCGCTTGCCGCAACTGGAGAAAGCCCGCGCGCAGCAGCGAAGAACCAACGCAGCCAAAAATGAATTTTAAAAAAAATTACTGAAATACTAGAGAAAAAGAGTGCATTTTGATAATCGGGGAGTGAGGGCCTCTCAAACGTAACATGAACCCAGAAGTCACAGAGAAAAATAGCAATATACTTGACCACATACGAATTAAGAATTCTACATGGTAAAATAATTAAGTAGAAAATGGACAAAAGAAGATACTAAATAGCAATTTATAGAAGAAATCTAAACAATAAATATTATTAAGAAATTATCAACCTCAGTAAAAATCAAAGAATGTAAATTAACACTTTTAACACATTATTTTGGCACATCAGTTTGGCAAAATTGAAATGAACGAAGGACATGAATGAAGGACATGAAAGGATGGAAAAAATATGAGGAAAATGGACATTCCCACATAATCAGGATGGGGGTATATGTTGGAAAAATAATTTTTAAAGGAACAATTTTTAATATCACCATTTAAAAACACAAACCCTTTGACCTGACAATTTCACTTCTAACAATCGTTCCACAAATATTCTAAAAAATGTACAAAGATATATGTATATAAATGTTTGCTGCAGCAATATTTATAATAAAACTAAAAATCTCAATGTCCATTATTAGGAAAATGCTCAAATAAAATTATAGTAAATTCATACTATGAAACACCACAGAAGTAAAGCCTTATGTACTGACATAATGAGATTTCCATAACATGGTGTTGAATTAGAAGAGCAAGTTGCATGATAATACAGTATTAAAAATAAAACTACATGTACGAGAATGCAGCATACACAAACATACACACAGACCGTTCACATACATATAGAAAAGCTCTACAAATGTACGCATACCAGTAACCCGTGGTTACATATGGGTAACAGGAAGGAGGAGGTGAAAGGAAGGGACTCTCAGTATTTTTTATTTAAAAATTTTTTTTTTAAATGTGATTAAGAACAAAAAGAGAAAAGCAAAAATGTAAAACAGTTGTGCTAATAACTTTTAAAAGCACCACAACAATCTACATACAACATAAAGAATTGCACACAAGAAACTGAGGATGCAATTCAGCTACAATTTAAGCGGAATTATTCAGAGTACTGGCAGATTCTCAGTCTCTGAAGGCTTTAAGTGGTACCATATCTCGCATAGAGCCAAATAAAAGCACAAAGATTTTAGTTTTATGGTTTTCCATGAAAACATGAGAGAATGTCCCTAAGGCTTCTAACTGAAAAGGCAAAGATTTATATGAAGAAATGCAACCTTGCTAAACCACGTGTATTTTCCAGTTAGTAATATACGTGTATTTTCCAGTTAGTAATCTTGGCATTTCAAAGTAAGCATATTTAAAGATTAACTATTATAAGGCAAAAAACAACTCATGAGATTGACAGAAGGATTATGTTAGTTTGTCAACGTACTCATTTCAGATCATGGTCTATCTCTTCAACAGTTTTGCAATGCAGATACCAGGCTCTTAAAGCGATTTTTGCCAACTTCCACTCTAGTAACAATTCCTAGTGTGAAGCAGATGAAAACCAGTAACCTCTTTTATGTGTGTTAGTAATATCAGAGGAGCTCAAAAAGGATAATCAATCTTTGAGGATTATAAAATATCCTACAACCTTCAAAAAGTACATCTGCTTAGAACAAGTTAATGATGCTTGAACAAGGTGGGTGTTTTGTTCCCAAAAGGGTTTTTTTTGGCGGAGGAGATATCTTTAATAAAATATTAACTCATACCAATGGTATATTTTTAGCATCCTAACTCAGCAGGATATTCGTTTTATGTAATTTTACACTTTTCCTACCTGGGAATGTTTTGTCCCTGATTCAACATATGAATTATGGTAGTACTGCTCAGAACATCATGAGGATGATGATACCATACCAGCAGTAAAAAGAACGGCATCTTACCAAGCACTTACCAAGCACTTATGTGCCAGGCATTGTGTCAGAGCTTTATGTGTAAAGCTCACTTATTCCACAATGACCCTATGGGGTAGTCACCATTATTAAATCTATTTTATAAATGACATAACTAGCACTCAGATAAGTTAACAAATTTGAACCCAGGCTGTCTTGATTCCAAAAAGCTATGCTTTTAATCACCAAGTTACCCATAACCAAGAATGTTACTCAGAAAAGATTCTTTGAAAATGAATATTCATTATGCAGACACCATATACACTTTCAAGTGCCTGGCATAAAAATTAAAGATTCATTTGTGAATGTCACTTGTGCCTAGATTTCATTTTTGAGGAAAACATTAGCGAAAGCTTAAAAATGCATCAACTGCTTCACTTAACAAATACAGAGTGTCAAGCTCTGTGCAAGATGTTCTTTACAATGAGCTCTTAGGGGAAGATAGTCTAACGTGGAAGAAAAACAGATACAGGACTGGAAATCGTGATGTGTGCTGTGAGAATAAATGGGAGAGAATCTTATTTAGATACTAAGGAAGTCGGGGAGGGATTCCCTAATGATACAACTGTGATCTGATATTATGTGTAAAACATGTTTTTTGACCGAAATTTTGTACCTTTAAAGTACAAACACACAAAAATAAAAAACATTTTTATTTCCTAATTCTTAATAATCTGAAGCAAAAAACAAAGCATTGATTCCACTGTGACAGCAACCAGAATCTATCATTTGAGTCAGTGGATTTTTTGTTGTTGTTTTGTTTTGTTTTAAATTTTTGGCCACGCCACATGGCATGTGGGATTTTAGTTCCCCGAGCAGGGATAGAACCTGCATCCCCTGCATTGGAAGCACAGAGTCTTAACCACTGGACCACCAGGGAAGTCCAATTGAGTTAGTATTAAGAGCAGACAAAATACTAGTAGTTCAGCCATACACTGTTGAAATTAATCAACTTTCTAGCATTCTGACACTCATTAAAAAAAAAAGCTGATGCCATTGTTTCCATTCAAGAAATAATACCAACTCATAATAAAGTACTAATATCATAATGTGCAATAAACTCATCTGCACCGGGCTCTCAACGTGTTAAAAATATTGCAGAAATTAAGAGTGGAAACTAATAACTTGCCGTTGACAAATCTAAAACAAGTACATAAAAAGTAGATTTTACCACACAACTGCCCTCGCTCTTCCACACACATTTTAAACTCATAATTGTTTTAAGCAGGCCGTAGTAAGTAGCTTTTTCCATTACTGATGATACTGGCTTTGGTTTACTTTGTCAATCATTACATACAGTCAACCATCGGGTTTTCACTAATTATACTGCACTAATTACTAAAAAACAAATAAGCAATAATCACCAAGAAAACTCTGAAAAAGATGAGCAAACGACTCTAATAGATATTAAAGCATATTTTTTAAAGCCTCAAGAGTTAAAACAGTGTAGAAGTGGCAAATGAATGGACAGACCAATGGGACAAAATAGAAAGTCCAGAAATAGACCAATATAGTTTTCAGAAACAGAGAAACAACCTGATAGAAAAATGGACAGATTACATTAAAAAATAAATACAAATAAGGTAACATAAACATGAAATCCTTAACCTAACTCATGAAAACAGAAATGAGACAGCATTTCTTATCAGAGGCAAAATCTGATCTAAGTCCAACCACTCTCTCATCAAGCTGTGGAGAATCAGGTGCTCGAAGGATCTTCAGGCACTGCTGGAGTAAATGCAAAACGTACAACCCTTATATGAAGGGACTGTAATAATACTTACCAAAATCACCAATACATTTACCCTTTCACCTAGCAAACACATTTCTAGGAATCTAAACAAGACACCTACACACATATGAAATAACACATGAACAAGGTTATTCACTACAAAATTGCTTGTAATAGCAAAAGATCGAACACATTCAAGGGCTCAGCAACAGAGGACTAGTTGAATAAACTATGGCATATACACAACTGAATACTATGCAGTCAAAAAAAAAAGGAAGATTTTATTGTATTAATATGGAGAAAGCTCCAAGGTATAAAAATGAAAAACAAAACAACAAAGTGAAAAATATCAGTATGTTACCTTTTGAGTAAAAGGAGGAGGAAAACAAGAATATATATTTGAATTAGCTGTTTGCATAAAGGAAGTCGGAAAGAATAAATAGAAATTTGTAAAAACAGTTCCATGTAATGGGCTAGGGAGAAGTGGTAGATAGGGAGGGGTAGGAGCAAGACTTCTCAGGGTATATCCTTTTTTTTTTTTTTAAAGAGAGGTGATTTTGGCCTCTGCTTTCACAGGCTGGAATTTAATAACACTGCTTTGTTTTCATTATATTTTAGTCTTTGTTTTTACTATTTTATTTATTTATTTTTGGCTGCGTTGGGTCTTCATTGCTGCGCGCGGGCTTTACCTAGTTGCGGCGAGCGGGGGTTACTCTTCGTTGCAGCGCGCGGGCTTCTCATTGCGGTGGCTTCTCTTGTTGCAGAGCACGGGCTCTAGGAGCGTGGGCTCAGTAGCTGTGGCACACGGGCTTAGTTGCTCCGTGGCATTGGGATCTTCCCAGACCAGGGCTCGAACCCGTGTCCCCTGCACTGGCAGGCAGATTCTTAACCACTGCGCCACCAGGGAAGCCCCTATACATTTTTTTAAATAGCATTTTGATTTTGAACACTGTAAATAAATATATTCCCTATTCAAAATATTACAAGTTAACAATTACATTTGAAATAAAGAGATAAAAAGAAACTGGTGACTTGGTTAATGTTTGGTCAAAACAATTTATTGGACCATTGTGTAAGCCCTTCTTCTGAGTGATATTTAAAGGAATAACTAAAATGACAGCAATACTAATCACCGTGTGAAACATCAGCATCACAAACACGCTCACACTTGTCTGTATGCTCATAGCAAATTTCAAAGCAATCTATTAAATTCAGAGAACGTCTTGCACTTTGAAAATTCACGTTGCACTCTGTGGCCAAAAGCACACTGTTCGCCTGGTCGGAGACAGAGTTGCTCTTTACATGTCAACAAGAAGTCAGCAGTAAGAGCAAACGCTTGGGACAGGCAGTAAATACTTGTGACAGTGTAGATAAAGGTTTTAATAACAGCCAGCTCAGTGCAGTTCAGGCTGGGATGATGCTACAACTGGCAGGGTGGAGGCGGTAAACTGTAGCCTTCAATCCAGTGAAGGAATGAAAGCATGAGGAAAGGCCACTTCCAATATCTGTCAGTCTCTTCTACCAAAGAGAACAAAAAAGAAGATGGAAACCATCTTGCTTCCACCTTTGGGGTGGTTGGGAGTTTTGTTTAGGACCAGAAAGAGAGGAAAGAAAAGTCTACATTTAGCACTTTGCTAGCATAAGTGAAAGTGGCTCATTTAAAAAGTATTTTTGGGACCAATTAGTGAAATGAAAGGTAAAATGAAAGGACTATAGTCTAGTAAAGGCTGCCCCAGCTGCCTAGGATCAGGGTCAGATAAGCCTGGCAATGACTTCCAGAGAATCAGAATCTAAGTCACAGCCACATCACTTAGAGTAATCTGAGTACATACACAGAACTGTGCCAAAAATGTAAGGGCTCCTGTTACAGGCATACGTTTCAGTGTTTATTAGAAGAGACTGCTCTAAGTAGGATCTTTGTTCTTGTATCTAAGATCTAACTGGGTAAATAATACTTATATGGAGGAGGGTTTAATCTGATAAAAAAGGTATTTTATATTTCTGGGAACTTTTAAAGGCATGTTCACAAAAACAAAAACAAGCTGGTGAGTTTAGAAACAAGAACCCAATCCAGTGGCAACATAAGCAGACAATTTACCCAGACCCCTCTTCAAAGTTCAAGACCCATATAAACCAACTAGACAATGCCACTTGTCCCCCATATACCTCAAATTCAACACCCCCCCAATTTCTGCTATTCCTCAGGTGTAATGATATTGTACAATACCATCCAAGACAGGATCCTATAACCCAACACCTTAACTCTTCTCTGACACTCTCCACCTCTCCACTCACAGGATTATAAATGTCTGCTGAATCTTTCTACTGCTCCATTTCCACTCCTAGTGCCCTAGGCTTCTGGCCACCATCATCTCTTCTCTGGAATACTGTGATTATCTCCAGCGTGGACTCTGTCTTGACTTTTACAATCTATGCATCTAGCAGGCCTTCACTTTTATCAGCAAAAATTGCTCATAGTATTTCCTTATGAGTTTTAAAGCATCTGCTAGATTAGTAGGTATGCCCTCTTTTTTTCCTTAATAATAATCAATCAATAAATACTATGTATGCCTTCTCTTTCATTTCTTAGGTGATCTTGTCAGAAACTTGTCATTTTTACATGTCTTTTCAAATATCCAGCTTTAGGTTTTACTGATCAGTTGTCTCTCTCTTTTTTTTTTCTGTTTAATTTCTGTCCCTTCTTTTTGCTTACATGTCTTCCAGTGTCTATGACTTTGCTCTTTTTCTAATTCCTGGGGTGAATGCTTCTCTTTCATTTCTTAGGTGATCTTGTCAGAGACTTGTCATTTTGGCATGTCTTTTCAAATATCCAGCTTTAGGTTTTACTGATCAATTGTCCCTCTCTCTCTTTTTTATTTTTTTTTCTATTTAATTTCCGTCTCTCCTTTTTGTTTACATGTCTTCCAGTGTCTATGACTTTGCTCTTTTTCTAATTCCTGGGGCGAATGCTTATTTTTTTTGTTCTTTCTTGTTTTTTAATAAATAAATTAGCAACTGCAAATTATCTATCTATCCTGCTTTATCTATCCATAGTTTTGACAATTTTTCACTGACAAGATTACTGTTAATTTTTATTGTAATTCTTCCTTTAACGAATGAGTAATGGAGTGGTTTTTTAGCTTCCAGAAGTATGGTACCTGGCCAAGATACAGTAGCCAGGACCAGTTTTACCCTTCCCTCTGAAAAAACTAAAAAAGTAAAATCTTAAACAATGGTTTTTAGACAATGAACATCAGACAGTAAACTACAGTGTTTCCTGAAAATAGAAAAACAAAACCCTACAGAGCTCTACAACTGTCCCAGCTTATAGCCTAGAGACAATTTTCATGTCTCAGTGCAGGGAGGGGGAATCCAGATGGAGTCTGATGGTCTCCCTGAGTTGAGGAGATGGAGCTGGGAACATGGGAAAACCAAGGCAGCTAGAATTCATAGGACAAGTACCCAAGAACTACACAGAGAGACCGCTTCAGAGATCTGTAGAGAGTCCATCTGCATCTTAAGTTTTCAGCTCAGTACTGATCCCCAGTGCATAAGGCCTAAAACAGAACCACCAGAAAGGAGGAAAAAGAACTCCCAAAGCTCATTAAGGGGCAGAATAGCTCATGTTCCCACTAGCAGAAAACCTCATAATTTAAGAGGCAGTGGGTAAAAGTACTCAGAAAGATATTACTCCAGTATTGGGAAAAATTAGTCCTAAGCTACAGGCTGCTGCTGTTTCCACCTAACTCAGCTTGGAAACAAACCTCAAAAGGATCTTCTTCCAAAGTAACTTGACTGCAACACACAACAAAGCTCAAGAACACTAATAAGAACACAAAAACATCTTACACACTTGAGGCAAAATTCACAATGTCTAGAATCCAGTAAAAATTATTAAGCACATAAAGCAGTAGGAAAATACAGCCCGTAAAATGAGAAGGAAAATTGATTAAAAAAAAGTCAAGAAAATAATAAGATAATAAAGAATAATAAGATGATATAATAATAAGATAATAAATAATAATTAGGATAGTAAAGGACAAAAAGAAATAAAACAGTATAACTAAATTCCATATGTTAAAGAAAGCAAAGATTGAGCAAATTAACTACAAACATGGAATATGAAAGAGATACAAATCATGGTAAAAGATGAAAACTAACATAATTGAGGTAAAACATATACTGGATAGAAATAACAGCAGATTAGACACCATGGACAAAAAGATTAATGAACTCGAAAAAATAGCAAATATAAACTATGCAAAATGAAATACAGAGAAAAAAGACTGGAATAAAATGATCAGAGTATCAGTTAGCTGTGGGACAACTTCAAGCAGCCTAGGCCATCAGAAAAAATTTTTTAATAATGGTCAAATTTTCCCCAAATTTGATGAAAACTATAAATCCACAGATCCAAGAAACCTTAATTAACTCCCAGCACAAGAAACATGCAGAAAAACATTAAAGCACATCATAATCAAACTGAACTGAGATCAAAGGCACATAAAGAAACCTTCAGGGGTGAGGGAAGCCTTCTAAATTAGACTGTAGAGATAGCTGCACAACTGCATACAGTCCTGGGTAATTTTTATGGTTTGTAAGCTATACATCAACAAAGCTGAAAAACGATTTCAAAAAATTCTTTGGAAGAAATCATAAGAGATATGCTTAGTGAACTTGAGTTTGGCAAATATTTCTAAAATAAAATAAAAAGAGCATGAATAAGAACCATGAATGAACAAACTGTCTTATTTTTTTTTAAATATCTAATTTTTTTCAAATTTATTTAATTTATTTATTTTGGGCTATGTTTGGGTCTTCGCTGCTGTGCGTGGGCTTTTTCTAGTTGAGGAGAGTGGGGGCTACTTTTCATTGTGGTACACGGGCTTCCCATTGCGGTGGCTTCTCTTGTTGCAGAACATGGGCTCTAGGCGCACAGGCTTCAGTAGTTGCGGCATGTGGGCTCAGTAGTTGTGGCTCACAGGCTTAGTTGCTCCGTGGCATGTGGGATCTTCCTGGACCAGGGCTCGAACCCGTGTCCCCTGCATAGGCAGGCGGATTCTTAACCACTGGGCCATCAGGGCAGCCCCAACAAATTGTCTTCTATCCCTACAGTGAAACAATACTCAGCAATAAAAAGGAATACTGACACACTCAACAACATGGATAAATTTCACAATAATGAAGGTAAGTAAAAGAAGCTGGGGGCTTCTTTTAGCTGGAGGAGAGGCTGCTGATCTGTCTTAACAACAAGGCTCATTTGCAGTTCCAGGACATGCCACTGCTTTAAAGTAAGAGAAGCAGAAGAACCCTCGCTGGATTGGCAGGACATACCACAAAGAGCTGGAATCAAGAATTCTGAGTGCCCTGTGTTCATGCAACAACTTGCACACATTTTAATTACAGAATTTCACAGTTCTAGAAAATTAAGAGTAATATAATCATAAAGCCAAGTGGTATTATTAAAAAAATCTTAGAAGTGTTTGTAAAACTTTGTATCTATATAAATTTTGATTCTATGCCCACATATTGTAATAACACACTCTACTGAAAACCATTATAGCCATTTAATTGTAATAGCCAAAAATCTTATTATTTGATTTTGGAACAAACACACAATGTGTGAAGAAAACCAGAATTTGTCTTCAAGAGGTAAACGTTAATTTCATTAATTAATAATGAAAATAATATTTAAAGGATTATTTTTTTAAGACTTTTGACTGGGTAAATATCATAAACTAGTACTTTTAATAATATAAAATATAATAACATTTTTCTAACTTTTTTTTTTTTTTACATTTTTCTAACTTTTGAAACTCTTTCTAGCTTCTCAAAAATGAAACTTTCTTATTCTAGCAATTAAACCAAAGTGTAGAATAGTCACTTGAAATATATAAAAGGCTATATGAAATAATGACATTAAAGATGTATATATATATATATATATATCATATATGACACTGATGTTCTGGCAATGCTTTTCTATATTATTTTTTCATTCAAATGAAATATGACCATGCTATATCATTCACATAGGCATTCACCTTTTAGAAATAATAAAATGTGTTTAAAAGAACAGCAGATTTTTATGTCATTATACTGTTTTACTTAAAGTTATACAAAAATGGACAGAAGCCAACATTCTCTTAAATATAAGACAGTAATTAAACAGTAATTTTTAAAAGATTTATTTATTTTATTTATGTATTTTTGGCTGCGTTGGGTCTTCATTGCTGTGTGCAGGCTTTCTCTAGTTGCGGCAAGCAGGGGCTACTCTTTGTTGTGGTGCGCGGGCTTCTCACTGCAGTGGCTTCTCTTATTGCAGAGCACAGGCTCTACGCGTGCAGGCTTCAGTAGTTGTAGCACGGGGGCTCAGTAGTCGTGGCTCATGGGATCTAGAGAGTTGTGGCACACGGGCTAAGTTGCTCCGCAGCACGTGGGATATTCCCGGACCAGAGGTCTAACCCACGTCCCCTGCATTGGCAGGCAGATTCTTAACCACTGCTCCACCAGGGAAGTCCCTAAACAGTAATTTTTTAAAGCAAGATATACTCCATATAATTTTATGCCTTAAATTGAGAGTGGATTTCCTAAGAGGACTGGGAAATAAATGGACATCTACATCTGAAAAGAAAATCTTCTTGATCTCTATTTTTAGCAAAGGCTGTTATTTGAGATCCAACTTGAAAGCACAGTACAGAGAGACAGTAAGTTTGACTCCCTTACTTCTGGTATAAATGCAGGTGTTTTGCTTACATTTTTCCTTCTTAAATTATACTTTAAACTTGTGATGCATATTCCAGATTGAGTGCACCAATTCATATTCCCTCTCTAACCAGTGTCTCCACTTCACTACATGAGAACGAGGAAAGAGTGGTGTATGATTTCAGTGTCTAGTTCAGTTACTAAATATTTATTGGGAGCCAAATACATGCCAGGTATGGTGCTAGGTGTTGGGACACAAAGCTACTGTTAGCATATGCTTAGTGTCTTTCTTAAATGGTAAAACTATAATGTTAAAATTCTGAAAGCCCATTCCCCTGGATGACCATGTGAGATTGGTGAGAAAGTGGATGAAACCAATGAACTTTTATCTGTCAAGGGCTCACAATTCACTTTGTTCTAGATATGTCAGGTATCTCTGTTCTACACATGGGCACAGAAGTTTTCTCGAGTTGAAAAAACAAATCTAAGGGAAAGAACAACTGGGACTACTAGCACTGAAAAAATCTGGAGGTCTGCAGATAGGGAGACATGAGACATAACACCTTCAGATTCCAACGATATTGGTTACCATATTCACATGGTGGCTAAAGAAGGAGGTTTAAATGTTTGACAACAATGAATGCCTTAAGGCACTTCATTTTAATTTTCCTGGCCTTATAATTTTACATAGGAAGGAACTGAGAGAGGGTAAAGCAGGCCTTTAGAAGTAGGCTAGCCCTGCATTTCCCAGTGTGTTCTGTGGAATTGGGATATTATAGTCATTAAATTAAAAAATTAAGAAATTAATGTGTTTACATTTAGGATCAATTAATTTAGGAAAATAACTGATCAAAGTTTGAAAGTACATCTATCATAGGACTTTTCAGAGTCTTTAATACGCCAATATATAATGTGAATCTCCATGTGGAGGAAGGGAATAGCAGCGTTTCCCAAATTCATTTGATCACAGAATCTTTAATCCTTTAATTAAGGATCACTTTAAGAATCTAATGTTCCAGAAAAGAAATTTGGGGAAACTTGGTACACTAATGTACCAAATGAGGTAAGAATTGTGTCAGAGAACATACTCCCAGAGGCAAAGTCACCTGATGGCCAGAAGGTCAGGGACTTGGAAAGAAGATGACAAAATAGCTCTAGAGGAGGCGAAATGCCCGCAATTCCTAGCTGCAGTCACTGCCATCTCCCTGCAGCGATACACTGAACAGGTAACTGTTGCAATTAATGTCTTCCTCTGAGCTTCTACTGTTCCTGGGACTACACGAGAAGTTGGAGATATAACAATGAAGAGGACACAGAAGGTCCCTGATCCCACAAAGCTTACATTCCAGTTGTGGGAAATAAACAAACAAGCAAAAAAAAAAAAAAAAAAAATCAGACTGATTAGTCCTATGTAGGAGGAAAAGCAAACAAACAAAACCTGGATGATGTGACAGAGAGAGTATGACTGAGACAGGCTGACACTAAAATAAACCAAAAAACCCCCTGGAAACACTAAGAAGGGCTTTGCTAAACAGACCCATGAATACAGGCTCAAATTTACATAATTAGTAATAGGAACAAATACTAAGATTTAAATACTTTATTTAAACCTCACAATAACCTTTTGAGGTAAGTACTATTTCATCATTTTCATCTAACAAATGAAACCAGGTATAGCGAAGATAAATTAAGTGTCCAAGGTCACAAAGCCAAAAAACTAGCAGAGCTTAAAATCAAATCCAACTCACCAGTTCAAGAAGCTAACTTCCTAACTATGTGGCCATCTAACCAAGCAGTATCTACTTGTCTGATATGAAACTGCTATTTCAACAGTTTTTAAGATTTCTTGGGAGTTCCCTGGTGGCCTAGTGGTTAGGATTCACCGCAGTCACTGCCATGGCCCAGGTTCGATCCCCGGTCGGGGAACTTGAGATCCCGCAAGTGGTGCCGCGCGGCCAGATTCCTGCATTTTCTCATTGTCTATCACACGTAACTAACTCTTGTCTACCTCCCTGAATTTACCAGTACGGAGACCCAACAAAGGATTATACGGTTTTTTTCTTAGCAAAAGGAGAAACTGTATCCCGATGTTCAGTTTTACCCAGGATATAAAGGAATTCATCAAAGAGCACACAGTGGCAGTGAAAGAGCCAAGCTAACATCCTCGGACCAGAAGATAATGAATGACAGGAACGACCAAGTTCCAACACACACTAAAGAGGACTTAGCAAGAGATGAGAAGACGATAGTCCTGAGTAGTTAAGTAACTGAACCACAATCATTTATCTAAGTGTTGCGGGAACTAGGAGTGGAACCAAGGTTCTCTTCAATGTCTCTCCACCATTATCCTCACACCTGGAGGATGGGGCCCAGATCAGGGCAGAAATCTGATAACTCCAGAGCAGCCTGGGGGACGCACTGGGGATAGTCAGCGGTCAGATACTGGTATTGGTGATAAAAACAAGCGCAACCACAAAATACATGAAACCAAAGACGAACAGCCAAAAGTGGGTCATAGCCAGTAACTACAAAGACTGAGATTAACCGTGAGAATCCATTTGCTGCACATGGAACAGCAAACATGGTAGATGTGCAGGTGTCAGGAACAGGGACTAAACAGAAGAGAACACAATCAGAAAAATTCATAAGAAAGGCAAGACCAGGTAGAGACAGGCACACTGTGCCACCAGACAAAGGAGTCTGCTCGCAACTGTCTTTCCCAGAGCTACCTGGAGAGTTCTTGGATTAAGATGTCCAGGCTGCACCACATACATGCTGACTACGAAGTTCCTGGGAAAGCCCAGCTTTGGATCCCTTTGCCACTCACGGGGGCTTTAATCTCCTGCTTCTTACAGAGCACGTACAAGACTCTGATACATTCCCAAAGCACATCATTCCTTTCCCCCTCATATCAGTTTCTGCACCTTTAAATTGACAGCACACACAGTTATTCACACTTTCCCATTATACTTTCCCAAGGTGACCCCAAAAGAAGAGAAGCTCGAGGAGTATCTGCAAGCCGAACAACGCGACTATCATGGTCAGCATTAAAACTTTCTGTCACAGTTAGATATGATTTTGTTCCTTTCTGTCTTGATACATTTACAACAAGCAGTGTTGCTAATCTTTATAGAAACAGACAAGTCTGGAAACCAGAAACATAACCCCCAACCTCTGCATCAGAAGCCAAAAACAAGAAGCAAAGAGAGGCACCAATCTTCTCTAAACATTAGTGGTGCCCAGATGCAGAAAAGAAAAAGAGAAAGAGAAATAGAAAAAGAAATAGAAAAAGAAAATCCTGCTCTTAACATTAATATGTTACTGTCAAATCCCAGTGCATGGGAATTTTAGAATTTTACATTAAAATCTTCTATTAAATAGTTTTTACTATCATTCTGGGGGAAATGAGAGGCAAGCAGTAATTCAAAATCGCTACTTACAATAATATTAGGCAAACTTTTCAGAAGAATACGTTTTCTTAAGAAAATCTGTCAGTAATGTTTTTGAGAAATTGCCCCCATGCCCCACCTTCACTGCCACCTGCTTGCAGATCTCTACTTCCTACCCTGCCTACTGTGCCTCAATTCTTTTAAGAGTATGTACCAATCTAATACTCTGAATGTTGTATGAAAACCAAATATCATGTAAATGGTAATTCATTACATAAATGGTAATTCATTTCTCTGAAATGAAACCACCAAATTCATAGAGAATCCTAACTAACGTCACCAACAATTTTGGGAACAACTATGAATTTCAAGAGTCTATAAGCAATTCTACGAGCCAGGGGCAATGGCCCACAACTTGGGTGTGGTTCACAATCAGGTTCTCTTTTCTGTGAAATGACAGCTGGTACTTGTAAAGTCCAAACTCCTTCTAGGAAGTAAGGTGCTTTATGAAAAGATACGGTTCTCAAACAGTTCCAAATGTACGGTCGTCATTTTAAAAGCATGTTGCCCACCTGAACAAGCATCAGAATTAATGATTAAAGTTTCCTTCAGATTTGCTATGCTAACTGATCTGACTCTTCTCAAGCAACAGGAGAAATTTAGCATGTTCCACACTAAAGAAATGGGAATTTTCAGATCTCTTCCCTTTGCATCTACTGGTAGACAAGTAATAAACAGAATCTAGCTTCAGCTTAATTATGACTTAGCTGAAACACGTTTACAGGATTGAATGCCCTTTAAAACTGAGTGGGAGAAAAGGAGACAGCCAGTAAAGAAAGGAAAATGGAATTATGATGAAAACAAGGCAATTATGTACATTATTTCAAAGAGCACTAAAAAAAGCCACATTCTGATCGTTTCAAATGGCTTTTAATGTCTCTCCAATCCTTAAAAGTTAACAAAGTTAGGCAGTAATAGTCACCTTTGGTATGCCTTAACAGTACTTAATGTAAAAACAGAATTATGAATTATATAAAATATTATATAAAATATATAAATCCGGAAGAATAAATTCTACCTCTATCTTGTCTCTGATTTTAAAACTCAAATTTAAGTCAGATCATTGTACAACTCACTGAATTGTACACTTTAAAGGGGTGAGTTGTATGGTATGTGAATTTAATCTCAAGCAGTTAAAAAAATTTAAGTCAAAAGTTGGGGTTGGGAGAAGGGGGCGAAGGGGGTGGACGGGTAGTGTCTGAAAATAAAGCTCCAGAATAACTACGCTTTTCTGTATAAGCTGACCAATGAAACCGAAAGGCTCTGGTGAAACAGAACAGATTTGATGCTTCTGGTCTTCTTCTTTTTCTTTTTTTTTTTTGCGGTACGCGGGCCTCTCACTGTTGTGGCCGCTCCCGTTGCGGAGCACAGGCTCCGGACGCGCAGGCTCAGCGGCCATGGCTCACGGGCCCAGCCGCTCCGCGGCATGTGGGATCTTCCCAGACCGGGGCACGAACCCGTGTCCCCTGCATCAGCAGGCGGACTCTCAACCACTGTGCCACCAGGGAAGCCCAATGCTTCTGGTCTTTTAATAAAGAAATCCCTTCAATTGATTGGGTTCTTGACCTGATCAGTGGCCAGCTGAACACCTTTGGTAACTGCAGTTCTGACCCACTCCTTTCCCCTCTGTGCAAGGGACATATTTGAAGAGGGTGAGAACCACAAGCTTCTACTAGAAGGAAAAAATAATACTCTGGCAACAATAGAGGAAGGTTTGGGGCGGAGAAGGGGGAGCTGTCCATGTTTCACACCAGAACATTTTCAAAAGCGTAAACTACTTTCCTCAGAAACTCAATTTCAACTAACCAGAAGATAACAAACCTTCTCCTTTAGTAAATATACAGTCCCACTGTATGGTTGCCTTTTTAAGGAAATGTACTCTTTTCTAACCACTGTCACCTCTCATGTCCAGTGAGATACTTTGGGGTTTTCCTGATATCACTGAATCACTTCCAATCCTCCTTCCTTGGCAAAAAAAATATTATTTTTAAAAAAGTAGAAACCAACACAACAGATGTATAGCTCTGTGTTTTCACACACCTAATTTTGGCAGCGTAGCTGAGTGTACGGACTCCACAGGCAGACTGCGGGTTCAACTGCTGCTCTGCCACTTACCAGCTGGGAACTCTAGGGCAAATCACTAAAGCTCTCTGTGTCCCTCTACTCTCATCTGTAAAATAGGGATAATTAAAGATCCCACATCATAGTATAGATTAAGATTAAAACTGGTTATTATCGGTAAAAGTTCATAGAAAACTGCTTAGCACATGATATATAATAATTATTATTTCAAAGAGTAAATGAGCAACTTAAAGTATGAGAACAGTTTGGTTTGAAAACTTGTAAAACAGAGTTGTGACAATTCCTCAAAAGCTGTACAGATATACTAAAATTGAACAAAAACATAAGTGGATGGCGGATGGTGGGAGCCAGATTTCTTACTATTAGAGAAGAAGGCTACAGATAGCATTGGGGAAGGCTAGAATGAACCATGTGGGACTGGATTAGATTCAAAGACATCAGTACAAATTCACCTTTAGCTTAAAATGGATACAGTTATATAAATACAGAAAAAACTATAGATATGTATGTATACACGAACCAGTAATACATATACTTATATACAACATGTTATAAAAATATATTATATAATACATACTTTATATATTAACTATACATTATATATAAATATATATATTTCCTAGATCCATCTACTGAGAGGTCCTAGAAGAAATGACACACCAGTAAGAACAAGCACAGCCAGAGCCCAAATCTTGGTTTCTTACACTACTCTCCAATAAAAGGAACCTGGGGTCCTTGGAGAAATGGCTGATCATAAGGCTGGGGGCAGGGAATATACATGATGAGCCTGAGATATCTTATACTGCCAGAGAGTAAGGAAGTGTTCAAAACAAAATGATGGGGACATATCAAAGGGATATAGGAGGTAATGTGAAAGAGCTCTCAATGGCCAAGCTGGAACAATTTGAGCAATCTGAGTATTGGATTATAACCCAGGATATAAAATAAATATTGATAAATCCATACTGATATAAAAGAACTGAGGGGCAAAGATACAGATCTCCATACAAAAAAGTTCCAGGTAATTTATGTAGCTACTCCCTTTCTCAAAAAGATGAAGCTTACCTCGACACCCACTAAGTGTGTGGCCGTGTTTAGTGATTTGCTTTCAGACAGCACAACATGGGAAGGTGGAAAAAAGTAATTTTATAGTGGAGAAACCTAGAAAACATCACCACGGCCAAGTGATCAAGGTTAACATCAACAGGGATAAGTCAAATTAATAGCGTGGATACTTCATCCTCCCCAAAATTCATACCCCAGTCTAACCATGAGAAAAACATTAGACAAACCTAAATGGAGAAACACACTACAGAATACCTGATCAGCACTCCTCAAAACCATTAAGGTCATCACAAACAAAGTCTGTGAAACATGATGAGAAAATCTAACGTGCTATTCTGAATGGGATCCTGGCACAGAGAAGAGAAGTTAGGGAAAAAACAGTGAAATCCAAATAAAAGGTGGTGTTCAGTTAATAGTGACATACCAAAGTTGGTTCCTTAGTTGTGACAAACATACCATGGTCATGTGAGATGGTAACAAATGGGGAGACTGAGTGAGGAGTTTACAGAAACTCTCTACTATTTTTGTGACTTTTTATAAATCTAAAAATATTCTAAAATAAGTATTTTTAATCTCAATTATCAAAGAATTAAAAAATAAACTAAATTTTTAAAATGGTATGAGTTTAAAAAGGTAAGTTTAAACCTTGGCCAGATAAACAAAAAGGTATTTGTCTCCTAAAACAGCTGATCATATTCTGCAAACAATGTTGCTAGAAAACCCAGATCCCTTTACTGATGTATAAAGTAAAGTTGGTTTCCAGACTTTTCTAAAACCCACCAAAATAAGTTAAATTATACTTTTAAAGTACTTTGTCTGAAATCTTATAAAACAGATTTAAATTTCACACCTTTTATATGATCACTTATTATAAAACAATATAGGTTATGTTATAGAAATGTTCTTTAAGTTTTAATTCAAATACTATATTATAATGTGATAGAAGCAGCTAAGGAAATCTCAACACAAACAATACAAACCTTTTGTAAAAATAGCAACTCTGCCCAGTAATTAACAGTAACCTTCAATTTTGGTTTTTAAAAGAAAAAAGTTTGTCAAACCTCATGCAACCACAGCTTACTGAAGAAAAAAAGTCTACGTTCCAAATCAAAACATCTTATACGATTAGCAGACTCCAGTAGTGTTAGCGAATGAACATCACAGCACTAACTAGAAACATGAGACCCCAAAGAAAAATGTCAACATAATGATTATGAAATAGAAATGACAGTGACTGACTGGCCTATTACTGTTCAAACTGAATGACATACAAAAAGTAAACATAACTCTGTGTGTGGCCTGTTTCTGCAAAAAGCTTTATAGTCTCTACTCAACCCTCTTTAAAGGTTTGGGGTCTGAGTTTTCATTAAAGGGAGAAAGGGTGAAGGAGCAGGGGGTGGGGATAGATGCAGCAAGAAGCAGAGAAGGGAAAGATGAGCAAGTTTTAATAATGACCATGTCCATCTGGGTTTCCTATCACTTGGTACCTTCAATGTTCTCTTCTTTCCATCAACTCTGTCACCTCCTAAGGATGACATGGAGGGAGAGAAGTGTGAATCTTCCTGTGTAGGGACAGTGGGAGATCATAAGTCACCAATTCCTGAGGCACTGAAAGGAATACGGAACCCAAAAAAGGATTTTAAGGAGGCACAGGTGTTGAAAGAAAACTCTGATAACAATGGTGGGTAAGCTCTTACTATCCCTCCATTATTCTTAACGGTTTCAACTAGAACATATTCAGTAACTTGTAATACCAAACCTTTTCCTAAAAGACCACGACTTTCACATACATGTGTACTTACAGCATAGGTCTTTCATGGCATATTTCACTCACTCACTCAAATATGACACCTCAAAAGAAAGACTGAAACCACGAATCTTGAATCCTTTGAATTCCTTAGACATTAAAGGTGAGGAAGAAGTCAGATGCGAGCTCTTCTTCATTTCAAAACTCCAGGCAAAAGATGTCCCTTCTCTTGGCTCCCATCACTGAAGAATTCTTGTTCTCATGTGCACTCTTTCCTTCTTTACCACATGTCCCCACTGGTCCCTTCCAATCTGCTAGTCTACCACTGCAGGGGGTGGGGGTAGGGATGGGGAGGGTAATGGGACAACACCTTTCTACTTAAATATATTCTCTCAATCGATCTGTCCAAAATCTAACTCTACCCTACTCAAGTTTCCCATCTCTCCAGGCCACCTATGCCCAAAACTTGCCCTGTCATTAATCTAATTCACATCATTACCATTCACCCTTGGATTGTTTAGGCATTGTTTACACAGGGGCATGCCTGGTACATAGTAAGTACTCCATAAACACTATTTGCTATTATTATAATTATTGTTGTTATTAATATCCAATATTCTCCATTATTCTCCAATACAAATCATTTGATGCAGTCTGACCTGTTTCCTGCATGATCCCTTCTTACTTATTCCTCCCCCCAGCAGGTCTTCATTTTCCAATATTCACCTCAACTACAACGTCGTTCCACTTCACCAATTTAAATCTAAATCACATTTTAAAGACTAGCTTTCATTCTGTTTCTTCTAAAAAGCCTTTTCTATTTGGCCATGGACTGTAATCATTTTCTGATCTTCTGAACGTCTATCAAGAACCACATAACTCAATACATAAATCAAAGAATGCTTCAAGTTAATGCTGTAATTAAATTACTTAGTACTATGCCCATATACCTAGTCTGCCACCTCCTTGAGAAGAGGGCTCACACCATCTGCATCAGCCATGGTATAGAGCTCAGCAGAGATGCTCAATAAGTACTCCTGGGGAACACACTAAGAGAAGGATATAAATGATATGATACTAGGAGGAAGTAACAGGATCAACCTCCTCAACAAGAGACTACAGAAGATGTCACCACCTCCTCTTACCTTCTGAATCACTTGTAAACAGGATACTTTGCCAACCATTCTAACCACTCCAGAAAACAACTCTAAAGACAGCAAGTAAGTCCTCCTAACTAGACTCAATGGACACCCAGTCCTTACTTCCCTTAGTGCTATGCTATATCTGACTCCAAATTACCACTCTTTAATACTCTCAAACTACCCTTGTTTGAACACAGACAGTTCCAGGGGGAAGACCATGTAAAGACACCAGGAGAAGACAGCCATTTATGAGACAAGGAGAAAGATCTCAGAAGAAACTAACCCTGCTGACACCTTGATCTCAGACTTCTAGCCTCCAGAACTAGGAACTATGAGAAAATAAGTTTCTGTTGTTTAAGTCATCCAGTCTGTGATACTTTGTTTTGCCAGCCCAGCAAACTAACACAAGAACCCAGAAACAGACCCATACAAATACAGTCAAGTGATCTTTGACAAAGGAACAATGGCAATTAGACGGAAAAGGGATGATCTTTTCAACAAATGTTACTGGAACAACTGGATATCCACATGCAAAAAAAAAAAAAAAAATCTATACACATATCTTAACACCTCTCACAAAAATCAACTCAAATAGATCATAGATCTAAATGTCAAATGGAAAACTAAAAAAGTTCTAGAAGAGAATACCTAGGTGACCCTGGTTTGGGTTTGGCAATGGGTTTTTAGATAACACCAAAGGCACGATCAATGAAGGAAATAATCAATAAGCTGGACTTCACTAAATTAAAAACTTCTGCTCTGCTAAAGACACTGTTAAGAGAATGAAAAGACAAGCCACAGATGGGAGAAAATAACTGCAAAACACGTATCTGATACAGGACTTGTATCTAAAATATACAAAGAACCCTTAAAACTCAACTATAAGAAGACAAGCAATCCAATTTTAAAAAGGACAAAAGATCTGAACAGACAACTCACCAAATGACATAAACAGATGACAAATAAGCACACAGAAAGATGATCAACGTCACTAGGGAACTGCAAATTAAACAACAAGATAATCACTACATACCTATTAAAAATAACCAAAATCCAAAAGACAGACAACACAAATGCTGGCAAGGCTGTGGAGCAACAGGAACAGGATTCACTGCTGGTGGGAATGCAAAACAGTACAGCCACTCTGGAAGAAAGTTTGGCAGTTTTTTACAAAGCTAAACACAGTCTCACCACACAACCCAGCAACTGCACTCCTTGGTATTTACCCAAGAGCTGAAAAGTTATGTCCACACAAAAACCTCTGTACACAGATGCTTAAAGCAGGGAGGAAAGAACAAAGCCCCTTAAAGAATTCAAAACCAAGAGCCTGCTACTCATTTGGGTCTGGGGTTCAAATCTGCATTACCCATGAGGTGTGGGAAATTCCAAACTGAGCACTTAACATAAAGATTAGTCCCAGACCAATGAAACTCACGAGGTTCCTGATAGGAGTGAAAGCAAAACTGTTTTGGAAGGACACTCCCATAATTTAAGCCACAAAAGATTCTTAGAGAAATTTCAGATGAATTCAAAATTAAAATAAAAATCCACAAGTGAGAGTCAGCAAACACAACAAACCAACACACAGAAAGATTAACATACCCCCCAATTTGAAAAGACAGAATCGTAATTTGAAAGAGAATGTTAATAAGTATGTTAAAATAATCAGTTATAAAAAAGCATCAAAACTCTAAAAACAAGAAACTATGCAAAAAGAATACAGACTTGAAAAAGAAATATAATTTCTCGAAATATAATTATTAAAATTTAAAAAGCAACTGAATCTGCTATGGACTGAACTGTGTCCCCCCCTCTCCCCAATTCATGTGTTGAAACCCTAATCCCAAGGTGATGGTGTTTGGAGACAGGGCCTGGGGGAGATAATTAGGTTTAGATGAGGTCATGAGGGTAGGTACCCTCATATGGCATTAGTGCCCTAAGAGAAGAGACACAAGAGAGCTTCATTCCCTCTCTGCCATGCGAGCACACAGTAAGAAAGCAGATGAGGGCCAGCTATAAACCAGGAAGAGAGTCCTCATCAGAAACCAATCGTGTTGGCACACCTTGATCCTAGACTTCTAGTCTCCAGAACTGTGAGAAAGTAAATTTCTGTTGTTTAAGCCACCCAGTCTATAGAATTTTGTTTTGGCAGCCTGAGCTAAGATAGAATCCAGCTAACTAAAGCTTAAATAGTTTGACCATCAAAACAAGTGACAGTGATTAATTGGAACCCAATGAATAAAATAAGAATCCGTAAGTCCAAAAATAAATAAATCAAGAAGTAAAAGCTCTTCATCACAACAGAATGCCAACCAATAAATACAGAAGAAATTAATGGAGTTAGAAAACCACTATTTTGTAACCATCATAGTTAATAATTCAAGTAAAACTCATTAATGGATGCTAAAACTAATGGGTGTAAGTTAGGTGAGGAAGGAGATATTACATAGTCTCAGAGTATCTCCCCACAAATTACTTATTATAATAATTACAAAAGGAAAAAAATAGGGCTTCCCTGGTGGCGCAGTGGTTGAGAGTCCTCCTGCCGATGTGGGGGACGCGGGTTCGTGCCCCGGTCTGGGAGGATCCCGCATGCCGCGGAGCAGCTGGGCCCGTGAGCCTTGGCCGCTGGGCCTGCGTGTCCGGAGCCTGTGCTCCGCAATGGGAGAGGCCGCAGCAGTGAGAGGCCCGCGTACCGCAAAATAAAAAGAAAAAAAAAAAAGGAAAAAAATAGCAACTTTATAGTGAAGAAATTTGGCAGATCCAAGTTAACCAAGTGATCAAAACATTAATAATGGGACAAATCAACATCATGTGCCTCCTGATATGATTCACTGAGAACACATCATCACTTACATACTTTTCTGCCCCAAATGTGTCACCTGAATTTAACCAAAAGGAAACACCAGACACTCTGAAAATGAAGGACATTCTACAAAATAAATGACACATACTCTTCAGAAATATCAGTGTCTAGAAAAACAAAGAAAGGCTAAAAAAACTATTCTAGATGAAAAGAGATTGAAAACTAAAAGCAATCTATGATCCTGGATTAGTTTCTGAACTAGGAGGAAAAAATGCTCTTATGGACATTATTAAGACCATTGATAGAAATCTGAATAAGGTCTATAGATCAGATAATATTATTATATTAATATTAAAAGTATCTGACTTTGATAACTGTACTGTGGTTTTATTTAAGTGAAAATACTTATTTTGAGAAATACACATTGAGTTGTGTATGGGTAAAGGAGCATGATGTCTGTAATTTACTCTCAAATGGTTCAGAGAAAAACAATGTGTGTGTGTCTGTGTGTGTGTGTGTATATGTATATATATATATATAGAGAGAGAGAGAGAGAGAGAGAGAAAAGAAAAATGATAAAGCAAATGTGGCAAAGTGTTAACCACTGGTGAATTTGGAAAAAGATATATAAGAGTTCTTTATATTATTCTTCTATTTTTCCTGTGAGTTCAAATTATTTTTTTAAAGCAACAGATATTTTGAATAGCAGATGAGACATAGATACAATTGAAGATACTGAAGATATGAAGTAATATCTTCAAGTAATATCTTCAACTAATATCTTCAATAATACAATACAGAGCTGAAAAAATCATGACATTATGAGACATGAAGAAAAAGAAGGAAAATACAATAGGAGTTCTAAAGAAAGAACAACAGAGGGATAGGAAAGAAATAATAGTCAGACACACCAGCTTAGAATTTTCCAGGACTGATGAAACAAGTTACTCTTTAAAGAAAAACAACAAATATTTTAATTTAAATCCATATCTAGAAACATCAATGTAAAACTGAAGGACACCAGAGTCAAAGAAAAAAAATCTTAAAAGACAATTAGAAAGAAAACACTGATTAGCTAGCTACAAGGAACAATTAAATTGACCACAGACTTCTTAGCATCAACAACAGAATATCTTCAAAGTTCTGAGAGAAAATAACTGTCAACTTAGTTACACTACACTCAATTATGATTTAAAGGTTAAGACAAAAGAGACATTTTTGAAAAAAAGAGACTGAGTTTACCTTTACACAGTCAAAAGGAGGGAGGGAGGGAGGAAGAACCCTACCAAATAATGCTCACTAGGAAGAAGAAAACTGAAGCCAGAATGACGGAGCAAGATGCCAAGAAACAATGGTGAGCAAAGAAATTGAAAACACATATGGGTAACCGTAAAACAGCACTGTATGTATAAAACAATGATAATAAACACTCATCTGGGAGACAAGAAAGCAATATAGAACCAAAATAACAGACAACAACACAAAATAGGAAGGTGGTAATTGAAGTGAATCATTCCCAAGTCCATGTACTGACCAGAAAGGGAACAGAGAGAGATGTATTAGTTTATTATGCATATTGAAATTTGACACCAAAAGTATAAAAATAAAATGTATAACTTTTAACCCAACAGAGGGGAAAGGGGGGAAATAAAACTTACTGATACCATCCAAATAGTGACACAAGAAGATCAGAAAGACAAGAGTGGCCCTAACGAATCTGGAAATCAAATGAGTTGCACGTTCTCCAAGCATTTGTTTGTCTGTAGCTTGGATATGTGAAACATTATCTATCACATCTCAAAAATGTGGACCCTTGCTTTAGTCAGAATATCTAGTATCTCTTTGCCCACTTCTGTCCCACAGCTGTATTTTTATCCATATCTACTCTTTTGGAATGGCTTCCCTCACAAATGAAAGGTCCTCTATAAATGAAATGTTCTCTACAAATGAAAACCCAATTATTTCTTTGATCCCAAATCAGATTCACTATTCCAGAAAATCTTTATCAAATTAACACCAACTCACCTTTCCCTTAAATTGAATTGAATTTCTGTAGTATTTAAAACATGTGATTGCTCTTTTTTTTTTTTTTTTTTTTGGCAGTACGCGGGCCTCTCACTGCTGTGGCCTCTCCCGTTGCGGAGCACAGGCTCCGGACGCGCAGGCTCAGCAGCCATGGCTCATGGGCCCAGCTGCTCCACGGCATGTGGGATCTTCCCGGACCGGGGCACGAACCCGTGTCCCCTGCATCGGCAGGCGGACTCTCAACCACTGCGCCACCAGGGAAGCCCGTGACTGCTCTTTTAATTGTTAAAATACTGCCTTATAAATGTTCTTTAGATGTTCCATTTAGGCATATTTTGTTTCCTCAAATCAGATCATAAGCTCGTCAAGATCAGAACGAAATTCTTTAGGATCTCCTAAACAATCAAGCACGATGTTGTTTATTTTTCACTTAAGGATGAAGAAAACTTTAAGTTATTTTCCCTTTAATAAGCACAAAAGATATTAATTTTGCAAAATATGCACCAATAAACAGATACATCTCATACATAAAAACAAATCAGGTTCTAAGGACTTTGTTTTAATCTTTAGATAATATAGGTGAAGTGGATAGCTTTTTAAATAGTCATTTCCCCTGTTTTCATTTTGCCAACTTTAAAAAGAGTCCATATGCTCAGGGCTAAAAATGTTCAAGGTTAAATCAAAGGAAGTCAGACACCACTAGTACAGTGAAGATTTTAATAAAAACTGAAAATGTGCCTCACATTACAATTACTGTACCACTTTGAAGAAGTATTACATAATAGTTATCTTTTACTACAATATTAGTAGAAAAGGTGAATGATGAAATTTATAAATTAAAAAGAAAAAAAGGCAAAACATTAGTAAGTTAAAGGAGAGCTAAATAAATGGAGAGAGATACTGTATTCACAGATCAAAGGACTCAATACTGTTAAGATCTCAATTTTCCACAAATTGAGCTACAGATCCCACATAATCCCAATAAAATCCCAGTAGGTTATATACGTGATAAAATGTCACAAAATTATGCACACAGGCATGAAAAAAATGAGTGCATGCAAAAAGTGATGAAATCTGACTAAGGTCTAGTTAACTGCATTGTGTCAATCAATCTCCTGGTTTTGATAATGCACTATATTTAGGCAAAAATATCACCACTGGGGGAAGCTGGGTGTTGGGTCCATGTGACCTCTTTGTACTTTTTTTGCAACTTCCTATGAATTTTGAATTACTTTAAAATAAAAAGTAAAATCTTGGAAGGCTTTTTCATGTAACTGAAATGCTGATTCTAAAATGTGTATGGTAAAAATAAAGGACCTAGAATAGATAAAACAATTTTGAAAAAGCAGAATAAAGTTGTAGGACTCACTACCCGATTTCAAGGCTTTCTTTTTATGAAGATACAGTAAGCAAGACTGAGGTATTGCTGAAAATATAGCCAAACAGCTCAACAGGACAAGACAGAGTGCAATATACCTACACATGTACTGTCAACTGATTTTTGTCAAAGGTGCCAAGGTAATCCATTTATGATTCATTTATATCACATCCTAGAAGAGCTTTCATAGTGACAGAAATCAGAACAGTGATTGCAATGGCTGGGGGGAAGAGGGTGGACAGCATGACTGGGAAGGGATATAAAAGAACTTTCTGAGGTTAAGGAAATGTTCTACCTTAATAAAGGCATGGGTTGCACAGCTGTATTATTTGTCAAACTGAAAGATTTAAGATCTGTGCATTCACTCTAAGTAAGCCATAATTTAATTTTTAAAATATGCAACAACACACAAGTGTTCTAAAATATCTGTCTACAAAGAAACATCAAAATACTAAGAGTATCCACCTCTTGGGAGTAAGATTACTCATCATTTTGTTTTCTTATAGCTTTCTGATTGTCTATTTTTTCTTTTAAAAATGTACATGTTATAATCAGAATACAACACACTCTTCAAATTTATGCCAGAATAAAAGTAGCTAGCTCATACTTTACTGTTCCGTTCACTAATCCCCTATACCAATTACCCTCCCAATCTGTAGCATTTTTCTTCAATAGGAGGACGTGTTTTACACGTCCTCCTGGTAATCCCTCAGTAAGACCTGGGAGAAAGGTTCTGGCTCTGATCAGCCTCTATTAGTCCTAAAGACACTGTTAAAGAATTGTTATTCTCCACAGAAAAATGAAGGGAATTATTACTACTGTTTCTTCAGAGTAACCACAGTAAGAAAATAATGGAAAAAAAAAACCAAAAACCTCAAAGATACCTATTTTCTAACAGAAAATCCAATCTCCAACAGAGCTCCCCCTTCTCAACTTTACTGTCTTTGTAACTGATGCCATTCTCCCACTCTTAATTGATTTAAACAAGTATTTATAAAGCACCAACTACGTGCTCCTCCATCAGGCTTAAAACTGTTAAGTCCTCTCTGAATCATCTCTCTCCATCCTGTATTTCTCCACAAAGCCTTGTCGAATTTCTCTCCAAGATGCTTCTCACCTATCTGTTCTTCCTTTCTGTTCTTCACTACTGTTTGCCTTGTCTGATCCATCACCACTTACCTTACCCTTAGCTTACTCCACATCATCTTCTAGCACAGTTCTGTGGAGAAGAACTGTGGAGGTCCCTGGGATTCCTTTCTGAGGGTCTCAAAAGTCAAAACTATTTTCATAATAATACTGAAATGCGCTATTGGCCCCCTTTCACCATGTTGACGTCTGTACTAATAATACAAAAGCAATGGTGGTAAAACTGCGGGTGCCTTAGCACAAATCAAGGCAGCAGACCCACAATGTACAGCAGTCAAGTGTATTCTTCACTGCGATGCACTCACTGGGAAAAAAAAAAAGCCAGTTTCACTTAAGAATGCCCTTATTGAAGCATAAACATTGTTAATTTTATTAAATCTTGACCCTTAAATACGTATCATTTTAATATTCTATTTGATGAAATGCATAAACACTTCTGCATACGAAGTACACTGGTTTATCTCAGAGAACAGCACCGGTGATTGAGTTGCAAACCGAACAAGCCACTTTTTCCACAGAACACTGTTGTTACTTGAGAGAACAGCTGACAAACCATGATTATTCATGTTTAGGTATCTGACATTCTCTTGAAAATAAACTAAATGAACCTGTCAGTTCAATGAAAAACAACAGTATTTGCTGAATGTGATGCATTTAGCACTTTCAAAGAGAAATTTGAATCTTGGAAAACTTGTATCTACCATCAATACTTTAAGACTTTTCCGATGAGATGAGTGATGATTTATGATATTGTGTAATGAAACATGGCAACGTTGGGAAGATCTGGATAACATCATGAATCCATATTTTCCAAATGACAAGTGCATGATGTTAAAAAAAATCATACGTGGGTAAAAATGATCCATTTTAAGTCAGAGACCAATAATAAGTGTTTTACCATAATGGTAGGTCTTGGATTCTACATTGCAACTAACTTTTTTTTTTAACATCTTTATTGGAGTATAATTGCTTTACAATGGTGTGTTAGTTTCTGCTTTATAACAAAGTGAATCAGTTATACATATACATATGTTCCCATATCTCTTCTCTCTTGCGTCTCCCTCCCTCCCACCCTCCGTACCCCACCCCTCTAGGTGGTCACAAACCAGCCAGCTGATCTCCCTGTGCTATGTGGCCTCTTCCCACTAGCTATCTATTTTACATTCGGTAGTGTATATATGTCCATGCCACTCTCTCACTTCATCCCAGCTTGCCCTTCCCCCTCCCTGTGTCCTCAAGTCCATTCTCTACATCTGCATCTTTATTCTTATCCAGCCCCAACATTCTTCAGAACCATTTTTTTTAAGAGTCAATATATATGTGTTAGCATACTGTATTTGTTTTCCTTTTTCTGACTTATTTCACTCTATATAACAGTCTCTAGGTCTATCCACCTCACTACAAATAACTCAATTTCGTTTCTTTTTATGGCTGAGTAATATTCCATTGTATATATGTGCCATATCTTCTTTACCCATTCATCTGTTGATGGAAGCTTAGGTTGCTTCCATGTCCTGGCTATTGTAAATAGTGCTGCAATGAACATTTTGGTACATGACTCTTTTTGAATTATGGTTTTCTCAGGGTATATGCCCAGTAGAGGCATTGCTGGGTCATATGGTAGTTCTATCTGTAGTTTTTTAAGGAACCTCCATACTGTTCTCCATAGTGGCTGTATCAATTTACATTCCCACCAACAGAGCAAGAGTGTTCCCTTTTCTCCACACCCTCTCCAGCATTTATTGTTTCTAGATTTTTTGATGATGGCCATTCTGACCGGTGTGAGGTGATATCTCATTGTAGTTTTGATTTGCATTTCTCTAATTAATGATGTTGAGCATTCTTACATGTGTTTGTTGGCAATCTGTATATCTTCTTTGGAAAAATGTCTATTTAGGTGTTCTGCCCATTTTTGGATTGGGTTGTTTGTTTTTTTGTTATTGAGCTGCATGAGCTGCTTGTAAATTTTGGAGATTAATCCTTTGTCAGTTGCTTCATTTGCAAATATCTTCTCCCATTCTGAGGGCTGCCTTTTTGTCTTGTTTATGGTTTCCCTTGCTGTGCAAAAGCTTTTAAGTTTCATTAGGTCCCATTTGTTTATTTTTGTTTTAATTTCCAATTCTCTAGGAGGTGGGTCAAAAAGGATCTTGCTCTGATTTATATCAAAGAGTGTTCTTCCTATGTTTTCCTCTAAGAGTTTCATAGTGTCTGGCCTTACATTTAGGTCTTTAAACCATTTTGAGTTTATTTTTGTGTATGGTGTTAGGAGTGTTCCAACTTCATACTTTTACATGTACCTGTCTAGTTTCCCAGCACCACTTATTGAAGAGGCTGTCTTTTCTCCACTGTATATTCTTGCCTCCTTTATCAAAGATAAGGTGACCATATATGCGTGGGATTATCTCTGGGTTTTCTATCCTGTTCCATTGATCTATATTTCTGTTTTTGTGCCAGTACCATACTGTCTTGATTACTGTAGCTTTGTAGTAGAGTCTGACGTCAGGGAGCCTGATTCCTCCCGCTCTGTTTTTCGTTCTCAAGATTGCTTTGGCTATTCGGGGTCTTTTGTGTTTCCATACAAATTGTGAAATTTTTTGTTCTAGTTCTGTGAAAAGTGCCAGTGGTAGTTTGATAGGGATTGCACTGAATCTGTAGATTGCTTTGGGTAGTAGAGTCATTTTCACAGTGTTGATTCTTCCAATGCAAGAACATGGTATATCTCTCCATCTGTTTGTATCCTCTTTAATTTCTTTCATCAGTATCTTATAATTTTCTGCATACAGGTCTTTTGTCTCCTTAGGTAGGTTTATTCCTAGATATTTTATTCCTTTTGTTGCAATGGTAAATGGGAGTTTTTTCTTAATTTCACTTTCAGATTTTTCATCATTAGTGTATAGGAATGCAAGAGATTTCTGTGCATTAATTTTGTATCCTGCTACTTTACCGAATTCATTGATTAGCTCTAGTAGTTTTCTGGTAGCATCTTTAGGATTCTCTATGTATAGTATCATGTCATCTGCAAACAGTGACAGCTTTACTTCTTCATTTCCTATTTGGATTCCTTTTATTGCTTTTTCTTCTCTGATTGCTGTGCCTAAAACTTCCAAAACTATGTTGAATAACAGTGGGCAACCTTGTCTTGTTCTTGATCTTAGTGGAAATAGTTTCAGTTTTTCACCACTGAGGAGAATGTTGGCTGTGGGTTTGTCATATATGGTCTTTATTATGTTGAGGAAAGTTCCCTCTACGCCTATTTTCTGCAGGCTTTTTATCATAAATGGGTGTTGAATTTTGTCGAAAGCTTTCTGTGCATCTACTGAGATGATCATATGGTTTTTCTCCTTCAATTTCTTAATATGGTGTATCACGTTGATTGATTTGTATACATTGAAGAATCCTTGTATTCCTGAAATAAACCTCATTTGATCATGGTGTATGATCCTTTCAATGTGCTGTTGGATTCTGTTTGCTAGTATGTTGTTGAGGATTTTTGCATCTATGTTCATCAGTGATATTGGCCTGTAGTTTTCTTTCTTTCTGACATCTTGGTCTGGTTTTGGTATCAGGGTGATGGTGGCCTCGTAGAATGAGTTTGGGAGTGTTCCTCCCTCTGCTATATTTTGGAAGAGTTTGAGAAGGATAGGTGTTAGCTCTTCTCTAAATATTTGATAGAATTCGCCTGTGAAGCCATCGGGTCCTGGGCTTTTGTTTGTTGGAAGGTTTTTAATCACAGTTTCAATTTCAGTGCTTCTGATTGTTCTGTTCATATTTTCTATTTCTTCCTGGTTCAGTCTCGGCAGGTTGTGCATTTCTAAGAATTTGTCCATTTCTTCCAGGTTGTCCACTTTATTGGTATAGAGTTGCCTGTAGTAATCTCTCAAATCCTTTGTATTTCTGCAGTGTCAGTTGTTACTTCTCCTTTTTCATTTCTAATTTTATTGATTTGAGTCTTCTCCCTTTTTTTCTTGATGAGTCTGGCTAATGGTTTATCAATTTTGTTTATCTTCTCAAAGAACCAGCTCTTAGTTTTATTGATCTTTGCTATCGTTTCCTTCATTTCTTTTTCATTTATTTCTGATCTGATCTTTATGATTTCTTTCCTTCTGCTAAGTTTGGGGTTTTTTGTTCTTCTTTCTCTAATTGCTTTAGGTGCAAGGTTATGTTGTTTATTCGAGATGTTTCCTGTTTCTTAAGGTAGTACTGTATTGCTATAAACTTCCCTCTTAGAACTGCTTTTGCTGCATCCCATAGGTTTTGGGTCGTCATGTCTCCATTGTCATTTGTTTCCAGGTATTTTTTTATTTCCTCTTTGATTTCTTCAGTGATCACTTCGTTATTAAATAGTGTATTGTTTAGCCTCCATGTGTTTGTATTTTTTACAGAGCTTTTCCTGTAATTGATACCTAGTCTCATAGCGTTGTGGTCAGAAAAGATACTTGATACAATTACAATTTTCTTAAATTTACCAAGGCTTCATTTGTGACCCCAGATATAATCTATCCTGGAGAATGTTCCACGCGCACTGGAGAAAAATGTGTATTCTGTTGTTTTTGGATGGAATGTCCTATAAATATCAATTAAGTCCATCTTGTTTAATGTATCATTTAAAGCTTGTGTTTCCTTATTTTCATTTTGGATGACCTGTCCATTGGTGAAAGTGGGGTGTTAAAGTCCCCTACTATGACTGTGTTACTGTTGATTTCCCCTTTTATGGCTGTTACTATTTGCCGTATGTATTGAGGTGCTCCTATGTTGGGTGCATAAATATTTACAATTGTTATATCTTCTTGGATCGATCCCTTGATCGTTATGTAGTGTCCTTCTTTGTCTCTTCTAATAGTCTTTATTTTAAACTCTATTTTGTCTGATATGAGAATTGCTACTCCAGCTTTCTTTTGATTTCCATTTCCATGGAATATCTTTTTCCATCGCCTCACTTTTAGTCTGTATGCTTCCCTAGGTCTGAAGTGGGCCTCTTGTAGATAGCATATATACGGGTCTTGTTTCTGTGTCCATTCAGCCAGTCTGTGTCTTTTGGTGGGTGCATTTAATCCATTTACATTTAAGGTAATTATTGATATGTATGTTCCTATTCCCATTTTCTTAATTGTTTTGGGTTTGTTATTGTAGGTCTTTTCCTTCTCTTGTGTTTCTTGCCTAGAGAAGTTCCTTTAGCATTTGTTGTAAAGCTGGTTTGGTGGTGCTGAACTCTCTCAGCCTTTGCTTGTCTGTAAAGGTTTTAATTTCTCCATCAAATCTGAATGAGATCCTTGCTGGGTAGAGTAATCTTGGTTGTAGGTTGTTATCCTTCATCACTTTAAATATGTCCTGCCACTCCCTTCTGGTTTGCAGAGTTTCTGCTGAAATATCAGCTGTTAACCTTATGGGGATTCCCTTGTATGTTATTTGTTGTTTTTCCCTTGCTGCTTTTTTTTTTTTTTTTTTTTTGCAGTACACGGGCCTCTCACTGTTGTGGCCTCTCCCGTTGCGGAGCACAGGCTCCGGACGCACAGGCTCAGCGGCCATGGCTCACGGGCCCAGCCACTTCACGGCATGTGGGATCTTCTCAGACCAGGGCACGAACCTGCATCCTCTGCATCGGCAGGCAGACTCTTAACCACTGCGCCACCAGGGAAGCCCTCCCTTGCTGCTTTTAATATGTTTCCTTTGTATTTAATTTTTGATAGTTCAATATGTGTCTTGGCATGTTTCTCCTTGGATTTATCCTGTATGGGGCTCTCTGTGCTTCCTGGACTCGATTAATTCCTTTCCCATATTAGAGAAGTTTTCAACTATAATCTCTTCAAATATTTTCTCAGTCCTTTTCTTTTTCTCTTCTTCTTCTGGGACCCCTAAAATTCGAATGTTGGTGCGTTTAATGTTGTCCCAGAGGCCTCCGAGACTGTCCTCAGTTCTTTTCATTCTTTTTTCTTTATTCTGCTCTGCAGTAGGTATTTCCACTATTTTATCTTCCAGGTCACTTATCCGTTCTTCTGCCTCAGTTATTCTGCTGTTGATCCCTTCTAGAGTACTTTGGGGTTTTTTTTGTTTGTTTGTTTTTGCCCGGGCCTCTCACTGCTGTGGCCTTTCCCGTTGCGGAGCACAGGCTCCGGACGCACAGGCTCAGCGGCCATGGCTCATGGGCCCAGCCGCTCCGCGGCATGTGGGATCTTCCCGGACCAGGACACGAACCCCCGTCTCCTGCATCAGCAGGCGGACTCTCAACCACTGCGCCACCAGGGAAGCTGAAGAGTATTTTTAATTTCATTTATTGTGTTGTTCATCATTGCTTGTTTCCTCTTTAGTTCTTCTAGTTCCTTTTTAAATGTTTCTTGCATTTTCTCTATTCTATTTCCAAGATTTTGGATCATCTTTACTATCATTACTCTGAATTCTTTTTCAGGTAGACTGCCTATTTCCTCTTCATTTGTTAGGTCTGGTGGGTTTTTATCTTGCTCCTTCATCTGCTGTGTGTTTTTCTGTCTTCTCATTTTGCTTATCTTACTGTGTTTGGGGTCTCATTTTCCCAGGCAGCAGGTTCGTAGTTCCCGTTGTTTTTGGTGTCTGTCCCCAGTGGCTAAGGTTGGTTCAGTGGGTTGTGTAGGCTTCCTGGTGGAGGGGACTAGTGCCTGTGTTCTGGTGGATGAGGCTGGATCTTGTCTTTCTGGTGGGCAGCTCCACGTCTGGTGGTGTGTTTTGGGGTGTCTGTGGACTTACTATGATTTTAGGCAGCCTCTCTGCTAATGGACAGGGCTGTGTTCCTGTCTTGCTAGTTGTTTGGCATAGGGTGTCCAGCACTGTAGCTTGCTGGTCGTTGAGTGGAGCTGGGTCTTGTTGTTGAGATGGAGATCTCTGGGAGATATTCACTGTTTGATATTACATGGAGCTGGGAAGTCTCTTGTGGACCAGTGTCCTGAAGTTGGCTCTCCCAACTCAGAGGCACAGCTCTGACGCTTGGCCAGAGCACCAAGAGCCTTTCATCCACAAGGCTCAGAATAAAAGGGAGAAAAAAAAAGCAAGCAAGAAAGCAAGCAAGAAAGCAAGAAAGCAAGAAAGCAAGGATAAAATAAAATAAGATAAAATAAAATAAAGTTATTAAAATAAAAAATAATTATTAAGAAAAAAATTTTGAAAGAAAAAAACGGACGGACAGAACCCTAGGACAAATGGTGAAAGCAAAGCTATACAGACAAAATCTCACACAGAAGCATACACATACTCACAAAGAGAGGAAAAGGGGAAAAAATAATATATCTTGCTCCCAGAGTCCCCCTCCTCAATCTGGGATGATTCGTTGTCTATTCAGGTATTCCACAGATGCAGGGTACATCAAGTTGATTGTGGAGCTTTAATCTGCTGCTTCTGAGGCTGCTGGGAGCTATTTCCCTTTCTCTTCTTTGTTCACACAGTTCCCAGGGTTCAGCTTTGGATTTGGCCCCGCCTCTGCGTGTAGGTCACCTGAGGGCGTCTGTTCTTCGCTCAGACAGGACGGGGTTAAAGGAGCAGCTGATTTGGCGGCTCTGGCTCACTCAGGCCGGGGGGAGGGAGGGGTACAGATGCAGGGCGAGCCTGTGGCTTCAGAGGCCGTCGTGACGTTGCACCAGCCTGAGGCGCGCCGTGCGTTCTCCCGGGGAAGTTGTCCCTGGATCCCAGGACCCTGGCAGTGGCGGGCTGCACAGGCTCCGCAGAAGAGGGGTGTGGATAGTGACCTGTGCTCGCACACAGGCTTCTTGGTGGTAGCAGCAGCAGCCTTAGCGTCTCATGCCCGTCTCTGGGGTCCGCGCTGATAGCTGCGGCTCGCGCCTGTCTCTGGAGCTCCTTTAAGCAGTGCTCTTAATCCACTCCCCTCGCGCACCAGGAAACAAAGAGGGAAGAAAAAGTCTCTTGCCTCTTCGGTAGGCCCAGACTTTTCCCCAGACTCCCTCCCGGCTAGCCGTGGCGCACTAACCCCCTCAGGCTGTGTTCACGCCGCCAACCCCAGTCCTCTCCCTGCGCTCCGACCGAAGCCTGAGCCTCAACTCCCCGCTCCCAACCGCCCCAGCGGCTGAGCAGACAAGACTCTCGGGCTGGTGAGTGCTGGTCGGCACCAATCCTCTGTGTGGGAATCTCCCGCTTTGCCCTCCGCACCCCTGTTGCTGCGCTCTCCTCCGTGGCTCCGAAGCTTCTCCCTCGCCACCCCATCTCTCCCCCAGTGAAGGGGCTTCCTAGTGTGTGGAAACCTTTCCTCCTTCACAGCTCCCTCCCACTGGTGCAGGTCCCGTCCGTATTCTTTTTTCTCTGTTTTTCCTTTTTTCTTTGCCCTACCCAGGTACGTGGGGAGTTTCTTGCCTTTCGGTAGGTCTGAGGTCTTCTGCCAGCGTTCAATGGGTGTTCTATAGGAGCAGTTCCACGTGTAGATGTATTTCTGATGTATCTGTGGGGAGGAAGGTGATCTTCGCATCTTACTCTTCGGCCATCTTCTCTCTCTTACTCTTCCGTCATCTTCTCTCTGCAACTAACTTTTTTTTTTTTTTTTGCAGTACACGGGTCTCTCACTGTTGTGGCCTCTCCCATTGCAGAACACAGGCTCCGGATGTGCAGGGTCAGCAGCCATGGCTCACGGGCCTAGCCGCTCCATGGCATGTGGGACCTTTCCGGACCGGGGCACAAACCCGTGTCCCCTGCATCGGCAGGCGGACTCTCAACCACTGTGCCACCAGGGAAGCCCTGCAACTAACTTTTAATTGTCAAGTTGTGGAGATGTAGAAGAGGAAAATACCCACAATTACCTGAAAAGGCTATTAAAATATTCTCCTTTTCCAAATAAATACATGTGAGAGACCAGATTTTCTTCACATGTCAACCGAAACAAAATATCCCAATAGGATGAATGTAGAAACACATCTGAGAAACAGCTGTCTTCTATTTAACCAAATATTAAAGACATTTGCAAAATGTACAACAATCCCACTCCCTTCACTCAATTTTTGTTTGGAAAATAGTTATTTTTCATGAAAATGTCATTTATGTTAACATGTAATAGGTTTATTTTTCTTTTTAATAAATTAATATTTTAAAAAATTTCTCAGGTATAATTGCTAATATAGTCAATAGCAATAGATATAATTAACATAAACAACTTTGGTGTTCTCAATAATTTTTAAGAGTACAAAAGGATTCTGAAACAGACTCTATTTTACAGATATTTCTGTCCTTCCTCTCTGATCCACTCTCATTTCGATTGCCAGAATAATCCTGGGCACTTTCAACATTATTACTTCTTGCACAAAAGCCTTAGTGTTCCCAACATCCTGTTACTTCCTATCTACACAATTTTACCTGGCTTTCAAGAACTTTATAAATTGGCCCTGCCTTATCTAGCAAATTTTACTTCTCCATGCTCCCCAACACAAGTCTCCATGTTACTTAATCCTCCCTTTCAGTCTCTAACCCTTTACTCCTGTGGTTAAATGCTCACCTGGAAAGCACCCCCAGCCCCTATTCCCTCCTCTGCTTTCCTCCTCTCTCTCTGCCTCCTCCAATCTAAACTTTCTCATCGAAGGGCCCAGAGAGCAAAAAGGACAATGCCTTGAATGTCAGGCTTAAACTACCAATGGAGTATAAGCTTTAAAAATTTTGAATCACTATATTGTATACCTGTAACTTACATAATATTGTACAGAAACTATACTTCAATTTAAAAAAAAAGGTGTGTACTTTAGTTTATAGGCAACGAAGAGAAGATTCTTTGAGCAGAAGGTGGATGATTTATACAGAAAGAATGTTCTTACCATCTCAAGTTTCTAAGAAGAGTTTAAACAAACTAAATAAATGTCTTCTTTGGACATACCTAAATTTACGGTCAAATCTAAGATTTTTCCAATAGACTTTAAGGACTAAGGGAGGTGATACACTGTCACATTAGGAATCCAAACCTAAAATCTCAGGTCAAGGCAACTGGAACTCTGAAACATGGCATCTTCCAGAACCAAAAAAACTGTAAAAAAACAAAAGTGGAAAACAAACATGATTTCATCTCTCAAATCTAAGGCCTTTTGGTATTGGTGAACAAAGTCCTCTTCCTGATTAGAAGTCCAATTTAATCATATTTTTGAAAAACAAAAACCAGTATGTAATAGCTATATATATTCACTAGTCACTAAATGTCTTTACTTTAAAATGACAGAGTATTCTCATATGCATGTAAGTTAAGAACATTGCTTATTATGCAGAAGATACATTAAACCTACTGATTTAGTTTAGGCCTAATAATAAACCACAATGTTTAATTCATTCTATACCCACTATGGCCAGAGATCTAGGTCAAGCCCAATGTCATCTCCAGTTTAAAACCTGCTATGATTTCTCCCAACCAGAAATAATGATCTCCTTCCTCTAAACTTAGGTAGCAGCACACGGTTTGTTCCTCTCATGCCAGTTCATTCATTTATTCCACAAATATTTACTGAGAGTCTAAATACGTGTTAGGCACTTTTCTATGTTCTGGGGATACAGCCATGAACAAAACAAAACCACCAGCTTCCCGGACTTACACTCTAGTGGGAAAAGAAAGGTAATAAACAAATAAATATAAGGTGATACATGCCACAGTGAAAATTAGGGAGAGTAGGAGGCAAAGCTGAATTTTTTATAAAGCTAATAAAACTTACAGTTCAGGCCTCCTCACTTCCCCGGGGCCTCTATGAGTGCTGAAAGTTACTGGGACACGTAGAATGTTTCTGGTGGGGAAGAGAAGTCCAGTGGAAGCACTACATGATAGCATTTTTGATCAAATGCCTAAAGAGGCCTCAGAAGAAAGGGACCTGACTCTAAGGTTACAGCATTTTGTTAGGACATCTTTTCTAATTCCAAATAATTATTCACTTTCACACCAAACTTTTTATTCTAATTTATTTGTTTTCTCAATGAGGGTACCCAAATTACTGTATAAAGTTCAGGGCCTACAAAATCTGGATCCATCCCTGGTAAAGACAGAAGTGGGGAGGAGCTGTTTTTTATAGGATGATAAGGAACAGGCACATTAAAAGGTGACATTTGAGCTGAGACCTGAGGGAAATGAAGAAACAAACCATACAGATATTGGGGGGGCGGGGTTATGAGCACAGACAGCAAGTGTAAAACCACTGAGGCAGCAGCACGAGGAGCAGAGTAGGTCAGGAAGACAGGAGCAGGAGAAATACATAATAATAAACAGTATTACCGACAATTAACAGTTACTGAGTATTATGTGACAGGCACTGTCCCAAGTACTTTTTAAAAAATATTTATTTATTTATTTTGGCTGTGCCAGGTCTTAGTTGTGGCACGCGGGCTTCTTAGTTGCAGCATGCAGACTCTTAGTTGCAGCACGTGTGCAGGATGTAGTTCTCTGACCAGGGATCAAACCCAGGCCCGCTGCATTGGGAGTGCAGAGTCTTACCCACTGGACCACCAGGGAAGTCCCCCAAGTACTTTTCTAAGCATCTCCATTTTACAACTGAGGAAACTGAGGCACAGAGAGAAGGATTAGCTAATTGGCTAGTGGGTGGTGAAACTAGGCAGTCTGCCTCCAGAACCGGCTCTTAAATCACACTGCTGAATATATACTACCAAATGTAAAATAGATAGCTACTGGGAAGCAGCCGCATAGCACAGGGAGATCAGCTCTGTGACCACCTTAGAGCGGTGGGATAGGGAGGGTGGGAGGGAGACTCAAGAGGGAGGAGATATGGGGATATATGTATATGTATACATGATTCACTTTGTTATAAAGCAGAAACTAACACACCATTGTAAAGCAATTATACTGCAATAAAGATGTTAAAAAAAAATCACTGTGCTGTGCTACAGAGAAGTCGGTTGTCTAGATTATGGAGTGTCAAGACAATCTCTCAGCCAGTAAGAGATTTAATGTGCTAGAAAAGAGGAAATCAACACAGTTTTGATCTCAAACTATGATAGCTAAAAGTAGGTTTACAATTTATGTCCCTGTAAATAAAGTACCAAGTCTTGTCATTTTTCCTACTCCACACACAGTCCCTAGGACCTTTCCTTTCATATTACAGCTATTCAGTGTAGGATGAATGTTAAATGGACTCTCATGAGAGAATGACTAACTACTCACTCTCAATACAAAATAATTAGATGTTGTTTCGCAAGTAAATATACACACAAATCAAATCTTGGAGGTAAGTACCTCCTTTAGGGAATCAGATCCATATCAAAGTCAGGTAAGCTGTTTGTATCTACAGAAATTATCCCACAATCTGTTCCACTGTCATTTTCCACCTAAAATAACTACTGATACGAGAAAACTCTACCTTAATTTACCTTAAATACTCAATCATTCTGAAGTTAGGACCACTTCCTCTGGTCCCTCTAGACTTTGTCCTCCATGAAAGTAAAAATGGGCATAATCCAGATACACATGTTTTATTTTCCTTCAGCTGTTCTTTTCTAAATGCTTAAGGTCTTCATGTCCCTCATAGGAGGCGAGGTTTCAGAACTGAGTTTTCCAGAAAAGTTCTTATAAATCCTGACTATAATGAAAGAATTAGTGTTTGATGATATTAATCGGAATACCATGAGAGATGCAGAGTTACAAACAAGTCAACACATAATTCACTAAATACTTGAACATACAAATTAATTTCCTGATTTCACTGTCCAACCTTCAATTTTTCTCCTGTCAGCTTTCAGAGTCTCTCTACATAGATCACCATGTGAGTGCTACCTTGGAGCTTAGCCACATTACAGCCTCTGCTTCAGAGGGAATGGCTTCCAAACACACATAGATAAAATCAATATCAACATTTCCAAAGCATGTTCTGCAAGACACCAGTTCTAAGGACAAGCAATCGGTATTACAGAGAAGAATCCCATCATCAAGTAACTTTGGAGTTTGCTGGGTTAAGGAAAGTTTACCAGGTTTCTTTACCATAGGACTTCTCGGTCTCTGATACACTCATAGTACTGCTTTCCCTGGAGCATCCTGGTCACAGTTTTTTGTTTGTTTGCTTGTTTGGCTGCATCCCACAGCATGCAGGATCTTCTTAGTTCCCCGACCAGGGATCGAACCCGTGCCCCCGGCAGTGGAAGTGCAGAGTTCTAACCACGGGACTGCCGGGGAAGCCCCCTGGTCACAGTTTGGAAAATGCTTATGAAGTCCAGTCTGGAAGTAAAAGATGATTCCAAGGCTTCAAGCCTTAACAAACTGACACTACTGGGGCTTTTGACCTTGTCTCCATTTGTCAGCTGGAGATAATGGGCTAGAACTCAGAAGGCACAAGCTGGAGGCATCTGGGAGTCATTCACAGGGACAAAGCTAACTCCACAAGACCAGATGAGATACTCCCTGAGAAACACATGAAGACCAGTACTTCAAAACAACCCTGCTTGGGCTTCCCTGGTGGCGCAGTGGTTGAGAGTCCGCCTGCCGATGCACAGGGGACGTGGGTTCGTGTCCCGGTCCGGGAGGATCCCACATGCTGCGGAGCGGCTAGGCCCGTGGGCCATGGCCGCTGAGCCTGTGCGTCCGGAGCACATAGCGGGAGAGGCCACAACAGTGAGAGGCCCGCGTACCGCAAAAA
>NW_020837956.1:12074062-12258692 GCF_003676395.1 Aethalodelphis obliquidens | reverse complement strand
AAAAAAAAAAAAAAAAAAAAAAAAAACAACCCTGCCTTACCCTACCTCTAGCTTTAGTATTGTCTCTCTAGCAATAAATCTAGAAAAACATCCGTAAATGAAGACTCTAAGGGTAGGAATAATACAAATTAAACTGGAAAACTGCCTGAGAAAAAAATAGCATAATGCATGTGAAAATCATACTAATGTTGATAAATGTTGATAATGTGACATGGTATACAAAGACCTAACTTCTCCAAGCTTCTCCAAGTAATCACTTTCAAGTGACAAACCTATAGCTCATTCATTCTCTTCTTTTTTGGGATCATGGAACTCTTTGAGAATGTAATGAATACCAAAAGCCATCTCTCCAGAAAAACACACACACATACAACATTAAGCCTATAAATTTCCAAGGGTTTCGTGGGCCCCCTGCGGCTCAACCAGAGCCCTTTCTAGCTGTCAACTCCCAAGCCCCTGAGTAACTCCTGCTACAGATACTTCATCTGACAGACAAAGCCCAGAGTTACAGCACATTTAAAAGTGTGTAAGCCTTTTCTTTTTAAATTATATTTTCATGTACTTTAAGACAGTGCAGAGGAAATGTATATTTGCATTTTTTTGGCCTCAAAAAAATTAAAACGTATTTGTTGAGTGAAACAAGTCAACACCATAAACAGAAGGGCATATGATGGTAATAATATCTTCACAACAAAACAGCTCTGAGAGGCTAAGTGATTTTATAAGGCCAAAGAGCTAATAAATTCTAGATCTTCCACATCCTAGCTCAGTACTTTTTAACTAAACCATGCCACCTTAAATATAATAAGCATATTATTACACTGCATAGGATATAGTTTTCAAAATAAAAATCCCTTAAAACACCAACCTTCTAAGAATGACTATAAATAATTAGGCCTCTAACTTACTTAATTGGATCATTCCATTTTTAGCACCTAAATACTGACAAATTAAGGAGCAAATTATATATACCGGCTTTTGAAAAAAATTCTTTAAGGCACTACTCTCTAATCAACACCATTTGTAAAAATAATGAAGATCGAAAACAGCAAAATACAAAAAAATCTGTTATCTTTATAGCATGAACATGACTATATACAGACAAAAATACAAATAGTTTAAGCTTTGGGTCATTCAGCAAACGGGATATGACGCCAAAAACCACACAGAGTTTCTCTGCTTTGGGCCCCTGATATTAGAAGAGTCTGGCAGGCAGGGATCAAGTATCTATTATCTGATGTCCACTTGGCAGACTCTACAAAAACAGTGAGGCCTGGCTGCACAGCAGGAGTTAGGTATTCTAACTACTACCTAAAGATCCACTCTAACTCGGAGTGTGGCTGCAACTAACATGCTAAACTAAGTGTGTGCCTCCGTTTCTCCACTGGAAATTCGATAATACATTATCTGCCCATATGCTGGTTAAGGACACAGTAGTTAGAGCAAACTGGTTCACATTTTGGCTTTGCCACCTACGAACTTTGGCAAGTTACTGTAACTTCCCTGTGGCTTAGTTTCTTCTGATGCAAAATGGAGGTAATAACAGCATCTCTTTCATTGGGCTATTGTAAGGATTGAGGTAATACACGGAGAAGTCTTCGAGCAGTGCCTGGCAAGTAATAAGCACTCTATAAATGTTAGTTTCCATTATCATTATTTTAAACAGATGACAAGATTAATCAACTTATACCTGCACTGCACTTAGATGTCCTTAGGAAATTACAGGCCTTAATTTTTTTACGTTTTAATCATGTGGCTTAACTACCAGCTGTTTTTTCTAAATATAGTAAATACATGGCCAATTATTCTTGTAAAGAACTGAAAAAGAACTTGCTGTCTACACTGCCACCTAAGCCTGACACATTAGCAAAGTTTCAGTTAACTTTTCATCTCAATATAACCAGACTCCCTTTTTAAAAAATTTATTTATTATTATTATTATTATTTTGTGGTTGTGTTGGGTCTTCGTTGCTGTGCGCAGGCTTTCTCTAGTTGTGGTGAGCGGGGGCTACTCTTTGTTGTGGTGCGCAGGCTTCGCATTGCGGTGGCTTCTCTTGTTGAGGAGCATGGGCTCTAGGCACGCGGGCTTCAGTAGTTGTGGTGCGCGGGCTTCAGTAGTCGTGGCTCGTGGGCTCAGCAGTTGTGGCTCACGGGTTCTAGAGCGCAGGCTTAGTAGTTGTGGCACATGGGCTTAGTTGCTCCCCAGCATGTGGGATCTTCCCAGACCAGGGCTTGAACCTGTGTCCCCTGCACTGGCAGGTGGATTCTTAACCATTGTGCCATCAGGGAAGCCCTAACCAGACTCCCTTAACCAACTCTAAGCTACCTGGATTCACTCATTTCAACTTTCACAATCATTACAAATTCCAAGCACAATACCGTAATGGTTATGCTTACAGTGGCCTCCTAACTGCTCTTTACCTCTGCCCCCCCATCTCCACTCCCCACACTGCAGTAGGTAAAGCTTGAAAGCTTGTAAAAATCCAAGTCTAATTTCACTCTCCTACTTAAAACCCTGCAATGGTTCCTTACTGTCCTAAAGAGAAGTCCCACCTCCTTACAAGACCAAAGAGGCCTGCATGATCTAGGGTCATCCTCCCTCTCCGGCTACTGAGGCCACATAGGCCTTCTTTCAAATCCTCACCCTGTTCTTTAGGGCCTCCAAGCCTGCACAGATCATGCTTCCTCTATCTGGCATAATTTCCTCTCCCCATTGCCTCTGACTCCCCAGCGGAGATGAAGTCCTCCTGTTATACGCTCTCCTAACCCTAATCCTAATCCTCTCCTCTCGGCAGCACAAAAGAAAACTCAATAAAATAATTGTTTAAATGGTTGTTTAATGTTGTTCTTGTCCAAAAAATATAAACAAGTAAGACTTGGGAACATGTCTCTCTTTTAGCGCTACAACCCAAGTGCTTAGATAGATGCACAGTACCTTATGCACAGTAGGTGTGTCACATAGGTGACAACATAGACACCTGTGTTGTCTATGGAGAAAAGTGGTGATATAACTGATGATGGAAAGCAAATCATCCACAAAACAAGACTAATGCAGAATACTGGCTGCACTGTATTAAATATCTAAGTTACCATATGCATTACAAGTGAAGTAAAAGTAAAAACCTACTGCTTAAAGGTGGGCAAAATAAAGTTAAGACTCAACTTTCCAAAGTAAAGTTAAGTTTCTTTGTGCATCCTCAGGTGTTATGTGAAACAGGCGGAGTTCCACTTCAGTTACCAGTAAGAAGATACACAACCAAATCAAGACTGCTGCCACATTTGGCACAAGCCTGCTCTTCTTGGCAGTCTCTGTGAGGCCAAGAGTTGAGCTGGCCAGAGGAGCATGATTTATCTGCCACATTTAGAAGTGGTCCCTCTACAACAGGAACGCTATGCTACTAATGAGCTTTGAATTCTAACCTTGCCTAACCAGTACCATTCCTAAGTATTCAATTCACTTATATATATATATATATATATATATATATAAAAAAGCTGAATCCTATGTGTCACTGACAAAAACAAGTTTAATAAGGCATCACGGTCCAATTCGAGTTGGAGAAAAAGTTGCTCTTTCGAAAGAAAAAAAGAAGGAAAGACGGGAGGGAAGGGAGGGAAAGAAAGAAAGAAAGAAAAGAAAGAAAGGGAGGAAGGGAGGAAGGGAGGAAGGAAGAAAGAAGTCATGCTAACCAGATCTCTTTTACAAAAGAAAGTCATTACTTGGAAAATTAAGTATGCGGATGCTAGGAGGCTTAAGGTTGAGGGGCTGTCGATGGACGCTGCCCAGTGAAATGACTATCGCCGGGCCTGGTGGGCAGCAGATGCCAACCCACCGCGAACAATCCCAGGTCCGTGGAGAGCATGCAGGTTTGACATAAGCCAAACCCCTGCTGTCCGGCTCGTCGCACTGACCCTGCCAATGCAACAAACGCGCAGACCCTCTCCGCGCGGTGAGGAGCGGAGTTGCCGCCGCCGTTCAGCGCTTCCCGGGAAACGCGCGTCCGGGGGAGGCTCAGGTAAGGACCCGGGGGTCTCGGGATTAAACGTTTCGCCCTTTGTTCTCTGCACGGTCGCGGAGCCCTGGGCACCCGCCGCTCCTCCTCGCCCACCGCTCCCGGGCGCCAGCGTCTGCCGCCGGCAGGCAGCGCGGACTCGGGCGCCCCGACTCGCCGGCGCCCCTCGCCCTCCCCGCGGCGGGTCAGCGCCCCACGGCCTCAGCGGCGCGCGGCCCCTCGCCCTCACCTTGTAGACGTCGCCGTAGGTGCCGCTGCCGATGCGCTGAATCAGCTCGAAGTCCTCCTGAGGGTTCCGGCGGGACAGATCGAAGCAGGGGTTCATGGCGGGCCCCGGGTGCCCCCAGCCTCCCTCCCGGGCAGGGGAGGGGGGGCGCTCAGGGGGCCACACGGAGAGTGGGAGCCGCGGCGGGCCCCCTGCTCCCCCGGCGGTCACAATCGCCCGGCTCCACGCTGCGGCCGCCGCCGCGGACGACGACGACCGGCCTAACCGTCCCCGCCCCCCGCAGCCCGCCGCGGCGCCGAACCCGGGTCACACCCACACGGAGCCGAGGACGCTCGCAGCCCCTCGCTCGGGGTGAAACTCCAACATGGCTTCCGCCTTCGCCGCTCCTCCCCCTCCCCTTACTCCGGCTCCTCCACCCTCCTCCCCTTTCCCGGCTCCCGCCCGACTGCGCAGCCGCGAGCCCGGAGGGAGCGCTCCCCGACCCCGCGCGCGGCCCTCCCCGTGCGCGCTCCGGCTCCCCGCGCTTGCCTGGCGAGGCCCGGTCCCCGGGCCCTATTCGGCCAAAACAGCCGCGGCTGCCCCGCGCTGGGGACCCGCGCGCGACCGCCGCTGTGCCGTGCCAGAAAGGGCTCGCCTGCCCCCCGGGACCGCGGAGGGGGGGCAGGCAGAAAGGAGCTCCTATTCGCTTCTCATTTACCCAGCGACAAAGTCTGACGTCGCCGCATCAGGTCCCCATCCTAAGCAGGTAGTATAGTTTTAATTTGCAAGACAGCCCGTGTCCCGAACTTTTTTTTAGAAGCAACTATACATAGGACACAGCCGAGTCCCACAGACTTTCTGGGATTGCGGGGAAGGGGTTGTTGTCCTGAGGAAATCCCCTGAAAAAAGTGAGCTGTGCTTGCTGCGACACCTGACACTCGGGCCCTCTGAGTTGACCTGACAGGGTGCAAAAAAGGACTGGTCAGGAGGGCGGCCAGGGAGGCGTGTGGAGTGGGTAGGCCGTGGGAAGCTCTGGAGGAAAAACACGCCAAACGGCCGCCAGCCCTTCCGCGTGGAGGGCGTGGGAGGCAGCCAGAGGCCAGAACTAAAGCAGTGCTTGACCTTCACCAGAGGCGTCTGGATTATCAAAGACGGGGGAGGGGACCAGCAAGCTGTCTAGCAACCTTGCAAAGGAGAGGTGGGGTGGGGGTAAAGGGTGGAGCGTGGACGAGATCCATTCCCATACCTGAAATGTCAACCTGTGATGGTCCGCAAGCTCTACAGCTTAACTATCCAAAGCCCCACCCTGCTTCAGACCCAGATTGCAAGCCTTGTGGACACCAGCTTCAACTCTTATTATCTGTCCAAGAAAGCCCGTGGGTATGGAGGGCTAATTTTCTGTTTTCAATAAACTGCCCACTAGGCATTTCCAAAAGCTTTAATCAAGTAGGTAGGTGATGGCCACTTCGGCAATACCGCTTTGGGAGTTTTGCTTCAGAAGCTGTTTCCTAGTACCCTTAGGCACCACACCTTCTGACCGTTAATATTCCCTAAGGCCTCGTGGCTCCCCGAAAAACTAGGTCTTATCAAACTCGTTAAATATAAAATAAGTATAATCAAATAATAGTCAAGCGAACTATTTACAGTTAACTGCGACGTACATTTTTATCTTTTCCATCTCTTTGCCTACAGTAAGATTGCATGTTTACTAAATTCTCAAAGAAGTTGTTTGCCCTATCTGTTGACTAAAAGATGTTGGAAAATGACCATCTCTTCACCTATACAAGTAGACTTTCAATTATCTAGTTTTTAATTATTTTAAAGCATCAGTACTAGGAGCATATTACTTACACTGCTGCCCTATGAATGCTTATCATTGCGTTTCTTCTAGATGGATCGACCTTAAAAGACTCTGGTATCTTGAGAGTTAAACTCCTGACTATAAATATTATTCCATGGCTAAGGACCCTCTTTTTTGCCTGTTTAAGGCACTTGCCCAGAGGCAAGACTTCCTTCAGCCTGTCCACTTTTGGAGAATTGTTTGGCCTCCTTAAGCCAAACATGAGGATAATTAGCCCAGGGTTCAGATAAGCAGACCTAATAAACGATCTCAAATAGGAACCAGTTCTGCTCTCTTTTTCTGCCTTTTTAATGCTGGAAAGCCAAATTCTCAGGATTGAATGCTGCACAGGAACGTTCTAATGGTTTCACTGTTTTGTTTGCAAAGATTATCTTCTGTGCAGATAACTTTGCATTTGCATCACTAATAGACTTCTTTCAAAGGGAAAAGACATTTCAGTAGGGCTGAAACAGTCTTTAAAGTTTTGTTTGTTCCATTTTGGCAAGGCCAAGCTAGTCCTTTTGAAAAGACATGGATTTGCATGTAAGGGCCTGATTTGCCGTATGGGTTACAACATAAATAAAAGGGCTTTTGCAATCAACAAAGAATAAAATATTTTGCTGTTGGTAATACATACATACAGCCAAATCTGATGTCTTTTTTTCTATTCTAACACTCCTCAGCTTCACTAGAAGTAACACTAATGATCACACTTTCTTTGAATCAGAGAAATAACTTCCCTCTTCTATGATTAGAAGCATCCTTAGAAGTCCTAAACTGCTTCTAAAGCATCTCTCCTGGATTTACTGCTGCTTGAATACCTTCAGTGAAAGGGAACTCACTGCTTCCGAAGTACCCTGCTTCAGTATAGGATAGTGCTAGTGAATAATCATAACAATAATAAAAAAAAATCTAAAATTACCAGGTGCTTACAGCGTGCCAGGAACTGAGCCAAGTACTTTCCATGTATTATCTCATTTAATTCTCACAACAACTTGATGACATAGATATTATTATCTCCATTTTTTGAGGCACAGACAGATTAAGCTACTCAAGGTAATACAGAAAGCTGAAATTTGAATAGAGGTAGACACAAAGGCCAAGCTCTTAGCCACTAGTCTGTAGTTAAAGTCTACTTTAAAAAATTTATCTTATGCTAAGCCAAAATCTGCCTCCCTGTTACTCAATTGGAGTCAGTGATTATTAGATTCTAGTGGTGTAGAGTACAAAGAAGAAAAACCAGCGTGCCTGACCTCAAGGAATTTGCAGTCTCACAAAACAGTGTGAGAAAAACAAAGGAGGGACCTAAATGTAGACAGGAAGATGTAGGAATGATGCTAAAGTAAATTTTGAAAAATATGTCAGAATTTGCCAGACAAACAGGGGGGAGGTGGTATACTCCAGGCTGACCACTTAGCCCCAGGTCCTTAAAGCATCCAGCCACATAAGCATCACACAGTAGGGAGCATGTAAGGCTAAGATGGGCAGTAACAGTTGCCACCATATCCAGACCACCTTTCTGTTAGCCCATCCCTCGTGCATCTGTGGCTTAAAAATTCCTTGGTCTTCACCCCAGCTTTCAGTTTCATCTTCAGGACCTCTTGTCTAATAACCCACTGGATCCACTTCTTTGGTTTATTGACCATATAGCCACCATTCACATTTTCAGTATACCACCAGCTCTGGGAAAGGAATACTGAGCCAGACTTCACTCAGAAAAGACTCATTACATCTGCCAGGGAAGGAGAATCAGACTCAGACATGTCTGTGAAACAATATGGCAGAAAGTTCCAGGAGGTTATATAACCTAGCCTAACACAGTTCTGAGCCTGGCTACCTGGGTTCAGATCTTGTCTCTGTCTCCTTACTGAACAACCTTGGGAAGTTATTTCAAACTGGGGCTATTATGAAGAGTCGAAAAGAAAATACCTGTAAAAGTCAGCAGTACCTGGCACCACAGTAATCCCACAAAGTATTAATTACTGTTATTTTGAGTACATTTTAGAATGTTTTAAAGGCTGACAGTTATGAGGATGGGGATGGAGATACGATTTAGGAAGCAAATGCAATAACATAAGAGACCTTGAATTAAGGCCAGGGAGGCCTAGGATGGAGAAAAGGGAAGGAAACTAGGAAATAATTGGACAGTGAGGAAGCGGACAGTGACATGGATGACAAGCAGATTTCTGGCTCAGACTATTGGGAAGATCCCAAAAAGGTAGTAGCATTTGCCATAATAAGAGGAACTGGGGTTATTTGGGGGAGGGTTATAACACTGGATCAAAATAGATGATTCTGTTTTGCATCTGTTAAATTAGAGGTGCTCAAATAGAAATGTGAAATAAGTGATAAATTTTACATTTATCACTAATAAAAATTAGGGTTGAAACTTAGAAAAAATTTCGGGACTAATTTTTAAATTTGGAGAGCCATAGTTCAGAAATGTTTGTTGAGCATCTGTTAGGTGCCAAACATATATTAGGTTCTGGCAATGCAGTAGGTCCCTGAACTCAAGTTGGGGCTACAGACAAGTTCTCATATAATTTCTTGACAGTGAGATAAGTACTGAGGTGCAGAGAAGCAAGGCAAGAAGAAGATACTAGATGCCACTCGGGCTAATAATTTGGTTCTTTTTCAACCTATATATATATATTTTTAATTTCTTTAAATGAATTTCTTAATTTTTTTAAGATAGTAAATGGATATTTTTGAAAGCATGTACTCGACATTTATTTACAGATGAGGTGGAACCCTGCATGGGGAGTGGGTGGAGATGGAAGTCCTCAGGTGTCAGCGCTCAGCTTCCTCTCTGTTATTCTGAGCAATTCAGTTCTGTTTCCAGACTTGCATACATCCTAGCACAGTGTTTCTCAGTGGAGGTTTCATTAGCATTTTGGGTAGTCCTTGCTTGCATGGGACTGTCGCCAAGCATTATAACATCCCTGCCCCGCCATCAGTACTGCTCCCAGCCATACTGACCTCAACATTTCCATATGCCTAGGGTTGGGCTGGGGGGTGAAGGTAGTGACTAGATTGAAAATGTTTGCCTATCATGTCCCTTTGGAAAACTATCACCCACACCAAACTATTTATCATAGAATTCCTTTCTATTTAATATAGTATATTCCCTGAGAGAAGTCCTGATATATAAACATTGTCCCTTTTATTACATTTCCAATATTTAGCACCCAAGTGATATTTCACTGCCCTCTGTAGATGCACAACCAAGATTCCACCTGCCCTTTATTATGTAGTTTCCGGGATCACATAAGAGGGCAATGAATCTAGTCTTTGCAGGTTATGGAAGTCTTCGCAGAGGAAGGAAACTCTAAGCTGAGACTTAAAAGACAAGTTAGAGAATTAGCCAGGCAAGAAGGTATATTCCATACTGAGGGTAGAAAGTTTACATTCAAAGAAGTGAAAGTAGTTCTGTTTGGGGTGAATAACAGATGAGGCTAGAGTGGTAAACGGGGACCAGTACATTAAGGGGCATTGTTTCAGTAGGGCTGAAGCAGCCTTTAAAGTTTTGTTTGTTCCATTTTGGCAAGGCCACGCTAGTCCTTTTGAAAAGACATGGATTTGCATGTAAGGGCCTGATTTGCCGTATGGGTTACAACATAAATAAAAGGGCTTTTGCAATCAACAAAGAATAAAATATTTTGCTGTTGGTAATACATACATACAGCCAAATCTGGGCTCTATTGTGTTAAATAATTTGGATTTTTGAGAACACAAGGGGGCTATTGATGGGTTATCAGCACAGCAGTGGCATGATCTTACTTGTGCCTTAGAAATGTTCTGCTAGCTGCAGGTGGAGAATGAATTGAAGGCAGATGGCAGGACTGGAGACAAGATGGGAGAATATGTAATGCAGTATCGTCTAATGAGCAGTCTTTGCTCTGAGCTCCTCAGTGGCCTCACTGAGCCTTTCTCAGCTGCTCTGCAGTCTGAGACTCGTCCGGCTTACTCCTCCATTCCTTTTCATCCTTCCAGGTATTTCCACAGATAAGTCTCTTGCACTTCTAATTCAATTTTACCATCTACAGAATTAGTACAATTAATATCAGTGAAGCAAAGAAGGAGGGAATTTTAAGAAGAGAATGAGCGAGTGTGTTAAATGCCAAAGAGAGACTGAGGAGGGAGATATAAAAGTATCATTAGGGCTTCCCTGGTGGCGCAGTGGTTGAGAGTCCGCCTGCCGATGCAGGGGACACGGGTTCGTGCCCCGGTCCCGGAGGATCCCACATGCCGTGGAGTGGCTGGGCCTGTGAGCCATGGCCGCTGGGCCTGCACGTCCGGAGCCTGTGCTCCACAACGGGAGAGGCCAAAACAGTGAGAGGCCCACATACCGAAAAAAAAAAAAAAAGTATCATTAGCTTTGTCATCACGGAGGTCAGTGTTGACCTAACTATTGATGTTCATAGTTCCTCTCCTGCTAGTGTGTGTCCTCTTAGTTATATCCTCCCAGATCCCCTTCAGCCTTTCTCATACATCATGATCTTCATACATTTCATCTGGACCCCCCTCATATGGACACATGTAATGTATTAATATCTTTCTAAACTCTGGCACTAAGCATTGAGCTCAGTATTCCACATGCAGTCTGGTCAGTATTGACTACAGGAAGACTATAACTACCTATTATCTCAACACTGTATCGTAGCCCAAACTTTGATTCAGCCTTTTATAGTTGGCAACAAACTCAGGGCCACTGTGCTGCCCAACTCCAGGGGATCAGATTATAATCTATAATTATATAATCCTCAACTACAACTGGCCCCTGGGTCTCCATCAAGTAACATCTCCAAAAAACATATTTGCTCCCCTCTGAATCAGATCATCAGAGGTGTTCTTCAACCCCCATTGCCATAAGGTGCCAGGGACAAGAACCTGATCTCATAGATCCTACTGTAAAATTCCTGCTAACAGTTTATCAGATCAAATAGCATCTTCTCATCACCAAGCAGATAAAACACACCAACAAAACAGAGCATAGAGTACACCTACCGTGTTGCTATCAGGTGAGATCTTGCAAAGACAAGTTAGACAAAACCTTGTCTCTATAGACAAGAACCTCCTATCTTCTTGAGAAGCCAGAATTTCAAGGGGGTGCTCTTGGGCCTGCACTGTAGGGAATTGATATCTTTTTAGACCCAACTAATCCCTGATGGGTGTAGGCTCTGTGAAACATAGACAAAATACTAAAGGATTGTAAAGAAGGGCAGGCTGAATACAGTCTGGGTGAGAGATCAAGAGATGCTGAGATAATCTACCGATAAAAATCCTAGTTATATTCACCTTTTATCCCCTGATAAGTCAGAGCACAGTGTTTCCCTGGTTCCCTTTCGTATAACATCTAGCCTAAAATTTCCCTTAGGTGCCCTCAGTTAAAGGGTATTGCCCTGTCCTCTAGTTCCCAAATACAGAGTGAGGCCACGGTTGGGCCAGATTGGATCAAGTTGACCCAGAACAAATGCAGTTACATACACTGTGTTTCCAGGGTAGATTACTGCCCAGAGTGCTATCCTACTGGCCTGTTCTTTAGAAGCTTTATTCTAGTTGCTATTACCCCCTTAGGAGGAGTCCAGCCCCTGCCCTTGACAAAACCTCTAGGAAAGCAATCTGCTCATAGATCTAAAAAGTTCATCTCTTTGGAGAAAAAAATCCGTGAATTTGGTTTAAACCTGGACTGGAATTTTTCTTGATCAAAACAGACAAAACAAAAACAAAAATAACAACAGAAATAAAAGCCCAGTTAAGTAATTGAAATAACATGTGCCAGGAGTTTTTCGTTATTCCTTACCCTCTGCTCATAGCTCAAGGCAGATGTGAAGGTGACTCATTTCTTAAACTGACCCAGATCTCTGCCCCAGGAAATAGGTCATGCTGGGTCTGAGCTCATGGCAAAGCCCAACTGGATCAGGGCCTCTTCTCAGCATTAGAGCCAAAGCTTCAGTCTGGAATCTGATCATCTGGGTTACTTAAGATACTTTTTTTAAAAATTATGTTTAAATTAGGACTCATCTGGTAGTATAAACTTTCCCAGCTGAGTACCGATGCCATCAGAAATAGTTTAAACGTGTTGATGGAATAATTGTTCTCATTGTAAAAGGAATAAAAGGAAGGAAACTCATGAAAATCTCCCTGCTGCTTTGTATTTCATTTACAAATGGCTAAGCTCTTACATGAAATTTGTGAATAGTCCTTTTCAAGCATAAGTGTGGAGCTGTACGGGCATTCTCTCTCTGTCTCAACATCAATACCATTAAGTGGGCATCAATATCTGAAAATGTTTGTATGAACTTTCAATACCTGAAAGTATAACACTCTTACACTGCTGATGCCAATATTTAGGGCTTACCTCTGATCTAAAGAGAGCCCTCTTTGGTCCTTCCAAATAAATCCAAAACACCATGTCTGCAAATCTGAGTGCAGTCTGGTTTTTGCTACGATGTACAAGCCTCTTAATTTGTCTCTCGGGCTCCATTCTCTTCTTCTGATATACCACACTTGGCCAAGAAACATGCTTCTTAAAATGCCAATGATGGAAATATGGAAGTCTCGGGGGGAAGCTAAATTTGGAATGAATGTGAGCTCACTTTTAGGCATATTATGTTTGAGAAGATGAAAGGGCATTAAGGAGAAGCCATTGCAAAGGTAGTGACAGATTTAGAAAGTGCAAGAGGAAATTAGATCATCACGTGTAAATTTAAGTCATACAAATAAAGACGGTAGAATAATGAGATCTCTAAGTGAGAGTCTGAGAGTGTAGAACAATGGTGAGCAATCTTTTTTTTTTTTTAATGAAGGCCACTTAAAAGGAATAGAAAATGTTTCTGGGCCTTGTTTTTTAAACATTTAAAGTGAAAATAATGTACCTTCCATAACAAGAATTTATGCTGTGGGATAATTTATTAAGGTATGAATATGTAACCATTCTTCCCCAGGCAGTGTTTTCCAGCCTGTCTTTGCTTGATATATTTGTGACGTGGAATTTAAGGAAAGGACAGTGGAGACGTGATGGTGGGGAAGGAGGAAGACAAAGGGAATAATTTAGCCAGAAAGGAGCTAAAGCAACCTTTCAGGTGTTAGAAGAAAGAGAGAAGGGAGAAAATAACCAAGAGCCCAATGAACTGGGTCCTAGAGAAAGAGTTTGTGTTTTAGGACTAGAGAGAATAGAATGGAACTCAAGCGTGGCTCTGTAACCATGAATGGGTTCCTCATAGGTGCTCTTTGACAGCTGCAAGTAAGGATTGGAACACCTTTTTAAGATTGCAATGTATCTTTATATGTGATCCTGAGCAGAGTCTGAGGTAGGTGGGATCCCAGGATTAATTAAGGTTAAAAGAAGAATGCCAATGAGAAATTTGCCAATACTTTCGAACTGCTAAAATATTATCTGGTTATATGTAAGAAGTCACGACACAGAAGCAGCTTTCAAATCTTTTATAACTTAATTTGCATTACTTTTTAGCATTTATAAATATTTTCATATTTATGTCTCATTTTATCTTTGGAAAGACTCCTTCATTTATTATCGTCCTTAGTTTACAGATGGGGAAATTGAAGCTTAGAGGAGTGAAAATCAGAAACAGATCAGGGTTTATAATTAGTTTCAGTCAGTTGAACATCTACTGAGCTTTGATTACTGAGTTTCAGGTTATATTAGATATTGGGGTTGCAAAAATGAATAAAATGTTCTCCCAGTCCTCAGCCACTCAACCAGTCCTTTCTTTGCTCTTCTCCAGTTCTCTCCCAGAGGTTTGATATCCTGTCTTAGCTGGGGCTGGGCAGGTTCATGGTGTGATCCAAAGCTGAGCGTCACCGACACAGAGTGCTAGTTTATAGCAAGAACTGACTCCGGGGTACTCTCCAGTTCCATGCCTATGATGTAGTCATCAGAGTTGCAAAGGTAAGGAAGAAATGGGAAATCTCATATACTGTGGGGAGGAGAATAAACTGGTACAACCACGTTGGAAGGCAATTTTTCATTCTCAAAGCTAAAGATGCCCTTACAATCTAACAATTCCATTTCTACATGTATAAATGAAACTCTCCCTCAAATGCATAAAGAGACATGTAAATGACTGTTCATTGAAGCATTGTCTGTAACAGGAAAATAATTGGAAACAACCTAAATGTTCATCAACCTGAGAATGGATAAGTAAATTGGTGTATGATCACACAGTGGAATACAATATTATAGTTAAAATAAATGAACTAGAACTAGAATTAGAATATGCATAAATCTCAACTAATAGAATATCGAGTGACTAAAACCAAGTGGCGGAAGATACAATAAGTATGCTACTGTTTACATAACTTTAAACACATCAAACAACACTGCATATTTCCGTTTGTAATAACATTTTAAAATATTCGTGGTTATGATAAATTACCAAATTCAGGATAGTTGTTACCTCTGCTGAGAAAGCAGGATAATGATAGAGTATGTAGAAGCCTTTAGCCAAATCTGTATTTAAAAACAAAGACGTGGATCTAAAGCAAATATGGCAAAAAGTAAATATGTGACAAAGCTGGGCGGGAAAGACAAAAGAAGTTGTTATATTATTTTCTATACTGTGTATGCTTAGAATATTCCATTTAAAAGTATCTGTGGTCCTTGAACCCTGGAATTCTGGGATTTCTTGTGTTTTTTACTTTGTGCAGAATTTTCTTTTGCCCATGCTAAAATTCCATCCATTCTTTGATACCTAGCTCAAGTCTCACTACCTTACTGAGAATTTCTGTGACCATCCTGTCAGTTCAAACTATTGCTCTCCCTTTTCAAAACCATGATAGATCTATAAATCTCTCTTGTACACTATGTATTTATGACCAGATTCTTTCATACTGTTGTTTAAATATATATTGTCTTGCATTAATATTTGACTTTACACGTAAACCTTGTTTCTCCAATTGTAAGAGCCTTAAGAGCAGGGACAATGTCTTAAATGTCTTTAATCCTTCACCAGTGCCCAGTAGAGCCTAACCAGATACTTATTAAAGAAAAGTGATATGTAAACCATAACCCTTCCTACAAAACCTTTACATAGAAAGTTGAAAATACTAGTTTGTGCTACATTTGCCTTTATTTTCCAAGAGAGAGAATACTAATGAGCTGTGAAGTGACCAAAAATAAGGCAGCAGAAGGGAAAAGAAGAAACAGTGGATTTGTATATTACATTCTGGATAATCAGCTCTTGAATGATTAAATGTGGATAATCTCTTATGGGGAAAAGCAGGTTTTAAAAACTCATTTTATGACTATTGAATTGTTTTATAGTTATTTCCAGTTTTCAGACACTCCTAGGCCAAACTTACAAATTATTTATTTTTTTATATAAATTTATTTATTTTTGGCTGCATTGGGTCTTCGTTGCTACGCAGGTTTTCTCTAGTTGCAGCGAGTGGGGACTACTCTTCATTGCGTTGTGTGGGCTTCTCACTGCGGTGGCTTCTCTTGTTGCAGAGCACGGGCTCTAGGTGCATGGGCTTCAGTAGTTGTGGCTCGCAGGCTCAGTAGTTGTGGCTCGCAGACTCAGTAGTTGTGGCTTGCAGACTCTAGAGTGCAGGCTCAGTAGTTGTGGCTCACGGGCTTAGTTGCTCCGCGACATGTGGGATCTTCCCGGACCAGGGCTTGAACCTGTGTCCCCTGCATTGGCAGGCAGACTCCTAACCACTGCACCACCAGGGAAGCCCCTACAAATTATTTTGAAAAATATTTCCTCTCATGATATGTTGCATAATCACACACAAATGTACCTTGTTATCATTCTGCCTTCATTCCAGTATTTATTAGACTAGACATGGGAATGGTGGTCCGATGAAACTAAAAAACAAAAGGTTTTCCACCTATGGAATCAGGGAAGGATTTTGGAGAAAAAAAAATTTACTTTGAGTTCAATTTACCCTTAGTCTATCTTGTAAAAAGTGCTTGTATTTGAGGCAACCACCTCACCTAACACTTCAGAGTGAAAGGTGAGTCTATACTAGGCCCAGGAGGAAAGCTGATGAGCATAGGAAATGGTAAGAGGTCTGGACTGCATTGTCTCTCCTCAGAATGAAAAGTCGGTTATCACAGAATGAGATAAATTTAGGAATCAGTGTGGTTACTTTTAGCAGAAGCAGCAGCTCCTATGGTCTATTTCAAAACTACCCCCATTTTGTCCCTGGTGAGTTTTCCTAATGGACCTTTGTGATGTTTTATTAAACCAGGCCACTATCTCATGGTTCTTTGGCCTAAGCGCTACAATACCCAAAATACAGTTCCTTAAATTGAACCTTACCTACATCTGTATTTATGATGGTATTCTTAACTCTACAGTGTACCTCAGGGAGGTTATATCTTTAAAATTATTACCACCTCTATCTCTATGTCATTTGTGTCCTGGCGAAGAAAATATCTTGCCATTTGGTAAGAGATAATATATTCCCTCATGTTCACCTCATTTGTGGGCATTAATGTTGAAGCAAAGCCTTAAAGCAGTGACCAGAGTATTTTTATATTAATGATGTATCTTATCATTGCTCTCTGCAATTTTTCCTTTCCTTAAAGAGAAGCAAGAAAAATGCTGTTACAAAGAGAATATATCCAATGAATATATTGGGTTCTCAAAGTTCCCTAAAAGAAAATTGTTTATAACTTGGAATTGATTTCCCATGGAAATCGTGTGATTGATTATGGTTACATGCTAAGTCAAGGCCACAAAATCGAAATAATATTAATAGGTGTGGCAGTTGATTAAGAAATCACATCTTGTTTTCTTGTCTCTGGGCTTGCCATGGAAAGACAAGAAGTCCTTTTCCCTTCTCTTCTCTAGAGGGAAGGTTAAAATGTGGTGATTTTCTAAATGTAGTGATTTGGGAGACAGAAGACTCAGTTATCTGGAAGGAGAAGGGTTCTAAGAAAATGGGAATGGCTTGACTTCAGGAGAATTTGGATCTCCTGAGCCCAGAAGGAGGAGAGAACCAGACAAGAGTCAGTTTCCATAAATGGTGAAGACCCATGTCCACTTCCAAATAACAGATCAGAATGGTTTAGACCTCCACGGGGATGCCAGCAAGGATATGGTGTCTCAGAAGCAGTAAAAGTATGGACTTCCCCGGTAGCGCAATGGTTAAGAATCTGCCTGCCACTGCATGGGACACAGGTTTGAGCTCTGGTCCAGGAAGATCCCACATGCCGCGGAGCAACTAAGCCCCTGCGCCACAACTACTGAGCCTGCGCTCTAGAGCCCATGAGCCACAACTACTGAAGCCCATGTGCCTAGAGCCCATGCTCCTCAACAAGAGAAGCCACCACAATGAGAAGCCCATGCACCACAACAGAGAGTAGCTCCTGCTTGCTGCAACTAGAGAAAGCCCGCATGCAACAACGAAGACCCAACACAGCCAAAAATAAATAAATAAATTTATTTTTAAAACAGTAGTAGGGCTTCCCTGGTGGTGCAGTGGTTGAGAGTCTGCCTGCCGATGCAGGGGACACAGGTTCGTGCCCCGGTCCGGGAAGATCCCACATGCCACGGAGCAGCTGGGCTCGTGAGCCATGGCCGCGGAGCCTGTGCGTCCAGAGCCTTGCTCCGCAATGGGAGAGGCCACAACAGTGAGAGGCCCATGTACCGCAAAAAACAAAATAAAAACAGTAGTAAAAGTATTAACTTATACTAAGCTTAAACAAGTCAAGGGTACATGTTGTAAACTCTAGGGTTACTATTAAGAATAGTAAAAGTATGTATAAACAATATATTATATAAATAGTAAAAGGGAGAATACAGAATAATAATAAAGAAAACACTCAATTAAGCCAAAGGAAGGCAAGAAAAATGATAAGAAGGAGCAAGTAACAAGTGGAATAAAAAGAAACCAAAATAGTAAGATGTTAGCTATTAACCCCAATATGTCATTAATTACCATAAATATAAATGGCACAATATTCTATTAAGGAACAAAGATTGGGCTTCCCTGGTGGCGCAGTGGTTGAGAATCCGCCTGCCGATGCTGGGGATATGGGTTCGTGCCCCGGTCCAGGAAGATCCCACATGCCATGGAGCAGCTGGGCCCGTGAGCCATGGCCACTAAGCCTGTGCGTCCGGAGCCTGTGCTGCACAACGGGAGAGGCCACAACAGTGAGAGGCCCGTGTACTGCAAAAAAAAAAAAAAAAAAAAAAAAAAGAACAAAGATTTTCATACTGGTTTTAAAAATATATGTGCTTTGTACAAAAGATACAAGAGTAATAATCTAAAATTATGACACAGAATAGTTAAAAGTAAAAGAATAGAAAGACATTTTATGCAAACACTAGCCCAAAGAAAGCTTGTATAGCTATAAATAACATATAAAGTAGACTTTAAAGATAGAAGCATTGGGGCTTCCCTGGTGGCACAGTGGTTGAGAGTCCGCCTGCCGATGCAGGGGACACGGGTTCGTGCCCTGGTCCGGGAAGATCCCACATGCCATGGAGCGGCTGGGCCTGTGAGCCATGGCCGCTGAGCCTGCGCGTCCGGAGCCTGTGCTCCGCAACGGGAGAGGCCACAACAGTGAGAGGCCCGCGTACCGCAAAAAAGAAAAAAAAAAAAAAAAACTTAAAAAAAAAAAGATAGAAGCATTATTAGAAACAAAGTGTGATATTTAACAATAATAAAAATATTAACCCATCTGGAAGATAAAACAATTCTAATTTTGCACACAACTAGCAATATAGTACAAAATACATAAAGCAAAAAAAAAAAAATTGCCAAAATTTCAAGGAGAAATAGACAAATCTACAATCACAGTAGGAGCTTTTAACTCGTCTCTCAGGAACTGATAGAACAGGAGACAAAACATTTAAACAACATGACTTACAAAATTGACATGATGGATACATATGGAATATTGCACCCAACAACTGCAAAATTCCCCAACACATACAACCTAAGCAATGTATTTCTAAGTAATTCATCAGTCAAAGAAAAAAAATCACAGTAGAAATTAGAAAATATTTTGAACCAAATCATTATGAAAATATGACATCAAAAATTTTAAGATGTAGCTAAAACTGTCTTTAGTGAGAAATTTATAATTTTAAAGGCTGAAATTTATAGTGTTAAACAAGAATTACCTAAGTATCCATCTCAAAAACCTAGAAAAGAACAGTTAAACCTGAAGAAAGTATAAAGAAAGGAATAGTAAAGTGAAGAGAAAAAAATTAATGAAAATAAATGTACAGTAGAGAAGAGTCAATGAAAAGAAATAGTAAAACTGACCAATCCCTAGCAAGACTGGTCACACATACAAAGCAGAAAGAAAAAAACCCAAATAGGATACATATTCTCTATCAGGCTTGAAAAGGGGGACATCACTGTGGATCCTACAGATACCACAAACCTGAAGTAAAACTATTTTAGACAACTTAAAGTCAATAAGTTTGAAAATTTAGATGAAATGGGAAATTTCTAGACAACCCAACATACAAAAAGTGACACCAAAAAAATAAAAAACAAGAAAGAAAGAACACCTGAATAGTTCTATATCTACTAAAGAAACTGAATAGTGATTAAAAATCTTCACACACTAAATCTCCAGATTCTTATGACTTCACCATTAAATTCTTCCAAATATTTAAGGAAGAAAGGACAACAACAGTGCACAGACTCTTTCAGAGAATACAAAAATACCAGTTCATTTTATGAGGCCAATAAAATGTTGATCCCCAAACCTAAGGTCATTATAAGGAAAGAAAACTGTAGACCAGTCTCTCTCTTATCAGAGATGAAAAAAATTCTAAATTAAATACCAGCAAAACAAATCCAGTAATATATAATATATAAAATGTGTGTTTCTTTCAAGCATTCAAGGTTGGTTTAACATTGATAGTCTTATTATTTACCAAATTAATAAAATAAAATGTAGGGACTCCGCTGGTGGTGCAGTGGTTAAGAATCTGCCTTCCAGTGCAGGATACACGGGTTCGATCCTTGGTCAGGGAAGATCCCACGGGCTGTGGAGCAACTAAGCCCATGCACCACAACTACTGAGCCTGCGTTCTAGAGCTTACAAACCACAACTACTGAGCCCGTGTGCTGCAACTATTGAGGCCTGCACGCCTAGAGCCCACGCTCCACAACTAGAGAAGCCACTGCAGTGAGAAGCCCACGCACCTCAACAAAGAGTAGCCCCTGCTCGCTGCAACTAGAGAAAGCCCACACAGCAACAAAGACCCAACGCAGCCAAAAATAAATAAATAAAATCTAAAATAATAAATAAAATTAAATGTATATGATCATCGTTATAGATACGGAAAAGGAATTTCATAAAATTCAATATTCATTCATGATTTAAAACTCTTAGCAAACTAGTAATTTCTTCTCTTTTTGGTAGTCTTTTATTTTGAAATAAGTTCAAACTTATAGAAAAGTACAGTCACTGTTATGAAAATGAAAATTCAAACCACATACTGGAAGACAATATTTATTAAATATACCTGATAAAGGACTTGTATCAAGAATACAAAAGAATGCTTACAGTTCAGTAAGAACTCATAATTAAAGTAGAAGAACTCAGTTTATGACATGGGCAAAAGATTTGAATAAATATTTTATGAACGGCAATAAGCACGTGAAAAGATGCTCAACATCATCAGTCATCGAGGAAATGGAATTAAAACCACAATGAGATACCAGTACACACCCACTAGAAGGGTTAACATTAACAACACTGACAGTACCAAGTGTTGACAAAGACGTGGAGCAACTGTAACACTGATATACTTCTGGTAGGAATGTAAATGATATGGACATTTTGGAAAAATTGGATAATTTTTTTATAAAGTTAAACATATATTTACTGTAGGACCCAGCAATCGCATTCCGATATATCTACCTAAGAGAAATGAAAACGTGTATTCACAAACATATGTACTTGAATGTTCATCACAATTTTATTCATAATGGCCCAAATTTGGAAACAACAAAACGTCCCATCAACAGGTGAATGGATAAACAAACTGTGGCATATCTATACAATGGAATACTATTTAGCACTTAAAAAAAAACCCTGATGAACTACTGATACATAAAATGTCATGGACAGAATTTCAAAAACATTATTCTCATTGAAAGAAGCCAGACACAAAAGATTCCTTTCTGTATGATTCCATTTATATGAAATTATAGTAAAGATAAAGGTATAGTGACAGGACACATGTCAGTGTCGCTAGTCATGGGGTGGGGAAGGAAATTGACTGCAAAGGACAAAAGGGAACTATATCATGAGTATGATGATGATTACATTATAGAAGACATTGTAAAATTCATAGACTTGTACTCTTAAAATTGGTGAATTTCACTGTATGAAAATCATATCTCAATAAAGTTGACCCCCCCCCCCCAAATTGGTCAAAGATTTGAACAGGTACTTCAAAAAAGAGAATATCCACGTGCCCAACAAACATGTGAAAAAGCACAAAACCAGAAGATGTGAAGCAGCTGGAACTCTCCTACACAGCTGGTGAGAATATAAATTGGTACCACTTTGGGAAACTATTTGGCAGTTTCTAAGAAAGCTGAATATGTGCATAACCCATGACCCAACAATATTAGTCCTATTTGTAGGAATCAAAATTTGCAAACAACCCAGATATCCATTCAACAGTAGATAAATGATGTGTATCTGCACAATGCAATACTACACAGAATGAGAATGAATGAACTACTGCTACACATGGATGAAGCTTATAAACATAATGTTGAGTGAAGGAAACCATACACAAAAGGCTGCATTTATTTAAAGTTCAAAATCAGAAGAGATTAAATTATGGTAATAGACATCAGGATTGTGGTTATCTGACAGAAGGTTATAATTGGGTGGGTGCATAAGGGGGCTTCTAGAGTGCCAGTAGCGCTTTTTGATATTCGTACTGGTTATATATGGGTGTGTTCACTTTGTGAAAATTCATTGAGATTCTACCCTTATGATCTGTGCCATTTTTATTTATGTATGTTATATTCAATAAAAGGTGTATTTAAATAGTTACAATCACATGAATACTTGTATAACTGTCATAATGTAGATTTTGAACTAAGTAAATTCTATTTATCTGAATTTGCCCAATCTAAGAATATCTTATAAATGGAAATCTAAACATTCAAAATAGAAAATTACTTGTAGTACAAAAGCACCTTTCACTTTACAAAGCAACACATCAAATGCATGAAAGGAACAAGGATAACACCATAGCAGATCCATTTTTCAATTTTGTACATTTATCCTAAGGGAAGAAATAATCCAACAGAAGCACAAAGCTTGCTGTGAAAATGTTCATTTTAAATATATGTCTGCTAGCTAAAATCAACCCAAATATCCAACCAGTGGATCAAGATTTAATAAATTATTATATACCAGTACAAGATGATAACATACATTTAAAATGATGAATAGACTTTGTAGAAACACTAAAAGTTTTTGCAGGTACAGCGTTAGGTAGAAAAATATAAGATGATAGGTACACCATGATTCTAACTATGTGAAAATGAACCAATGGGTAATATGAAAAAATTAAAAACTTTTCTGTTGGAATGATAGATTTATGGATATTTTTTGGAGGGTGAGGGGATAACCGCCGCCCTCCCCCCGCCCCCACCCCAGCACAACAGAAATATTTTCTCTATTATTTGGATCAGTTAGAGTTCTTTCGTTGCAAGCAACAGAAACTAGCTTAAATAAAAAAGAGTCTTACAGAGTCATACAGGAGTAACTTACAGAATCAAAGGAATTACTAAATACCCAAGAGGAAAGAAGAGAAACCAGAAAGGTTACAGAGATTTCAGAAACAGAAGTTCCCCAACAAATTCTCTAGGATTCTGCCTCCTGATGACTAGTTTTAAATACCTTCTTTCCCCTTGTTGCCTCTACTCAAGATTCAAATTATTGGGAGAGAAAATCTGATTATTCTGGCCTGAGTCAAGTATCCACCTTGTCCTTTGGCAACCAAATCAGAACAACCTGGAATTGGAGAAAGGCTCTTCTTTAAGGAAGAGGGGTAGTGTTGTTACTAGAAGAACAGGGAGTAGAAGGATACTGGGTGGGCCCAAACAGCAGTTCCATGAAATCATACGTCATATTTTCAGTAAATCAGAATACTACTACTTTTTCTCTTATATTAAGTGAAAATATGCTTATTGTAAAAAATTTGCAAAATTCAGTAAAGTGTAAGGTAAGGGACTAATGCAAAAGCAAGCATCGCTTATCCCATTATCCATAACCCTATAGTAATTATCTACTGCTGTATAATAAATTATTCAAAACTAGGATGTCTACAAGCAGAAAGTAGATTAGTGGTTTGCCTAGGTCTGGGGGGAGTTGGGAGACTGGGAGATAATAGCTAAAGAGTACAGGATTTCTTTTTTTTTCTTTTTTTTTTCAGGATTTCTTTATAAGGTTCTAACATTGGATTACGGTGATGGTTGTACAACTCCAAATATACTAAAACCATTGAACTTTCAACAGGCGACTTATGGTATGTGAATTATATCTGAATAAAGTTGTATTTAAAAATACTAGTGTAACCAACTGTCCCAGTTTGCCCGGACCTCCCTGGTTTTAGCCCTGAAAGTCCCATATCCCAGGAAACCCCTCAGTCCTGGTGAAACCTGGACAGTTGATCATCCTACTCAAAATTCAGCAGCTTAGGGCTTCCCTGGTGGCGCAGTGGTTAAGAGTCCGCCTGCAGATGCAGGGGACACGGGTTCGTGCCCCCGTCCGGGAAGATCCCACATGCCGCAGATCGGCTGGGTCTGTGAGCCATGGCCGCTGGGCCTGCGCGTCCGGAGCCTGTGCTCTGTAACAGGAGAGGCCACAACAGTGAGAGGCCTGCTTACCACAAAAAAAAAAAAAAAAAAAATTCAGCAGCTTAAAGCCATACACATTTGTTATCTCATAGCTTCTCTAGACCAAGAATCCAGGCGGAGCTTAACCATGTGGTTCTGGCTCAGGGTCTCTCATAAGCTTGCAGTCAAGTGGCAGCTGGGGCTGCAGTCACCTGAAGGCTTGACTTAGGCTGGGGGGTCTGCTTCCAAGTTTACTCATGTGGTTTTATCAAGAGGCCACAATGGGGACTTCCCTGGCGGTCCAGTGGTTAGGACTCCACTGCAGGGGGCCCGGGTTCAATCCCTCGCCAGGGAACTAAGATCCCACAAACTACACAGTGCAGCCAAAAAAAAAAAAGAGACCTCAACGTCTTGCCACATGTGTCTCCCCATGGAGAGAGACATGGCAGCTGGCCTTCCCCAAGAGCATGTGATCTGAGAGAAAGGCTAACTTGGATGCTGTAGAGTCTTTTATAACCTTATCATGAAAGTTGCACAGTAGAAGTGATGACACTACTTCTGGAACAATGTGAGAGGGAACCACACAGCGTGTGAATACCAGGAGGCAAGAATCATTAGGCTGTCCTGTAGGCTGGCTCCCAACTCTAACCTTGTCAGCATTTTACTAACGTTTTGCTGATCTTTAAATTGTAACAGACCCAATTTAGAATAGATGGACAATTTAAGAGTGCAAGTATAATAGAAAAACATACAGTGATGAATACCTTTGCACATAAATTTTACTTCTCTTTCTGGTTATACAGCATAGATTTCTAGATGTGCAATTATTAGGGTACATGGCTTAAGCATCTTAAGACTTGTCATATATTGCCAGAATGCTTTTCGGATATTCGCAGTGTATCAGGGTGCTCATTTCACCATCCCCTTGCTAGCCTCAAATATTATTGTTAGTAGCTCTGCCAATTTCTAAGTGAAAAATTGTATCTCCTTGTTTCAGAGCACCTTTTTAATAGCGAGGTTGAACATTTTTCCATGTGCAGTGGCCCTTGCTAATAAATAAACATGTAACAGGCCATAAATCCTTTCCAGATATATTCACGCTTTCATTTAATATTTGTTGAGTGCCTAGTGTAAGAACAAGGAAATGTCTCTGTTCCTAAGATGCTCATATTCAAATGAGAGAGATGGACAAGGAAGCAGTTCAATACATTTTAATCTGAGGAAATATTTAAAAAGCACAGAGTCAAGAAACCCTTGGGTTACTGGTGGAAACTGCAAGTACTTTTCTCTTGCTGGTGCATCAAATACAGAGCTGAGGGATGAGGGAGTGTTAAGAGAATCAAACCAGACAAGGGAGCTCAAATTAAATCTTGTTGGCCTTCTCAGCCTCATTAAAAAGGTTAGACTTTATCTCTGAAGGCAAAGGGAAAGCAGGGGAGAGCTGATCAGATTTGTGCTTTTGGAATTTCCCTTTGGCTAAAGTGTGGAGAAAGAATTGGAGAGGGGTAACAATCGAGGTAGGATGGCCAGATGGCAAACAGCTGTAGTCTAGGAAGGCGTTGAGACTGGCCTTATCCCAGCGAGTAGCAGGAAGAATACTGAGGTTTAAGTAGCATCCCTTGTTTCAGCCTAGGTCTCTGAGAAAATGAAGCAATAAAACAAAAGATAGGCAGATAGAGACTCCCCTGGTGGCTCAGTGGTTAAGAATCTACCTGCCAATGCAGGCGACACGGGTTTGAACCCTGGTCCAGGAAGATCCCACATGCCGCGGAGCAACTAAGTCCGTGCACCACAGCTACTGCCTGTGCTCTAGAGCCTGTGAGCCACAACTACTGAGCCTGCGCTCCACAACTGTTGAAGCCCGCGCACCTAGAGCCCGTGCTCCGCAACAAGAGAAGCCACTGTAATGAGAAGCCCGTGCACCGCCACAAAGCGTAGCCCCCGCTCGCCGCAACTAGAGAAAGCCCACGTGCAGCAACGAAGACCCCACGCAGCCAAAAATAAATAAATAAATTTATTGAAAAAATATATATATAGGCAGATGGACTCCAAAACCTGCCATTTATTGCTGAAAAAAACTACCATAGAGGTCTTAGCTTAGTGTGAGAGCCAGATGAGATGCTAAGTAAACCCCCAGATGAGGGCAGGCTTCTCTGAGGTGAATGTTGAGGTGGGCCACCTGGATCCCTCTTCAGAAATAAAGGACTTATTCCTCTGGCTGCCTGGAGGGCTGCTTCTGCCCTCAGCTAGCAGCTGTTTTTAGGGAGGGCCTTGGCTAAAAAAACCCACTAGCCCAGTTACGTCTCCTTGGGGTGGCCAGCATCCAATGACTGATCAGGGAGCAATACAAAGCTTTGGTCCCCCACCCCCAATTTGAGACAACTCTGGAAGGTCATCCGGGCTTTGGAGCTCCCCCAAGGTCAGCTGAGGCCTCTATTGAGACTGAATCTCAGCTAAACTTCTCCCTTTGCCCAATCTTGCTCCTTTCTCTTCCCTTCCTGTTCCTGTTCTTCCCATCCTATCCTGTTTTTCACCTTCCTGTTTTTTTCTTCCCTTCCCTTTCCTTCCCCAAGTATTGATTCCAGAAGCACTACCTCCTGCACACTAATATCTATCTCAGAACCTGCTTCCCAGTGAACCCAACCCGTGACACCTCTGGAGAATGCTTTACCTGGAAGATTAGAATGTCTGTCCCCTGTAACTAGCGGCCAAGAGGATGAAGAGTGACTCAGACCTAACGCACCCAGATAAATCCGGGGTCAGTCCACCTTCCCTGAGACAGAGTGCTTAAATGGCATGGAGAGATGCCAGGAGTAAACACCACCTATGTGTGCTCAACAAAGCAGGAAACATTAGGATACCATTGAGTGATATTAAAGAGATAGAATCACCAGGAATTAATGTATTGGATATAGGTGAGGAAAAATAGGGCCAGTCAAGAATTACTCCTAGGTTTCTCATTCAGGTAACGGTGGATGGTAGTGCCATGTAGTGAGATGAAAGGAAAAGCATTTATTTGGAGGAAAATATGAGTTCAGTCTGAGGTGCCTTTAGGATGTCATGGTAGAGTTTTTCATTAGGCAATTAAAGGTAAATATCTGGAGTTCAGGAGCGTGACCTGGAGTAGCAATGTAATGTGTATGCTCATCAGTATATGCCTAGTAATGATGAGGATCCCACAAGGCCGACAGAGAAATAATTTAGGGAACAGAAGTCAATTTATTTTTTAAAAGCCCAACAGGGCTTCCCTGGTGGCGCAGTGGTTGAGAGTCCGCCTGCCGATGCAGGGGACACGGGTTCGTGCCCCGGTCCGGGAAGATCCCACATGCCGCGGAGCGGCTGGGCCCGTGAGCCAGGGCCAGTGAGCCTGCGCGTCCGGAGCCTGTGCTCCGCAACGGGAGAGACCACAGCAGTGAGAGGCCCACGTACCAAAAAAAAAACCAAAAACCCAACAATCTCTAGTGCTTTCAGAAACTTGAGAAGATATTACCTACCTAAAACAAGAGCAAGGATGTGATAAAAAGAATGATCAGAAATATGAGGAAGTCTTGGGAATGAAAATATGATTAGCAAAATAAAAGTTTCACTGGAAGGGTTAGAAGGTAGATCTCATAAATATCCCAAAAAGTAGAATATGAGAGAAAAGATGAGAGAAGTAAAGGATGATTTCAAAAGATCCAACAGTCAGTTAACCGTATCTTTATGTAGATCCTGTCCTGGTTCTTTTATTTTAATTAATTAATTAATTTTTGGCTGCGTTGGGTCTTCATTGATGTGTGTGGCTTTCTCTAGTTGTGGTGAGCAGGGGCTACTCTTCACTATGGTGCGCAGACTTGTCATTTCGGTGACTTCTGTTGTTGCGGGGCGGGCTCCAGTAACTGTGGCATGTGGGCTCAGTAGTTGTGGCTCGCGGGCTCTAGAGCACAGGCTCAGTAGTTGTGGTGCACGGGCTTAGTTGCTCTGCAGCATGTGGGCTCTTCCCGGACCAGGGATCGAACCCGTGTCCCCTATATTGGCAGATGTATTCTTAACCACTGCGCCACCAGGGAAGTCCCTGTCCTGGTTCTTTTTATTATTTATATTCATCCTTGGTTTCTGGATCTGCTTTTAGTTCATAGAAGCAAAGGCTAGGGGCTTTGTGTTAGGCTGGAGGAAAGGATCTGGCAGAGGGGAAGGAATGGAGGGCGAGGTGAAGAAGGGATAACTCATGGGGTGCTCTCCCTGAGAAAGTTAAATGGGGTGGTCCTGAGCTCTGGTGCAGGGGCTCACCTTAAATGGCAGGATACCGTTGCTTTGTGCAGGGGTGGAAAAAGTGTGTGCAGGTGCAGATGACTTCATAGTCAGTGTCTTAGTCCTTTCAGGCTGCTGTAACAGAATACCATGGACTGGGTGGATTACAAACAACAGAATTTTATTTCTTACCGTTCTAGAGGTTGAAAAGTCCAAGATCAAGGTGCCAGCACGTTCAGTGACTGGTGAAAGCCCCCTTCTTGGTCCTCACTGTGTCCTTACATGGGGAAAAGGGCAGGAGAGCTCTCTGGGACCTCTTTTAGCAGACTAATCCCAGTTATGACTGCTCCATCCTCATGACCTAATCACCTCCCGAAGACTCCACCTCCAGACACCATCACACTGGTGATTAGATTTCAGCATATGAGTTTTGGGGGAACACAAACATTCAGTCTATAGCAGGTGACTGGAAATGGAGGGAGTTCTTTTCTGTTGGTTTCTATGTTCTCTGTGAAGTATGGGCACTGTCATCTGTTGAAGCTTACTGGGTGAGCAGGGAGGTTGGGGTGGGCTATGTGTAGGGAGCTCTGAGAAGTATGGAGATTTGGGGGAAATAGTCTAAATGAAGGATGAAAACAACAACCACCAAAAAAGCTGCATAGGGAAATAAGAAATGATTGCCAGGGTACTCCGAGGGCCCCGCTGAGTGGTAGGTGAGTTGTAACACCAGTGGAAAGTTGAGAGTAGATTTTGACAATCAGAGCTGAAATGAGGAACCTCTCAAAAAGAGGAGGCAAGCTAGTTTCATGACAAAAAGGTTCTCCTGAGAAGAGAGTCGCATAAATGAGAAAGAGAAAAACATCCTCCTATGAGTCACAGGCCTCACTTTCATCAGCTCCCTGGTCCTGCTTTGATGTTTACAAAGGGACAAGTGATTATCAAGGGGAAAGGTGAAGGAATAATAAACCAAGGACGCAGCAGAAGGAAGCGACTACGGAACCCAAAGAAGGGAGGGGCCAGCATGCACCCAGCTGGGAGGAAACAGGGGAGAGGGCTTCCTGAAGCTCTCTTCATAGATCAGCCCCATCCCCGCTCACACAGAAACTCCCTACAGCGATCAGACACTTGGTTGACTTCACTGCTCTACTCTCAGCATCTAGAACAGAGCCTGGCACCGCATAGGTGCAAGATAAACATTTGGTGAATGAATGAAGTCCATGGTGCAGACACAGGCTTTTTGAATGGCTGAGTGCACCGAAGTCTGCTGTTTTGTTTTTTCTTCCCCTCCTTTACAAAAAGTTTTCAAACAGCCTTTGGGCCTGCTGGGGCCTTTTCCAAAGACACCTAATCCGACTGCTGCTCCAAAGGCCTTGCCGCCTACTTCCCAATCAGAACTGCCTCTCTCCGTCCTTGTTGGAAAGGGAGGCACAGCTTGCTTTGCAAGAACCTTGCATAGAAAGTGGTGAAATCTGGGCTGTTTTTCATCTTTTTCAGCCTCATTTCCTAAATTAAAGAAAGAGAGATGTAAGGAATCTTAGGAATATGAAACTTCTCTGGAATGATCTTTATTGAGAGGTGCTTGGAACCAGCTGAAATCCTGAAGGGCTGTCAAGGCAGCCACGAAGAAAGGAAAATGACAGATAACTTCAACGATCGTAGCCAAACTCTGAAAAAGATATGTAGAGCAGCTGCTATTTTTTCCTTCCCAGAGTGGTTTGCCTTTCCCCTAGTTTAGTAATTGTTGTAAGATGGCTTTAGATTATTTTGGGGTAGAGGAGGAGAGGGAGAAAGGAATCCAGTGTTTAGGAAGTAGCATGATGTGGTTGGTGGTACCCTGGAAGCTGTGTAATTTACACAGCTGTTTTATCATACATGCTGACTTCCTCTCCTTTTAGGACACCCCCGACCGTTAAGTAGGGTTTTTATTTATGGCATTCTCCTAAGGAGATTGTTCACAGCATTTGGGTCCCCCTTCCCAGTTCAGTCTGTCTTTGTGGTCTGTAAATCATCTCTCCAAAGGCTTCATTCGTGGTGAAGGGCTATTTCGTCTGCCCTACAACTACCAAAAAAGTGCAAGAAAAATTGCATGTAGTCAACCAAATGGGCGAGGAACACTTGGCTGCACTAAAGAATTGCCAGCCATGGTATTCTCAGCTTGCCCTTTTGCTGTGAGCAGTGCACAAAGTCCCCAGACATTTTCCCTGAAATCTCCACCTCCCCACTGGCAAGGCCAGAGGCACTGAGAGAACGGGGTAGGAAGCTTGTAGAGTGGCGATTTGCTTGCACCCTTGTTCTCACCACATTGTGAGGTACCTGCTTCGGAATTGAGCTAGTGGTGAGAAAGGAACTGAAACTGATTTGCCCATGGTCGGTCTGAGTGAATGTTGACCCAGGACTGAAGCACAGAATCTCTGCACCCCGGCCTGGCTTGTGGCACGCTGGGCTGAGTCACAGCTTCACCAGGAATGCAGCGCAGAGGCGCAGATGCCTGATCTGGAGCAGGCCTTTAGAAAGGGGAGGGTCTTTTCCTAAACAGAGTGAATGCCTACATTCACAGAGCTACAAGGGATCTTGAAAAAAAAAAAAAAAAATCACACACTACAGGTAAATAAAGAATTTTTCTTTCTACCCCTCCTCTCACCTCCATTTCAGGTTTCTACTTTCCGCCAACACAGATTTCACTTTGGACTGTATCGTTTCATCTTTTCAGATATTTAAATATATGTATTATTTATCTGTATATTATATATTTTTATACATATGTGTGTACACACACACACACACACACACACACACACAGAATTAGAAAGAGAGAGAATTTTGCTTTGACCTGAATGGTATCATACAGTGTGGATAGTTCCCCAACTTGCTTTTTTTTCTTTTTTTTTTTTAATTTAGCCATGCTTTAACCACGCCTCTTGGAGATTTTTCTGTGTCAGTATGTTTTAATTCTTTTTGACTGCTGCGTACTCTTACATAAGCCAGATGCATCGCTATTTATCTAACTGATCCTCTTTTGATGATTATTTAGGTTGCTCTAGGTTTTCACTACTACGGATAGTACTTCAGTGAACAACCTCTTACCACTTTCCTTCTTGCACCCATGCAAGTATTTCTGTAGAGTAGATACCAAGGTTGTGAGACTGCAGAGTGAAAGGATTGATGCATCTACAGTTGGAAGGGCTACTGCCCAATTTGTTCTCCAAATAGGCTTGCCCAGTTTATATTCCCAGCAGTGGTTTAAGAGAGTACCTCAATTCCAATATGCTTGTCAGTGCTTGATATCAATCTTCTTACTTATTGCCAGTTAAATGTGTAAAATGGTATCCCCATGCTTTCATTCGCATTTCCCCCTAAAACGGTGAGACTGAGCATCTTTTCAAATGTTTGCCATTCACGTTTCCTCTTTTCTGAATTGCCTGTTCATGTTTTTTATCCATTTTCTATTTTGTTGGTCTTTTTTTTAAGGATCTGTAAGAGTAAGTCCTTTGCTATGTATGTTACCATGATCTCACCCAGTCTATCACTAGAATTTTAATCTCATTTATGGTTTCTTTTGTTGAACAGATTTAAAGTTTTGATAAAGTGAAGCTTCTTAACCTTTTCAATACTTTTCTTTATGGCTTTTGCATTTTGTATATTGTTTCAGGAGATCTTTCCTACCCCCAAGATCAGAAACATGGTCTTCTATACATTTTCTTTTAATAGTTTGATAATATCTTTGTTTTTTCACCCAAATCTATCTAGAGTTTATTTTAATAATGTGAGGTTAAAAAAAAAAGGCACTTAATTTTTTTCCTAATAATAGCCAATTGTTTTAACATCACTTATTGAAGAGTCCATTCCTTCCCTTATTGTTTTGAAATACTACCTTTATAACATACTAAATTCCTATAAACATGGGCCCATTTCTGGGCTTTCCCTTTTTTTCCATTGAGCTATTGATCAATTTTTGTTCTGTTGGAAATCTATTGAATTTATGGATAATTTGGGGACAGCTGTTATCTTGACAACATTAAGTCCTCCTATTCAGGTCTTTATCTAGGTTTCATAGCTTTTTCCTGTAGTTCTGGCACGTATCTTATTAGTTGTTTTGGCGGCTGTTTTCTAGTTTTTGTCGCTGTTGTGAATGGAACCTATTTTTTTCTCCTTATCACACTTTCTATTTTTAAAATAATTGGTCTACAGACTTTTTTTTTTTTTTTTTTTTGCAGTACGCGGGCCTCTCACTGTTGTGACCTCTCCCGTTGCGGAGCACAGGCTCCAGACGCACAGGCTCAGCGGCCATGGCTCATGGGCCCAGCTGCTCCGCGGCATGTGCGATCCTCCCGGACCGGGGCACGAACCCGTGTCCCCTGCATCGGCAGGCGGACTCTCAACCACTGCGCCACCAGGGAAGCCCTATACTGACTTTTTTTTTTTGCTTATTGATGTTGCATCATTGGTTCTAATAGGTTTTCAGCTAATTTTCTTGGGTTTCTAGGTAACTGATCATGTTATCTGGAAATAGAAACCACTACGTCTCTTCATGTGTTTTGTCAGGATTCTTTTAGGTAAGAATAACAGAAACCTAATTCAAATTAACTTAACCAAAAAAGGGAAACTATGGGCTCACTTAACTAATAAGAAGCCAATGTGTCTGGATCCAGGTTATCAAATAATATCATTAGATCTTGGTCTTGCTTTCTCTGTCCCTCTAGTGTACTTCCCTCTGTCTTGTCTCCATTTTCTAGTCAGTATATCCCTGTAGTGCCAAGATGGCTTACATCATATATTCTCTCAGCAAAAGCCAGAACTTCCTTTTTAGTGTTTACCTGTTGCTACCTGCCGAAATTCTAGGATGGTTTTTTTTTTTTTTTTTTTTTTTAAAGAAGATGTTGGGGGTAGGAGTTTATTAATTAATTAATTTATTTTTGGCTGTGTTGGGTCTTCGTTTCTGTGCGAGGGCTTTCTCTAGTTGTGGCAAGCGGGGGCCACCCTTCATCGCGGTGCGCGGGCCTCTCACTATGGCGGCCTCTCTTGTTGCGGAGCACAGGCTCCAGATGCGCAGGCTCAGTAGTTGTGGCTCACGGGCCTAGTTGCTCCGCGGCACGTGGGATCCTCCCAGACCAGGGCTTGAACCCGTGTCCCCTGCATTGGCAGGCAGATTCTCAACCACTGCGCCACCAAGGAAGCCCTAGGATGGTTTTGATTCTTTGATTTGGTCACATGCTCATCTCTGAACCAATCATTTCAGTCAGTGTGTTAGAATATACGTATAGACAGAAAGTAAGACTGGTTCTCTAAGGAAAATTGGAATGCCATTATCAAAAGAAGGGGAAATAGATGCTGGGTAGAGCGAAAACAGAAGCTGTCCACTACCGTATTCAAACCTCTTTCAATATTTTCAATATTTAAATCTCTGATTTCTTTTCTTTGGTCTTATAACCTTCCCCTCCATTTTTTGTCTGGTGTGAATTCTTCTCCATGTTGTTGCTTCTACTTTTGGCTTGCTTTCTTAGCATTAGTTTCCTCCCTCCCTCCCTCCCTTCCTGCCTCCCTTCCTTCCTATGTCCCTCCAAACTCAACCTTCCCTGTTTAGTAGTTTTGTGGTTCCTCCATCTAGTTCCTGGGACTCCCAGGCCAGACCTTGATCTTATCCTATAGCATTGTAGATCCAATCCCTTCTCCAGAGGCAAATTCTGGCTGTGACACTGTGCCTTACACTTCCACCCTCCCTAGGTATGTCAGTTTGTTCAAGCCCCTAGTCCTAGGCAGCTGCTTTCAAGGGGGCAGCCCTGTCCGGCCCTTGATTTCAGGTGCCTCACATGGGAGATGTTTAGCCCTTAATACCCTGCATGAGTCCAGTTCCTGAATGCCTCTGTTGGCTTTTGGCTGAATCCTGCAGGTCTACAGCTCTAGGCCACTTACTGTATTATTTCCATTCCATTTCTGGGCAGCAGAGGTGTTTTTGAGTGTAAACATGTCTGACATCTCTCCCATTTTATATTTCATCTGTTATCACTATCATTTTGTATTAGAGTGGTCCTCAGAGCACTGTAAGTCCACTACCATTTGCTCTCTCTACTGTTCGGGATCTAGCTTCCTCCCATCCCACCTTTCTCTGAGAAACTGCTCTCTCTGAGGTCACCACTGTGATTACTCAGTCACCAAATTAAATGGCTTTTTCCTTCAGTCCTCATTTTTCTTCACTCCTCTGCAGCATCCAACAATGTTAATCGCTCTTCCTTTTACCCCTCTCTGTCTTTGGCTAATACAGTGCTCCACTGTCCTGGTTCACTACCTCTTCTGACTCTTCCTTTTTTTCTAAGTTTATTTGTTTATTTTATTTTTGGCTGCATTGGGTCTTTGTTGTTGGATCTTCGTTGCTGCACACAGGCTTTCTCTAGTTGCGGCGAGTGGGGGCCACTCCTCGTTGTGGTGCGTGGGCCTCTCATTGCAGTGGCTTCTCTTGTTGCAGAGCTCGGGCTCTAGGTGCACAGGCTTCAGTAGTTGCGGCACGCAGGCTCAGTAGTTGTGGCACGGGCTTAGTTGCTCCGTGGCATGTGGGATCTTCCTGGACCAGGGCTGGAACACATGTCCCCTGCATTGGCAGGCGGATTCTTAACCACTGCGCCACCAGGGAAGCCCTGACTCTTCCTTTTTTTAAACTGCTTTCACTTCCTCCCCATGTTTTGTAACTGTAGATGTCCCCAAGGCCTTTGACCTCTTGTTTCACTCTCTCTTTTACCCTTACACATTCTCACGTCTTCAGTAGTCTCTAAAATGGAGTCCCTATCTTTACCCCAGGACTTTTTCTGCCTGAGTTCTATAGCTATCCATCTGCCTGTTGTAGTTCCACTTGATGTCTTGCTGTTCCATCACATTTCCTCCCTTTTTGAATCTTCCCGATTCCATCACAGATACTATCTTTCTCCTAGTTTCTCAGGGTCAAAGTCATACCCATCCTTGATTCCTCCTATTTTCTCTAGAGCCAGTTAATTACACATTCTATTGATCCTCTTGCCTTAAATTTCCTCTTTCTTGCCATTGCACTGTTCACACATGTGCTGTGATCCCTATCATTCCTCTTTTAGACCACTTCAATGTTTTCCTAACAAAGCAAGGTAGTTGAAACTGGCAGAATTTTGATGAGTTTGTGTCAAAGTTTATGATTCTGGAAACTCCCTTCCAGAAAAGACTTAACTTATAAATATTCATACCTTTCTTCCCTGCCACCTTACCCCTAATGAGGAGGAAGAATCCTTTATTGTATGGACAAAACATCAAGACTGTTATATTGTATTGATCACACACACTGTGGGTTCAGTCCAGAAAGGCTAAATTTTTCTATTAGAAAGAGCAAGACACTATCAACAGAAAAAAATTCATTTGAGCTGAGACTTAAAGGATGAGTAGGACAACCTATTTGGACAACCGGGGGAAGAGAGGCTTGTATTCCAGATAGAACAGGAAGCATAAGCAAACCAAAATATAACATGGTGCCTGTGAGTGAGTTAGTGAGTGTGTGTGTGTGTGTGTGTGTGTGTGTGTGTGTGTGTGTGTGTTGGGGTCTACAAAGAGTCACTGTGAGCCAGGGGGAATGGAGATAAATGAAGCTGGACAGAAAAGCTTTCCACACCAAGTTAAGGACTACTGTTTGGGGTATCATGGATGCATTGGAAGTGGGCGTGGGGTAACATGGCCGCATTTGTAGCTATTTGGATTGCATCTTTCGCTAAGCAGGATTTAAGGGAGAGAAGGAATGGGTATGTATTAAGGGTTCTGATGAGATTGTGATTGCTGCTCTGCACTGCTTCTTTAGGGCTGCTTGTGACCAGAATTGCTGAATGGGGGAGTATCTGTGGAGAAGGAATGCAGGAGCAGCCCTCAGCAAAAAGGGGCTCCTGGGCTCGTCAGAATGTGTTTGCCTGGTGGGGGACCAAATCAAGGTTTAGACCAGAGGAGCTAGCATCACGGCTGGGAAGATGACTGCATGGGTTATCATATCTAAAAGGGGTTTCATAGATGAAACTGAGGGCATGAGTCAAATGGAGATCTCAGCCCCGTCATTTAATGGCTCTCCTACTTGTGAAATTCCTGTCGGTCTTTCAGGGCCCATTTGACATGCCAGATGCTCTCTGAAGTTTGTCCTTTAGCCCCTGGCTGGAAGGTATCTCTTTCTCTTTATAAACTCTATAACTTGTGGTTTACAAGTATTTTATAGCTTTGTATTTCCCCTGTGGGTAAAATCTCCAAAGATTGTCTTGCTTATCTTTGTATCTCCTCTATCACCTGAGATTCTGCTCCGTATACACTCTCTACTGAAGAAATAATAACTGAACTGAATGTGCACTTTCACAGGAAAAGTACATCCTACAGGATTTAATAAGTATGAACCTTAAATAATGAAATATTTCAAGGAATTTGAATATTTCAAAGCTCCATCCATACAAGGCCTGAATAATTAATGCAAATATTTGAAGAAAAGAACAAAAGCTTATCTAATAATGCAATACACTGTTCTTTATTTTGGTCCATAAAAGGAGATCTCATGCTTAGTTTTGGTGGTAAGCTCAGCTCTAGACGCTTGGAAATGCAGATTAGGTCAATTACATCACAATTATATTTGAAAATTGAAAAGAAGCATTTTCCAAAAGGCAGATTTCAAATCTATGCCTTTTCAAAGGACATGTCATTTGGAAAGAAGCTGAATCACACCATGAAATATGTGGCATTTCTTTTGGTTTGCACTGTCTTCTGTACTAGTGGTAGGCTCGTGTGATATGCAGAAATGTGCTTAATCAAATTTAGCTTGACTTGCTCAAGTTAAGAAAATGTATATGAAGTGTTTCTGAGATAAGGAGAGGCATATTCTTTTTTTAGCTCACATACCTCCTATGTGGCTGCAGTTGTCTTATTCCCTTATTTGAAAACTTGGCTCTCTTTATAAACTCTACAAATTCCTACTCATTTAGAACAGAACTGGAATAGCCTGGAAACCTATGGAGCTGAATGGTATTTTAGAGTGCTGACTCTCATTTTCCCTTCAGTAAAGAACCCGACGCTGTTACTTGTGTTTATCTTATAGTACACACACTCAGGATTACTCACCTGGGAGCGAGACCTGAGTTCTGGTGCAAGCCTTGTATTTACTGACCTGTGTGATGCAAGTCGTTTGACCTCTGAGGTAAAAGGAGAGGGCTGTTGCCTATAATTCCATGATTCTGCAGTTCAAGTATAATCAACTCGAATGTTCGATGATCTCTTTAAAAATAATAAAAAAAAATTGCTAGTGGCCTTAATAAATGTGTACCATTGAGCCTTGAGTGGTATTTTTGAAATAATGTAAGACAGGGAGAGAGGGTCGGGAGGTCCCTTCCTTTATATGAATTTTATACGGGATGTGTTAGCTTGAGGTAGCACTTGCCTAGTGTTAGGGGTCTATAGATACTACTAGAATTAGGGGAGGTGGAGATAAGGATAATGGAATTTTGAGTTAACAAGTGGCAGAACTGGATGAAAAAACATTTCAATAAAGAAGGTCTCAACAAAGTTTAATCTACTAATTTAATGATAATTAATGGAATTTAGTGGAATTTAAGAGTGAAAAATTTCTACAATTATAGCATGAGGGAATGAATAGAATTTTGTTAGATAAGCCGCTATTGTTTTTGAAATGAAGAGTTAAGAATCAAGCAGTAAATTAGGACAATAACAATTGCCTGGTAAACAGAATCCAGTATGTGTAACTTACTCTCGCTATAGGTAGAATATTTGTTTAATTTTATTTCTGTAAGCCACTTCACAAACCCCTACCAATAATGTGAGTTATATCTTTGGGCTCAACTTTCATTGTCTAAATAATATTCTTGGGACAGGTAATAATCTCCAGTTGGAGCTAGAAACATTTTGATTCAGAAATCAGTTGATTTCTGTATGTTGTAGTATTTGATTTACTTTATCTTTTTCTTGTTCCATTGAAATTTGTTGTTTTTTTCAATGACAAGTTGATGTTCCAGTAATACTACATATATATATATACACACACACACACACACACACACACACACACACACACACAATCCTGAACTTGGCCAAGTTTCCGAACTGTAAATGATAAACCAGATTATGGTTCTTCTCCCCAGAGGTTTAAGGGACCTAGATTAATGGTTTTCCTAGACTCATGGTTCTCCTCCCCAAAGGCTTAAGGGACTCTGAAGTTTCTAAATAGATTTACTTCAAAAGTATTCTAGAGATTTTTTTTTGCTTTTGTTTGACTCATTTCCTTCTTGATAAGATTCTATTTCCTTTCTCTTCCTCTTCACTCTGTTACTTAACATAGCCCTGAAATATGGTGTAGCCCTCCTGAAATACTGCTTTCAACAAATATACTCATCATGAGATAGCTGAAAATTTAGGGGCGTATGTGTTACTTATGTTCCTGTTAATTCTTTGCTTCCCATCCCACTTCTGATTATAATAAACTCTCATATTTGGCACCAGATTTTCTTGCTACCATTCTGACGTTAAAACATCAGTCTGTTCCATTCTCTTTGAACAAAGATTAAACTACAATGCAGTCTTAACACAATAAATAATGTACTTACTGGTTTTGACCTTTGGTTTAGTAATGAGGAGCCTAGGAAGAAAGTAAACCTCTTTTACGCTTCAAGTATGTTGCAGTAGACTCAGTGTTTGTGTCCCCGCAAAATTCTTATGTTGGAACCTAATCCCCAATGTGATGGTATTTGGGGGGGTGAGACTTTGGGAGTTGATTAGGTCATGAAGGTGGAATTAGTGCCCTTATAAAAGAGACCCCAGAGAGCTCTCTTGCCCCTTACCCCAAGTGAGGACACAGTGAGAAGACTAACATCTGTGAACCAGGAAGTGGGCTCTCGCCAGACCCTGAAATGTACTGGCACCTTGTCTTGGACTTCCCAACCTTCAGAACGGTGAGAAATAAATTTCTGTTGTTTATAATCCACCCAGTCTATGGTATTCTGTTATAGCAAGTTGAATGGACTAAGACATATAGCAACCTTGTCTGGGTATCTCTAGGGTGTAGTGAATCAGAATAATTTGGATTCCCTTCTTTTCCCCACTACCCATCCCATTCCCTCACCTGGCAGGGAGGGATATTTGCTCCTTGAATGCCATAAACAAATGGGCAGGCTGCGCATGGCCTTCCACCGCCATCTTGAGTTGCAGTGTCAGGGGCAGCACTTCTGAACACGGCCCGGCCTGCCGAGCTGAGGTGACAGTGCAGCCATTTCTCCTTAGACACTCTGATCTAAAGTGCGGTGTGTGAGGCCTCTGCATGAAGCACCCTGTGAACAAGTGAAACTAGACAAAGCACAAAGGAAAAGAAAAGAAAAAAAGCAAGCTGTGAACCCTCTGAAAAAAATGCCTCTGCACCTCTAGCTCTTGCAGAGGTTGGCGTCGTCAGTGGACTCTCCTATTGTAGGGGGATGCAAGATGGCGGAGGAGTAAGACATAAAGATCACCTTCCTCCCCACAAATACATCAAAAATACAGCTACATGTGGAACAACTCCTACAGAACACCTACTGAACGCTAGCAGAAGACCTCAGACTTCCAAAAAGGCAAGAAAATCCCCACATACCTGGCCATGTGGCTGGCAGGGTCTTGGTGCTCTGCCCTGGTGTCAGGCCTGAGCCTCCGAGGTGGGAGAGCTGAGTTCAGGACACTGTACCACCAGAGACCTCCTGGCCCCACGTATTGTCAATTGACGAGAGATCTCCGTCTAAACACTAAGACCCAGCTCCACCCAATGGCCAGCAAGCTCCAGTGCTGGACGCCCCATGCCAAACAACTAGTAAGACAGGAACACAATGCCACCCATTAGCAGAGAGGCTACCTAAAATCATACAGACACCCCAAAACACACCGCCAGATGCAGCCCTTACCACCAGAAAGACAAGATCCAGCCCCACCCACCAGAACACAGGCACCAGTCCCCTCCACCAGGAAGACTACACAACCCACTGAACCAACCTCACCCACTGGGGGCAGACACCAAAACCAACAAAAACTATGAACCTGCAGCCTGCAAAAAGGAGACCCCAAACACAGTAACTTAAGCAAAATGAGAAGACAGAGAAATACACAGCAGATGAAGGAGCAAGGTAAAAAACACACCAGACCAAACAAATGAAGAGGAAAGAGGCAGTCTACCTGAAAAGGAATTCAGAGTAATGATAGTAAAGATGATCCAAAATCTTGGAAATAGAATGGAGAAAATACAAGAAACATTTAACACGGACCTAGAAGAACTAAAGAGCAAACAAACAATGATGAACAACACAATAAATGAAATTAAAAATTCTCTAGAAGGAATCAATGGCAGAATAGCTGAGGCAGAAGAACAGATAAGTGGTGTGGAAGATAAAATAGTGGAAATAACTACCACAGAGCAGAATAAAGAAAGAAGAGTGAAAAGAATTGAGGACAGCCTCAGAGACCTCTGGGACAACATTAAATGCACCAACATGCGAATTTTAGGGGTCCGAGAAGAAGAAGACAAAAAAAAAAAAAGGGTCTGAGACAATATCTGAAGACATAATAGTTGAAAACTTCCCTAACGTGAGAAAAGAAATAGTCAAGTCCTGGAAGCACAGAGAGTCCCATACAGGATAAATCCAAGGAAAAGCATGCCAAGACACATATTAACCAAACTATCAAAAATTAAATACAGAGAAAAAGTATTAAAAGCAGCAAGGGAAAAGCAACAAACAACATACAAGGGAATCCCCATAAGGTTAACAGCTGGTCTTTCAGCAGAAACTCTGCAAGCCAAAAAGGAGCGGCAGGACATATTTAAAGTGATGAAAGGGAAAAACCTACAACCAAGATTACCCAGCAAGGATCTCATTCAGATTTGATGGAGAAATTAAAACCTTTACAGACAAGCAAAAGTTAAGAGAATTCAGCACCACCAAACCAGCTTTACAACAAATGCTAAAGGAACTGCTCTAAGCAGGAAACACAAAAGAAGAAAAAGACCTACCAAAAAAACCCAAAACAATTAGGAAAATGGTAATAGGAACATACATATCGATAACTACCTTAAATATAAAGGGATTAAATGCTCCAACCAAAAGACATAGACTGGCTGAATGGATATAAAAACAAGACCCATACATATGCTGTCTACAAGAGACCCACTTCAGACCTAGAGACACATAGAGACTGAAAGTGAGGGGATGGAAAAAGATATTCCATGCAAATGGAAATCAGAAGAAAGCTGGAGTAGCAATTCTCATATCACACAAAATAGATTTTAAAATAAAGACTATTACAAGAGACAAAGAAGGACACTACTTAATGATCAAGGGATCAATCCAAGAAGAAGATATAACAACTGTAAATATTTATGCACCCAACATAGGAGCACCTCAGTACATAAGGCAAATGCTAACAGCCATAAAAGGGGAAATCAACAGTAACACAGTAATAGTAGGGAACTTTAACACTCCACTTTCACCAATGGACAGATCATACAACATGAAAATAAATAAGGAAACACAAGCTTTACGTGACACATTAAACAAGATGGACTTAACTGATATTTATAGGACGTTCCATCCAAAAACAGCAGATTACACTTTCTTCTCAAGTGCTCATGGAACATTCTCCATGGTAGATCATATCTTGGGTCACAAATCAAGCCTTGGTAAATTTAAGAAAATTGAAATCGTATCAAGTATCTTCTCCGACCACAATGCTATGAGACTAGGTATCAATTACAGGAAAAAATCTGTAAAAAATACAAACACGTGGAGGCTAAACAATACTACTACATAATGAGGAGATCACTGAAGAAATCAAAGAGGAAATTAAAAAATACCTAGAAACAAATGACAATGAAAACATGATGACCCAAAACCTATGGGATGCAGCAAATGCAGTTCTAAGAGGGAAGATTATAGCAATACAGCCCTACCTCAAGAAACAAGAAACTTCTCAAATAAACAACCTAACCTTACACCTAAAGCAATTAGAGAAAGAAGAACAAAAAAACCCCAAAGTTAGCAGAAGGAAAGAAATCATAAAGATAAGAGCAGAAATAAATAGAAACAAAGAAAACAATAGCAAAGATCAATAAAACTAAAAGCTGGTTCTTTGAGAAGATAAACAAAATTGATAAACCATTAGCCAGACTCATCAAAAAAAAAGGGAGAAGACTCACATAAGTAGAATTACAAAAGAAAAAGGAGAAGTAACAACTGACACTGCAGAAATACAAAAGATCATGAGAGATTACTACAAGCAACTCTATGCCAATAAAATGGACAACCTGGAAGTAATGGACAAATTCTTAGAAATATACAACCTTCCAAGAATGAACCAGGAAGAAATAGAAAATATAAACAGACGAATCACAAGCACTGTAATTGAAACTGTGATGAAAAATCTTCCAACAAACAAAAACCCAGGACCAGATGGCTTCACAGGCAAATTCTATCAAACATTTAGAGAAGATCTAACACCTATCCTTCTCAAACTCTTCCAAAATATAGCAGAGGGAGGAACACTCCCAAACTCATTCTATGAGGCCACCATCACCTTTATACCAAAACCAGACAAAGATGCCACACAAAAAAAGAAAATTACAGGTCAATACCACTGATGAACATAGATGCAAAAATCCTCAACAAAATACTAGCAAACAGAATCCAGCAGCACATTAAAGGATCATACACCATGATCAAGTGGGGTTTATGCCATGAATGCAAGGATTCTTCAATATACGCAAAAGCAATCAATGTGTTACACCATATTAACAATTTGAAGGATAATACTCTCAATAGATGCAGAAAAAGCTTTTGACAAAATTCAACACCCATTTATGATAAAAACTTTCCAGAAAATAGGCATAGAGGGAACCTACATCAACATAATAAAGGCCATATATGACAAACCCCCGGCCAACATTGTTCTCAATGGTGAAAAACTGACACCATTTCCTCTAAGATCAGGAAAAAGACAAGGTTGCTCACTCTCACCACTATTATTCAACATAGTTTTGGAAGTTTTAGCCACGGCAATCAGAGAAGAAAAAGAAATAAAAGGAATCCAAATCGGAAAAAAAGAAGTAAAACTGTCAGTGTTTGCAGATGACATGATGCTATACATAGAGAATCCTAAAGCTGCTACCAGAAAACTACTAGAGCTAATCAATGAATTTGGTAAAGTAGCAGGATACAAAATTAATGCACAGAAGTCTCTTGCATTCCTATACACTAATGATGAAAAATCTGAAAGAGAAATTAAGGAATCACTCCCATTTGACATTGCAACAAAAAGAATAAAATACCTAGGAATAAACCTACCTAGGGAGACAAAAGACCTGTATGCAGAAAACTATAAGGCACTATGAGAGAAATTAAAGATGATACAAATAGATGGAGAAATATACCACGTTCTTGGATTGTAAGAATCGACATTGTGAAAATGACTCTACTACCCAAAGCAATCTACAGATTCAATGCAATACCTGTAAAACTACCAATGGCATTTTTCACAGAACTAGAACAGAAAATTTCACAATTTGTATGGAAACACTAAAGACCTCAAATAGCAAAGCAATCCTGAGAAAGAAAAATGGAGCTGGAGGAATCAGGCTCCCTGACTTCAGACTATACTACAAAGTTACAGCAATCAAGACTGTGTGGTACTGGCACAGAAACAGAAATATAGATCAATGGAACAGGCTAGAAAGCCCAGAGATAAAACTATGCACCTATGGTCAACTAATCTATGACACAAGAGGCAAGAGTATACAATGGAGAAAAGACAGTCTCTTCAATAAGTGATGCTGCGAAAACTGGACAACCACATGTAAAAGAATGAAATTAGAACACTCCGTAACACCATACCCAAAAATAAACTCAAAACGGATTAGAGACCTAAATGTAAGGCCAGACACTATAAAACTCTTAGAAGAAAACATAGGAAGAACACTCTTTGACATAAATCACAGCAAGATCTTTTTTGACCTACCTCCTAGAGAAATGGAAATAAAAACAAAAATAAACAAATGGAACCTAATGAAACTTAAAAGCTTTTGCACAGCAAAGGAAACCATAAACAAGACCAAAAGACAACCCTCAGAATGGGAGAAAATATTTGTAACTGAAGCAACTGACAAAGGATTAATCTCCAAAATATACAAACAGCTCATGCAGCTCAATATCAAAAAAAACCCAACCCGATCCAAAAATGGGCAGAAGACCTAAATAGACATTTCTCCAAGGAAGATATACAGATTTCCAATAAACACATGAAAGGATGCTCAACATCACTAATCATTAGAGAAATGGAAATCAAAACTACAATGAGATATCACCTCACACCGTTCAGAATGGCCATCATCAAAAAATCTAGAAACAATAAATGCTGGAGAGGGTGTGGAGAAAAGGGAACCCTCTTGCACTGCTGTTGGGAATGTGAATTGGTACAGCCACTATGGAGAACAGTATGGAGGTTCCTTAAAAACTACAAATAGAACTACCATATTACCCAGCAATCCCACTCCTGGGCATATACCCAGAGGAAACTATAATTCAAAAAGAGTCATGTACTACAATGTCCATTGCAGCTCTATTTACAATAGCCAGAACATGGAAGCAACCTAAGTGTCCATTGACAGATGAATGGATAAAGATGTGGCACATATATGCAATGGAATATTACTCAGCCATAAAAAGAAACGAAATTGAACTATTTGTAGTGCGGTGGTTGGACCTAGAGTCTGTCATACAGAGTGAAGTAAGTCGGAAAGAGAAAAATAAATACCGTATGCTAACACATATATATGGAATCTAAAAAAACAAAAGGTTCTGTAGAACCTAGGGGCAGGACAGGAATAAAGATGCAGGCATAGACAATAGACTTGAGGACATGGGGAGGGAGAAGGGTAAGCTGGGATGAGGTGAGAGAGTAGCATTGACATATATACACTACCAAATGTAAAATGGATAGCTAGTGGGAAGCAGCCACATAGCACAGGGAGATCAGCTCGGTGCTTTGTGACCACCTAGAGGGGTGGGATAGGGAGGGTGGGAGGGAATCACAAGAGGGAGGGGATATGGGGATATATGTATACATATAGCTGATTGACTTTGTTATACAGCAGAAACTTACACAACATTGTAAAGCGATTATACTCCAATAAAGTTGTTAAAAAAAACCAAATGGGCACCAACTGATTCCACATCTTGCTCCATCCCCCAAAAGCCAGTACTTAGCCCCTTCTCCCCCACTCTCCCAAGTTCTGTGTTAGACCGTCTATATTAAAATGCTGCTTAGGAGTTGTAATGAAGGGTGATTTGACTGTGAACCTGGATGTATTTAGAGTCTTTTTCAAACATGCAATCAGGCTTCCCTGACCACCTTCATTTTCTTCATTTTTCAAATGCAGCAGGTAATTGAGGAAAAATGCCTTATGTGGGACAACCTGCGAAGCTGTGACACTGCCAGAGTGAGACCAGGCATCTCTCTGCCAGGAATTTCAATAGAAATGACTCTTTGCCCCGATATGTGTTTGATGCCCATCTCCATCAATCTTATTTGCTTTGATAACTACTGTCTCCCACGTTTATTTCACATAAGGAAATTGAAGTCATAATACATGTTAAGTGACTAAGAGCAGGACTCATATAATAAATTAGAGGAGCAACAAGGATTTTCAGTTCTTATCTGTTTACACTTTTCCCTAACAATTCCCACCTGCCGCCTTCCTACGTAGATACCTGGTTAACACAGGAAGAAGATTTTAACAGATTCTGGTCTTTTGGTGCCATGTACTTTCTTCATGTTAATGCTATTAATCATCTGATTACTGTCAAGTTGATTTGAGTTCTGGTGAGATCAGCATCTCCTGAAATGCAATGTATTTAGTGAGCACCTCCCGCGTGTAATGCAGTGTATTAGGTTCTATTTGGGGAAACTGAAAGAAAAAGATGCAGCCCCTGACATCTAGTACCTTATACTAGTTAGGAAGCCAAATACACAGAAAATGACATTAAAAAGCTGTATGTTATACCATATTTCCTTTATCTCTTCAGTGAGGTGAAACTGTTTTCCTTTTTAATGGTCTTGCCTTTTTCAAGACATTCCCATTCCAACCAAAGTTTCTCTTAATATGACACCTCAAAATAAGCTATATTTTGCTTTCAAAGTGGAACCAAACAAGAACCCATTCCTCCCGTATTTCCTTGGCATGTCTTTGCAGTCTGTTTACCAGGTTCTTTGTGTTTCCCTTACATGTCACAGTTCTTCATGAGGAGGAAAGTAGGGTTTCATTAGTAGACATCATGGGCCATTTTGAGCCAGACCTGACTATATGGTTGGCCCAGTTCCCATGGGTGAGTCTCATGGTGGGGACTCAAACACACCCTTTCTCTGGCCACTTCAGTGTGAGGGCCTCCAGGTTTTTTTCTCTGCCTGTGGCTGCTTCCTCTTACTCCTCCCAGGTGGATGGGGCGGGTCCAGAGTGAGGACATTCCATTAGACTGTGGTGCAGAGCACAGTTAGCTGGTCAAGCTGGGATTCTACCTTTGGGGACGTTCTTCCTGTCAGGAGCTATAGGGAGGTAAGAGGAGTCAGTATTACTCCTGCCCAGCAGGAGACCTGGCCCACTGCCCCCACCCCAGCCCCCCTTGGCCCACTTTTGACTCTGACTTTGCTCTCTGGCGGGTGAAGAAAGATAACTCTGTTGGCTGCTTTAGTCCGGGGTTCCTTTAGCCTAGGACGATGTGGGGCAGCGGCCCAATGGTGCTACACTTGGTAGGGGACACACCCTCCAAGCTTGTTGCTGTTTTTATCTGACGAGTGTGTCTTTCCCTTTTAAAAATATATTATACAAGAAAAGAAAAAAGGAGAATGAAAGAAAAAAGAAAGAAAAGAAAAGAAAAAAAGACCGAAATAGAGATGGGGGAGGGGGAAGAAGAGGCAGTAAGAAGAATGAAAAAACTAATTTTATTCTTACATGGACTCAACATCCTACTATGTCTCTCCCCGCTCCCAACTTGGCTTCTGTTGTGTCCTCTCTGATTTAGTAGGTCAAGGGCAGGGACTGAGATTCTGTATTTCTAACAAGCTCCCAGGTGAAGCCAATGCAGTTGGTCCTCAGATCACACTCTGTGAGTAGCAAGGGTCTTGAGGAATAATGAATCAAATACAAATCAAACCATTCTTCATATAATAATATCTGACACTCAAATAGTACTTACTATGTGCCTGACACTGTTTTAAGTGCTTTGCATGTATCAACTCATTTAATCCTCGTAATTCTATGAGATGGGCACTACTATTAGCCCCACTTCACAGTTGGGGAAACCAAGGTTATTTAATTTACCAAATATCACATAGTAAGTACTAGAGCCAGGATTCAAACTCAGCCTGGCTCCAGAGTCTGTGTGTTTAGCTCCATTTTTATTCCAGTAGCTTACAAACTTACCCTCTTCTGGACATAAGTTTTCAATCTTTACCCCTTAAAGGATGGACCCCAGCTTGAAAACAATGTTCCAGAGATGTCATTAACCAGCCGGTGAAGATCACTGTGATTTTGATTCACCATTGTATTAGCCACACTGTCAACTTTGTGCTTTATGTAAATTTGATAATTAGAGGCAGTTCTCAAGGGTTAGCTGTAGGATCCCAAGGCAGCTGTGGTTTTGGCTGTTTTTGTTTTTTGACAAGTAGAGGCAGCAAAGAGCAGCTGAGGTTAACGGCTCTAGCTGATCACTGAGGCAGCAAGAGAAACAGCTCCAAGACAAACACACTGTTCATTGTGTAGCCCGAGGGGAGAGAGCAAGTCTAGAAGGGCTGAGCCAGGCAGGGGTGATGGGCGATATAGGATTCTCTGTGGGTGAGAAGGTTGGTGGCTGGTCAGGGCAGAAAGCAGACTGGAGAGGCTGAGGCAAAGTGGAGTCTCATATAGATGAGCCCACTCTGAATCAAGGAAGCCAGAGATTCACTCATGCATTCATTCTATAAATATTAATCGATGACCTATTATGTTCCAGGCACCATGCTACATGCTGTTGATACGGTGATGAATAAGACAGAACTGGTCCCTGTCCTCATTCTTCTTGGGAGACGGACAAGACCAAACAAAACCAAACCATACCTAACAGACAAATAAATCAGTGCAGGATGTCATGAATGTCCTGAAGGAAAACAAGGGTGAGAGATGGTGAAACCAAGGGGCACCCTACTTTAGGTAGGGTGGTCAAGGAAAGCCTTCAGATGAGACCTAAAATCAGAGAAGTTAAGCGATTGGAAAGGGCACTCTAGGCAAGAAACAGCTGTGCAAAAGCCCAAGGGTGGGAAAGAACTTGGTATGGAAGAGAGAGCCTGGCAGGATCTGGGGAATCCACAGCTGTCCATTGGGAATCGTACAAGTTGACATAAGGATTAAAGCTGAGAATAACTGATATGAAACAAAAGCAATTGGCTTTGACAGGTTGGTCAATTCTCATCTGGAGTATTATGTTGAATTCTTGACAAATCACAGTGTCAAGGCCCATGGGTGATTTGGCTGCCATAGCCTCTGAAATTGGACAATATTTTTAGGCAAGTCCCAGTACTTTTCGTTTGACCTTTTTTTGGATTTAAATGCCCATCTCTGAGTTGCGAGGGTCTCACCAAGGTCGTAATAATTACGAAGAAATCTTCATCTAGGTTATTGTGATGAAGGGCAAGGCCAAAAACAGCATGGGATGGGGCTAGTGTCCACACTCCAGGACGAACACGAGCCATCAAAACAGAGAAGTCAAGGCACATGGTCCATACCTCCTCCTCTGGTCTCTCAATCTGGCAGCCCCATCAAAAAGGAGAGAAGGTTGGTTTGGGTGAACCATTTGTTAGTTGTTCCTAGTGATCAACCATTCAACACATTTTCTAATGCTCCCCAATGACCCTTCAGGTGATTTTTTGCAGTTGTCTAGAGAGGAAAATGTAGTTAACCAATCTATAGTTTCCAGAATCTATCCTTTTCTAAAGAACCCTTTTGAGAATCAGAACACTTGTCTTAGCCAAGGCTCTTGTCAGTTGTTATCTGGATTAGTGTATTGGTGTCTTACACCTGGTCTCCCTGATTGTAGTCTCTCACACCTCCAATCTATCACCCACAGAGCTTTCAGAGAAATTTAGCTAAAATTCACCTTGTATCTGATCCCTATCCTTGGTTTTAAGTGGTTCTTCATTACTGTTGATAAAACCTAAAGTCCTTTTTTTGGCATTCAGTACCTTTCATGATCTGACCTTTGCCTAAATTGCCACGCTCATTTCCTGCCATATTCCCCTACTCTGAATTATAGCCATACTACGTTAGTTGCTCTTTACTGAAATTACAATGCTCTCATATTACTTCTCTGCATTTTCTTTTTTTTGGCCGTGTCATGCAGCTTGTGGGATTTTAGTTCCCTGACCAGGGATTGAACTCAGGCCCTCGGCGCTGAGAGTGCAGAGTCCTAACCACTGGACCTCCAGGGAATTGCCCTTCTCTGCATTTTCATGTGGGGTTCCTACTTGCTTCTTCCCTCAGCTAGTTCCTATTTATCCTTTAGAATTCAGTTTAAACCTTATTTCCTCCAGGAAGCCTTCCATGATTTCCCTAGTCAGGATTAAGTGCTCTTATTCAGTCCTGTAACACATTTTTATATGCCTCTATTACATATAAAAATGTAGTTAGCATCCAAATCCTTTTCTACAAAATCTTAAGCTTTCGAGGGCTAGGACGGTATCCTTTAGCGCTTAACAGTGCCCTTGTACATAATAGCTTCAGAAAGGTTAATGGAATGGCTGCATTTGCATTTTCCATTTTCTGGCTTTAGTTTTCCATGATTTCTTGCAGATTACAAAGAGACTATATTAATTTCTATATCATGTATATTCTCCATCTCTACCTCCTCTTTTGGGGAATAAGGGGAAAAGATTTGCTTAAGCTTAGGTCTAGAGACATATTTCTACCTCATTTATTAGACTTGTGAAAATCTCTAATGAGAATTTCTTATTACCCATGGTTTAATCTAAGTGCTCATATCTTGCTGTGATTTAGGATACCACATTACAGATTTTTAGACCTAGAAAGAACTTCAGAATGATCAGATTCAATAGTTTACTTTATGGGACAAGGACATGAAGGTTCAGAGAGAGGTTAAGCAAATACTCTAAAACCACCCTACTAGTGGGTGGCAGTTAGCCCCAGGAGCTAGATCTCCATCCTCTCAGTCCTGGGCTCTTTCCCCTACAAATGGCCACTCTTCAGATCTTCATCCTATTTTGATGTCAGAGACCCAATATGGATTTGACCTTGGTTCCTTGATTTGCCATATTGAGGCTTTAATTTGGCCTCTCGAACTAATAATTTGATTATTAGCAAATGAATTAACATTAAGCTTTTTCATTTGGAGGCCTGCTGAACTGTGAAACTCTTCTTAAAAATTCTGAGGGGACTTGAAAAAAAAAGGTGTAAATAAGGGTTGAGCAAATTGTCAATCCTTCACTGGTCTTTCAGGAGCTCTTTCACAAATTGGTTCACAGCAGAGTAGTTGATAAGCACCAGCATGTCCAAGACACCCACTTCGTCTTCCTTAAGGATGCTCTAGAAGGGGAGTGGGAAAGTTACAATGTACATAGTATCTTCCCTAGAAGCAAGTATGTTTCTTTACTAGTAGAACTAGAAAATTGTATGTTCAGTTTGCTAATTTTTTACTTTAAAATGTTTGTTTGACTATTAGATTTGGTTAATAACACTGAAGATTGATGTTATAAAGATTAGCACATCTTTCATTTTACTGTAGATTATTTCAAACATACAGAAAACTATAGAGAATGATATAACAGAACGTCATGTATCAACCATCCAACTCAGTCGTATAATAAAATTTTGCCATATTTGCTCCAGATCTCTTTCTTCCTCCCCGTCTCTTCCCTCCCTCCCTTTCTTCCTTTCCTTCTTTTCTCTCTCTTCCTTCTTTCCAAAATAAAATCTTACACATGTAGTTAAAGCCCCTGTAACTAATCTGTCCCATTCCTCTCCTAACATCTGTAGAGGTAACACCTATCCTGAATCTCCAGTTTTAATTTTTGTGTGTTTTTTTAATTTTTATATACGCATCCATAAACAATAAATAGTGTTGATTTGCCTGTTTTCCATCTTTATTAAATAATATATTCTATACTTTCTTCTCAAGTTCTCACTCCACATGGATTAATATACATCTTCTATTCATTTAAACTGCTTTATGGTATTACATTGTATAAAAAGACCACATTTTATCTTTGAATTGTTTCTGTTATCTTCCTCTTACAAATCATGCAGGAATAAACATTCTTGTACATATCTCCTTGTGAGAGTTATATACCTAGGTGAGGCATCACTGGGTTGTATCATAACTATTTTAAAAAGAATTTTCATGTTGATAGCAAAACTGATTAGTTACTTAAAAGGAAAAAATGAAGTCAAGATAGGTGCTGGACCACTGGCATTTTTCACAGAACTAGAACAAAAAATTTCGCAATTTGTATGGAAACACAAAAGACCCCGAATAGCCAAAGCAATCTTGAGAACGAAAAACGGAGCTGGAGGAATCAGGTTCCCTGACTTCAGACTATACTACAAAGCTACAGTAATCAAGACAGTGTGGTACTGGCACAAAAACAGAAAGATAGATCAATGGAACAGGATAGAAAGCCCAGAGATAAACCCACACACATATGGTCACCTTATCTTTGATAAAGGTGGCAGGAATGTACAGTGGAGAAAGGACAGTCTCTTCAATAAGTGGTGCTGGGAAAACTGGACAGGTACATGTAAAAGTAAGTGATTAGATCACTCCCTAACACCATACACAAAAGTAAGCTCAAAATGGATTAAAGACCTAAATGTAAGGCCAGAAACTATCAAACTCTTAGAGGAAAACATAGGCAGAACACTCTATGACATAAATCACAGCAAGATCCTTTCTGACCCACCTCCTAGAGTAATGGAAATAAAACCAAAAATAAACAAATGGGACCTAATGAAACTTCAAAGCTTTTGCACAGCAAAGGAAACCATAAACAAGACCAAAAGACAACCCTCAGAATGGGAGAAAATATTTGCAAATGAAGCAACCGACAAAGGATTAATCTCCAAAATTTACAAGCAGCTCATGCAGCTCAATAACAAAAAAACAAACAACCCAATCCAAAAATGGGCAGAAGACCTAAATAGACATTTCTCCAAAAAAGATATACAGACTGCCAACAAACACATGAAAGAATGCTCAACATCATTAATCATTAGAGAAATGCAAATCAAAACTACAATGAGATATCATCTCACACCAGTCAGAATGGCCATCATCAAAAAATCTAGAAACAATAAATGCTGGAGAGGGTGTGGAGAAAAGGGAACACTCTTGCACTGCTGGTGGGAATGTGAATTGGTTCAGCCACTATGGAGAACAGTATGGAGGTTCCTTAAAAAACTACAAATAGAACTACCATATGACCCAGCAATCCCACTACTGGGCATATACCCTGAGAAAACCAAAATTCAAAAAGAGTCATGTACCAAAATGTTCATTGCAGCTCTATTTACAATAGCCCGGAGATGGAAACAACCTAAGTGCCCATCATCGGATGAATGGATAAAGAAGATGTGGCACATATATACAATGGAATATTACTCAGCCATAAAAAGAAACGAAATTGAGCTATTTGTAATGAGGTGGATAGACCTAGAGTCTGTCATACAGAGTGAAGTAAGTCAGAAAGAAAAAGACAAATACCGTATGCTAACACATATATATGGAATTTAAGAAAAAAAATGTCATGAAGAACCTAGGGGTAAGGCAGGAATAAAGACGCAGACCTACTAGAGAACGGACTTGAGGTTATGGGGAGGGGGAAGGGTGAGCTGTGACAGGGCGAGAGAGAGTCATGGACATATACACACTAACAAACGTAGTAAGGTAGATAGCTAGTGGGAAGCAGCCGCATGGCACAGGGATATTGGCTCGGTGCTTTGTGACAGCCTGGAGGGGTGGGATGGGGAGGGTGGGAGGGAGGGAGACGCAACAGGGAAGACATATGGGAACATATGTTTATGTATGACTGATTCACTTTGTTATAAAGCAGAAACTAACACACCATTGTAAAGCAATTATACCCCAATAAAGATGTTAAAAAAAAAAAAAAAGATAGGTGCTGGAAGAAACAGAATGTCAGGAATAGGAAGTAAAACAGTATAAGAGAGTAGGTGACATAGATGTAGAATCCTATGCTTTTTTTTTAAACAATTCATTTTTTGATTAAAAAAAGTAGATTGAACATGCAAGTAAATTGAAAAACCACTGAGAGCCACAGATTTTCATCTACATTTAAGAGACTACCTTTTGTGTCAGTGCCTCCATGAAGCCTTCTAGAATTTTCTTTACTTTTTTTTCTGTGAAAATTGACTACTTCCTCCTTTGGGCCTCCATTCTACCTACCTCTCGTATGTGATATATTGCACATTGTGTTTGCCATGGTTTGTTTACATGTCTCTGTTAATAAGCTGAATGTTGTCTGAGAGCAGAGTTCATGTCTTACTGTATCCCCAGGGCATGGTGCACAGGAGGTAGTTAATATAGTCTGAGGAGTGAATGAAAAGTCCAAATCATGGAAGGTCTTTTAGACTTAGTAGTTGGTTTCTGATGACAGGATACTTTAGTGAAAATGAGCTTAAAGTATAGAAAAGGAGGTTTTATCTTTTGGTCTTCAGTTAGACCTACAGAAAGGAAGTTTCATATAAAAGCTGATAAAAATTACTAACAAAGCAGAGAAATCACTTAGCATTTGGCTGTAGACACTGGCAACGTATGTTTGTAGTAGTGCATTAGTAAAGCTGCCAGCTCAGAAAAAGGAAGGCATCTAAAAATTTAGACTGTGAAATTAAGCACATAACGGGAAATGCTTGAATATTTTGTGAATTAGGTATGAGAAATATAAGAGAATTCTATATATATATTTAAATTGAAGTATAGTTGACTCATAATATTATATTAGTTTCAGGTGAAGGGGATCATATATTATAAATATATCTTGCAGCATCATTAGAATATTATAAGTATGCTTGCTCCTATCATAAGAAGTACTTATTATGAATAATATATCACATGCATGAAAAAAAAGTGCTGGCTAGTTTCATTTCCCCAAAACACCTTTTCAATGGTAAGTTTGAGGCAGCTGTGGTTTACCAAAGTATAAACTAGTGAGGTCCACTATAACTAGCATGTGTTTACATTCTGACTCACGGTTCCTGTTAGGCTTTAATCACAGGGAAACAAGTAATATTACTCAGACTTCATTGTTTAACCTTCCATTCATTTGTTTTCCAAATTTGTTTCAGTCTGTAGGAAGGTTCCTTTTAGATTACAACATGTAGTCCTGATTTCTGCAATTTTTCTTCATTTGCCATTTTGAGGTAGCCGTGAAAATCCTATAAGCTTCTTATTCCTCAAATCTATGCCTGTAAGCCTCATTGAGTTGGATTCATCCTAAATACATTTTGAAATCACATCAGCACTTTCAGATCAGCAGGTTACTTTTTTTTATTTTTGGCTGCGTTGGGTCTTTGTTGCTGCACGCGGGCTTTCTCTAGTTGCGGCCAGCGGGGGCTACTCTTCGTTGCGGTGCGCGGGCTTCTCATTGCGGTGGCTTCTCTTGTTGTGGAGCACGGGCTCTAGGCGCACGGGCTTCAGTAGTTGTGGCTCGTGGGCTCTAGAGTGCAGGCTCAGTAGTTGTGGCGCACGGGCTTTGTTGCTCCGCGGCATGTGGGATCCTCCCGGACCAGGGCTCGAACTCATGTCCCCAGCATTGGCAGGTGGATTCTTAACCACTGCGCCACTGCGGAAGCCCAGCAGGTTATTTCTTAATAAATTACTGTCTTAATGTTAGATGCTATTTTAAATACGTGAAAGAGAGCTGTTCCCAAATGTGTGTAACTACTTTCAGGGAATAGTAAACCGGCGCATTTAATTAAATGGAGGCCCTAAATTTTTATTATGCCATCACTGGATATTTGAATAACTAGTTATAAATGAGTTCTGTTCGTATAAAAGTAATTTTCTAAATCCAATTGTCCTATTTTGAAATATAGTTCCAGTTTCTGGGTAAAACTGGCAATGGAATGGCCATGTCTCCACAGCTAAAGCAAATTAGAGGGTTGCAGCAGTAAACTGAACCCATAGGCAGAGGGGGGAAAGAAACCTTTGAACCCTGTTTTTTTTTTTTCTCCTGTACTGATTGGATAATTTACCTGACTAATTTTGTCCAGTCATTAGAAAGTCAGTTCTCCACTCTAGAATTTCTTCCACTCAAGTAAACAATATTGATGCATATAATTTGGATGAAAAAAATCCCTTTAAGAAATATCTGGATATATGCCTTGAACGAGCTTCCTCATTTAAGTCACAGACATTTATTTAAAGAGAAACCAATCTAAGATAGTAATAACAACATTAACTACCATTTACTGAGCATTTCCTATGTGACAAAACTTTAACACACTTTAATCCTTGCCGCAAATTTGTTGGATGAGGGATACTATTTGAATTTTAGCTGTCAGGGAATTTCTGCTCACATTGGTTAAGTAATGCAGCCAGATTTGTGCAGCTGGTAAGTATGAAGACTGGTATTAAAATGCCAGCCCATCTGGTGGTAGTGCTTGAGAACCTTCGTTCTTTCCTCTACAAAAAACAGTTGATGCAGAGTGGAATCATTTTATGATCCCTTTGATAGTCTTGATTTTCAGAAAAGCTACAAGACATGGAGTAAATGGTGATAAAAAATATATCCAATAGAATGCAATTGCATCTTCCTTAATAGTTCCTTCTTCTGTCATTTGGTTTTTTTTCCCCCACTTGGGATATTTGCAGAATTATACTGCTAACCTCTAACTTTCCCTCTCTTCTTACTCTCCTGTTCCCACAACCATGAACACAAAATAATTTCCTTTCAAATTATGTTACTAAGTTTGTAACTCACATAGGGAATTACCACATAGAAAAATTTATTAGCCTAAATGATGGCCATATAGTTTTTGCCAAGATTCATCATTTCTGAAGTTAGTTGCCCATAAAACCAATTTCTCAATGGTTTGGCGAGATCAAGTGCCAAATTACCCAGGGGATGAATAACAGTTACTGCAGGTCCTATTGATCCGTCTGCCCAGCCGTTCACTGATAGTTCCAGTGACTTGGGAAAATGCAGCCAGCATGGCCCCCCAAAATCTGCATCATGGCTTTATCTACTGATGAGCCAGACTACAAATGCTGTGAACACATACCAACAGAGGTTCAGGTAGCAACCCAACAGGAATCCATAAAGCAGTATCAGATGCACGGTAGCTAAACTTACTACACTACTACCACACGTGGATTGGTTTCTAAGTGCCAGACACTGCTAAGTGCTGTATGTACGTATTTCATTTATTCTCCTTAGGCCAGGTTGCAGAGTAGCTAACAACACGGTCACAGAGCCAAACTAATGTGGCTCTGGTTCCTTGGGCAAGCAGTGGAAACTGTGTTTCAGTTTCTCCATCTGTAAAATGGGGATGCTAAATACTTCACAGAGTTGAAGTGAAAAATGAGTTAAATTAAACAAAGCCCTTAGAATAGTACTTGCATGGAGACAGCACTCAATATATGCTGGCCATTAATTTTCCTAATGACCCTGTGAGGTAAATGCTATTATGATCATCATTTACTGTTTAGAAGATTGTGGCTTAGAGGTGGCACATGGCAGAGGTAGGCTTTGAAAATAGGTCTGTTTGACATCAAAACCTGTCCTCCTTATCACTGTGCTGTTCTGCCTCTCAGTACAAGATACATAGAATGGGCAAAGAATGTATGCTGTCAGCTGCAAGGCCTCTTGCCACCGCAGGACACCCGCCCCTCAGATGACTTCCTGGAGGGGGCCAGTCGGTGAATCTTTGCTGAGAGGCAGGTCAGTAATTCTGGGCCTTCCTCCGTCCAGATGGGAATTGGAATGATGCATACCGTCTCAGTGAAGGCTTAACCACAGCCAGGTGACTCCTGTGGTGGTGACAAAAGTATACAAATGAAGTATAGGAGCAGGGGAGCCTTCACACACTCCCAACCCTTCCTGCCTCTCAGAACAGCTATATCCCCTGACACACATCAGCTAGAGGCATCCTTATCCACTCACCCATAGCCTCAGAGAGAACCACACAGCAGACTTTCCTATCTGTTGGGTGATAGTTAGAATTACTGAGCTTCTACTATGCGTCTTCTTAAAAACCTTATGAAGTAGGTGGAATTATCTTACTTAGGAAATGAGGGAATAAATAGATAGCTAGTGGGAAGCAGCTGCAAAGCACAGGGAGATCAGCTTGGTGCTTTGTGACCACCTGGAGGGGTGGGACAGGGAGGGTGGGAGGGAGACGCAAAAAGGAGATGGTATGGGGATATATATATATGTATAGCTGATTCACTTTGTTATACAGCAGAAACTAACACACCATTGTAAAGCAATTATACTCCAATAAAGATGTTAAAAAAAAAAAAAAGAAGTGAGGGGTACTTCCCTGGTGGTGCAGTAGTTAAGAATCCACCTGCCAGTGCAGGGGACACGGGTTCGAGCCCTGGTCTGGGAAGATCCCACATGCTGCGGAGCAACTAAGCCCATGCGCCACAGCTACTGAGCCTGCGCTCTAGAGCCCTTGAGCCACAACTACTGAGCCCACGTGCCACAACTACTGATGCCCGCACACCTAGAGCCCGTGCTCTGCGACAAGAGAAGCCACCCAATGAGAAGCCCATGAACCACAGCGAAGAGTAGCCCCTGCTCGCTGCAACTAGAGAAAAGCCCGCACACAGCAAAGACCCAAGGTAGTCAAAAATAAATTAATTAATTAAAAAAAATTTTTTGTTAAAAAAAAAAAGAAGTAAGGAAATTAAGGTTCAGAGGAATTAGGTGAATTGCCCAAGGTTATTCCACAGCTTGTAAATGGACACCCAGGATTCAAACCTTGGTCTATATCTTAATCCACAAACCCACAAACCCACATTCCTCTCACTCTTTTTTTTTTTTTTTTTTTTTTGCTGTGCACGGGCCTCTCACTGTTGTGGCCTCTCCTGTTGCGGAGCACAGGCTCCGGACGCGTAGGCTCAGCGGCCATGGCTCATGGGCCCAGCCGCACCGTAGCATGTGGGATCTTCCCAGACCGGGGCATGAACCCATATCCCCTGCATCGGCAGGCAGACTCTCAACCACTGCGCCACCAGGGAAGCCGCTCCTCTCACTCTTTGGGGATTGTTCCTTTGGCTTGGGGATATTACAAAATCATGATTTCTCCTGATCGCTTTTTCTGTTATCTTTTGACCATCTCATTTTTTGTTACTGATTTTATCCAAGAGCAAGAACATGCTTTGGAATTCTTGGAGTAGCTGTTGAGATTATATATTTTAATTTAAGAGGTTGCATTACTGGATTATCTGTGAATTGTTACTTCTCCATACTTTCCTTCCTCCTCCTACCTCATTGTATTTGACATCTGATTATTAGAATCTTTTTAGAGGTTTTTGAACACACTCACATGTGGGAAAGTGCTAGTTAAAATTGTTACAGACAGACATTTGTGTTATAATAGAGGGAAGTCATTTTGGGGGCTCAATTGATGTACACTGCAAAGATTTTCTTAAAATTTTCTGCAAGGTATACATAATTTCACAAGCAAAACAATTAGTCAATCCAGTAGCAAAGTTAAGAGTGGTTACTGGTTTTGTATTTTAAGCTCATAGCAAATTATCTACTTTTATACCACAATGCCTATGGGACAGTCAGAGAGCTTGAACTGGCTCCCTGTCACTCTTTGGTGAAGGGACGGAAGCTTCATAAATCTGGTCCTTCACCCTCCTAGCTCTGACCCTCCCCTTCCTATAAGGAATGAACATGTTGCCTGCAGTAGGCGTTTGTCAAACATCTTAATACCATCTCATTACTGTGATGATCAACAAAGGCATTCTGAAAATCTTTTATAAATAGGGTACACCATGAAGTACAGCCTGTGGTTCAGATCCTGGTCCTCGTACACATGGGAACATAAAGGGCATGCACTACATCCATATTGAGACACAAGTGGTAACCTCATCCTTTAATATTGAAATGGTTTTATTGTCCTTTACTAGCAACGATGGCTAATAACTATATGGCTTTTATTTCCATAAATATATATAATTTATTTATATAATATGTACAATAAATATTAATATATTTACATATATAATATATATCATATATGGCATACATATATGCCATATAAAGCAATTTTGAAATTTGAAAGCATTGATTCCCATAACCTAACTGAGGAATAAATCACATAACCACCAATCTTTCTCCAGTGACCACCCACCACCTCCAATTTCATGTATCAATAAATAGCAGATACTCTGGAATATTTCATCTACAGGAAACACTGTTGATTTGCAGAAGTAGTAACCATATTTGCTTATTTTTTTGACTCAAGAAGTTTTAAAATGTTTTTATGCTCTGAAAACATAAAGAAAAAAATCTGGAAGAACTTATCTCTGTCGTGTCAGCATCCGTAAAAAGTGATTTTTAAGATGGAGACTTCTCCTTGAGAAATAAAGGCTTCTGGTTTTAGCATTCAGCTCTCACTTTCATTAAAAACAGAGTTGTTGTTTTAGACCCAAGCTTTCCCTAGAGACAGTGATTCCACCGGGGGAAGCAATATGTGAAGTTATTGCAAGAAAGTTTTTGTGTGAAATGGTGCCTCTTGCCAGAGATGTTGTATGTTTTAGTTAATTTCCTTCCCAAGAGCTAGGAAAATTTCCCAAGCCCCAGATATGTACAACTGGAATGCTACTGAGAAGTCAGTAGAAAGAGGCTGAAGAGAGAGACTGAATTTTACACACTTCATTTGTTTCTGGAGATAAAGCCTCTATTCTATTTTCCTCAAGGTGAAAGTCCAATTCACTCTGAAAATTGTAAAGCCTTATTCCATTGAAAGAAAATGATTTTGATTTCTGTCACAGTTATTACTATTTACACTACAATAAATTTACCTAAGGAAGGGGTTAGCCTCTGCTGGATTCCTTCCAGAGCTCCCCAAGGAATAAAACCATACAGCTAACAACCGATGGGACATTCTGTTCTGCCTTTTCCTTCTCAGCCCTTCGGTGTTTAATCTATCCACCACAAATCTGTTCATTAGCAACTCTGCACGTACACAGTGCAATGGTAATTAATGTTCCCCATGTTGACTCTCAGGAACTACAATACCATGAAGTACCCTTTAGGATTATGAAGGAGAAATTAAATTATGCTCAGTACAGTTTGAGAGCAATTTTGCTAGTGGTTTGGAGCACCTCTGCAGGGAGGTTCTGAAGTCAGCTCCTACCAGTTTGTGGGAGCTGATTGTTCAGTACTAAAGAATTGTGTGAGCCAGATGTTAAGTCTTTGGAATTGGGCCATGGTGGGAGTATTTATAGTAAAGGAGTTGGCATCTGCTAAAAATCAGGGTTTGGTTTGGTTTTGTTTTTTCTCCAGAGTACTGGTTTATCAGCACATCATTGTCGATACCTTTGAAACTGCATAATCCAATTAATACCTATTAGCTAGGCCTCATGCTGGACAACAATTTACCCATAAGTTTTGCTAGGTTGAAAAGCCAGTTAATACCTGTATTAGTTTTCTGTGGCTACTGAAACCACAAACCTGGTGGCTTGAAACAATCAAAATTTATTATCTCACAGTTCTGGAGGTCAGAAGTCCAATCTCGGTATCACTGGGCCAAGTTCTGTATTGGCAGGACTGTGTGCCCTCCAGAGGCTCCAGGACAGAACCTATTCCCTGCATTTTCCAGCTTCTGGTGGCTGCTAGTACTCCTTGGTTTGTGGCTTCATCACTCCAATATTCAAGGCCAGTTCAAGGCCAGCATCTTTAAATTTCTCTCTGCTCTATCTTCACATTGCCAGCATGTGTGTGTGTGTGTGTGTGTGTGTGTGTAAACTTCCTCTCTCTTATAAGGACATGTGTGATTGCACTTAGGGCCCACACAGGTAATCCAAAATAAACTCTTCCATCTCAAGATCTTTAACTTAATCTCATCTGCAAAGACTGATGTTTTCAAATAATGTAACATTTATAGTTTCCAGGGATTAGGACCTGGTACTTTCAGGAGGGCCATTTTAAGCCTATCACAATACCCACCTTGGCAGCCCCTTATATACACAGATGCACTATATCTTGTATAACATCCTTAACTGGTCTTAATGATAAGGAACACATTTTTTTTTTTTTTTTGCGGTACGCGGGCCTCTCACTGTTGTGGCCTCTCCCGTTGCGGAGCTCAGGCTCCAGACGTGCAGGCTCAGCGGCCATGGCTCACGGGCCCAGCCGCTCCGCGGCATGTGGGATCTTCCCAGACTGGGGCACGAACCCGTGTACCCTGCATCGGCAGGCGGACTCTCAACCACTGTGCCACCAGGGAAGCCCAGGAGCAAATTTTTAATGATAATAGTAGTGGCAGCTCTTTTTTATTGAGTGCTTCCTATGGACTGGGCAAAGTGCTCAGCATAGAGTAATCTCATCTTACTATTATTCCTTCCCAAACTAGGAAATGTGTGTTCAAATGTCATAAATTCTCTTTTTGGAGTGCCAGAATCTAAGTAGACAGGTCCTGTTTCCCTCTAACCTCCACCTCAAAATTATTCCCTGGGGCTCTTCATATAATTGTTCCAAGGGCTTCCATTTTATGTAGCTTACTCTTCCTATCCTACTTCCATGGTTCCCAGTTCTGTCCTTTGGTTACTTTTAATGAGCTTATCTCCAACATCAATACAGGGCTTGATTAAAGGGACCATGGAGAGCGTATCTATTGGCTGGGAATGACCTCTTAGGTGTGTAGTGTCCCTGGCCAAGTGAATGAAAGGCTCTGGGCCAAGGCCAGTTCCTGGGTGAAACCACAACTGGCAACTGTGTCTCTCAAGAGGTGGTTTGGAGAGGACTGTGAGCCACGCCTGTGGGTGATAAGCCTGTAATTCTCTATCCCGTTGTTTTTGGATACCTTGCTTTCCAGCTGTTCTCTCCTGATCTGCCTGCACAGCTCACTGTTTCATTTCTACAACTTGTACCAGAGGAAGGGAAGGAGACAGAATAGTGTGTTAGGCTATGTGCTGGAAGCCTTACTAATTGGGCTAAGGATGGTATAAATCCAAGAACATTTTCTTTTGTTATTCTTTGTGGCTGCAATTAATAACCTGGTAGACCTGTTTTAGAGATGTGATATAATAAGTTGATTGGGTTTGGGTAGCACATCTATTTTTCTGTTAAAATATAATTTTCAGTTGTAAATAAAAGCTGGTTGAATCTGGCCTATGTAATAGCCAGTGTTTCATGAAGACATTTAGGTCATGTTTGCTTAGGTTTAGAAATGCTCTATGGGCCCTGTGTGATTTTGTATACAAGCAGAGATTATTAGAAATTGGACAAAGGCAACAGCAGGAGGCCAAGAGCAGAGCTGGGGAAGGTGGTGGTCTTTGCTCTATTACTCTGGCTGAGAGTTACCTAATCTCACAGAGCCTCAGTTCCTGTAGCTGTAAAATGGTAATAATAATTCTGACCTTCCAGGGTTTGGGAAAGGATTGAAATGAATTAAGGCATACAAAATGCCTAGTATATTGTAAGTACTTAATAAGTGGCAGCTATCATTGTCAATATCATTAGTTCAGAATGAACAAATACTCTAACAACAGGCTTCAGATAATTACTTTTTAATTGAAGTAAAGTTGATTTACAATGTTGTGTTAGTTTCTGGTATACAGCAAAGTGATTCAGTTATATATGTATGTATATTCTTTTTCATATCTTTTCCACTATGGTTTATTACAGAATATTGAATATATTTCCCTGTACTATACAGTAGGACTTTGTTGTTTGTCTGTTTTGTATAGTAGTTTGTATTTGCTAATCCCAAACTCCTAATTTATCCCTCCCCCACCCCCTTTCTGCTTTGGTAACCATAAGCTTGTTTTCTATGTCTGTGAGTCTGTTTCTGTTTTATAAATAAGTTCATTTGTATCATTTTTTAAGATTCCACATATAAGTGATATCATATGACATTTGTTTTTCTCTTCCTGACTTACTTCACTTAGTATGATAATCTCTAGATCCATCCATGTTGAGGCAAATGGCATTATTTCATTCTTTTTTATGGCTGAGTAATATTCCATTGTGTATATATACATATATATATATATTTATGTATGTGTATACCACATCTTCTTTATCCATTCATCCGTTGATGGACACTTAGGTTGCTTCCGTGTCTTGGCTAGTGTTACTACTGCTGCTATGAACATTGAGGTGCATGTATCTTTTCAAATTAGAGCTTTCTCTGGATATGCCCAGAAGTGGGATTGCTGGATCATATGGTAACTCTATTTTTTAGTTTTTTAAGGAACATCCATACTGTTTTCCATAGTGGCTGCGCCAATTTACATTCCCACCAACAGTGTAGGAGGGTTCCCTTTTCTCCATACCCTTTCCAGCATTTATTATTTGTAGACTTTTTCTTTTTTTTTTTTTTTTGCGGTACACAGGCTTCTCACTGTTGTGGCCTCTCCCGTTGCGGAGCACAGGCTCCGGACGCGCAGGCTCAGCAGCCATGGCTCATGGGTCCAGCTGCTCCGCGGCATGTGGGATCTTCCCGGACCAGGGCACGAACCTGTGTCCCCAGCATCGGCAGGCGGACTCTCAACCACTGCGCCACCAGGGAAGCCCAGTAGACTTTTTAATGATGGCTATTCTGACGGGTGTGAGGTGATTCCTCATTGTAGTTTTGATTTGCATTTCTCCAATAACTAGTGAAGCTGAGCTTCTTTTCACTTGCCTGTAGACCATCTGTATGTCTTCTTTGCAGAAATGTCTGTTTAGGTCTTCTGCCCATTTTTTTGATTGGGTTGTTTGTTTTTTCTTGTTATTGAGCTGTATGTATATTTTGGAAATTACACCCTTGTCGGTCACATCACAGACAAAACACCATCTTCCTCTAGTCACTTGAAAAATGCGAGTCATGCCTTCCATTTTTCCCTTTCCACTTCTGCAGGGCAATAGCAATACAAATACTACCTTTTTCTCTCTGGGAGTGATTTTCTGACCTTGCCAGGTCCCTCTTTCTCTCCTTCAGAACCCGTGACCTTCACCTCAGAGTAACCGTCACTCAAAATAACCTTTGCTTTGTTTACATACTTATCTCTGTACCTCAAGACCTTCAGCTGCTGGAGAGCAAGGATATCTTATTTTTGAATCTTTACTAACTAGCATAATTCCTGGAACATGGAAGAAGCACTAAATATCCTCATTGAATGGAATTTGAATAAAGTTTCAACTTTTTGAAAGGGAAACAAGAAAAAGAACTGACTGAACATTTACTCTAAACCAGTCTCTTCTCTTATGGGAAAGGCGACTGATGCCATTGCTCTATTTTTTACGTTCCTTCCTAAACTTTGTTTACTTTGGGTTTTGTTTGGCTCTTGGAACACAGAGAGGCAATGTTCAACTTTTGTGATTTTAGACCCTCTCTGAAAGACTACTTACTGACATACTGAATTTTGGTTTTTAATTTCTTCATTTTGTGACTCCGAGTAGGGAGAGTTTTGGTTAATTTGATGGGGAGTAACTTTAGCTTACTATCAACACTACAAACTGATATTTGAGGGCATTGAGCTAAGTCTTTTACATGCATAATCTTATTTAATCCTTTCCACAACTCCATCAAGTAGGTATTATTATGTCTACTTTACAGCTAAAGAAACTGAGGCACAGAGAATAACTGGATCAGGGCTGTGGTAGGTTTTACCTTGGGTCTACAAGACTTCGGAGTCTAAGTTTTGAACATCACCCTGTACTGCTTCTAGAGTCAACTGTTTTCTTAAGCTGAATTAGAGGAATGATTCTGAAAGGGAAAAGTAATTCAGCCTTTCACTAAATGCTAATTGAGCACTGTCTTAGCTCAGGCTGCCGTAGCAAAATACCATCACTGGATGGCTGAAACAATAGACGTTTATTTCTCATAGTCTTGGAGACTGGGAAGTCTAAGATCAAGTTGCTAATAGATTCAGTTCCTGGTGAGGACCCACTTCCTGGCCTCTCTCTGTGCTCACATGGCCTTTCCTTGGCAAATGCATGTGGAGAGAGAGCTCTCTCTCTGTCTTCCTCTTCTTATAAGGTCATTCATCCCCAAATGAGGGCCCCACCCTCATGACCTCATCTAAACCTAATTACTTCCCAAAGACCCCATCTCCAAATACCATCACATTGGAGGTTAGGGCTTCAATATGTGTGCTGGGGGGAGGGGACACACAAACATTCAGTCGATAACAAGTACTAACTAGAATTCTCTGGAATATGTTAGACTAAGCTCTAGAAAAAAAAAAAAAGAATAGAAAAGGAAAGGAAAGGAAAAAAAGCAGGGCCTGGACTAGGGAGAGGCAAACAAGTGACCTAGGGCCCAGCATTATAGGAGGTGCCCACCCTCAGGTGCCCACCCTGCACTTGAACAACCCTGCAAGGCCATGAACCGATGTGCCTTGCTTACCTCACCCCAGTCCCAGCCCTGCAGCACTTCATTTGCTCTTGGGGAACTCAGTGTCTAGCAAGGGCCTGGTATCAGTATGGGTCAGATCAAGAGAGAGAAACCACCCAGTGATTTGAACAGGGGAAGTTTAATATAAAGAATTATTAACTAGCAGTCTGTTGTTTAGAAACCCGTGAGGACACGGAGAAAATATGACAAGTGAACCCAAGGAGTTTTGACCTTCAGGATAAGAGTGAAGACTGTTTTTCCCTCTAGGCTGTGCCTGAGTGAGCATGACTTGCCCTATTTATTAGGCAACATTACACTCGGCAGCATTTCCTTTCAGATCACCCCAGGCATTTAGGCTATTTTAAAAATCTAAATAACATCTCAGTCAAACTAACATTCCAAGAGAGAAATGTTTTAATCTGTCTTTTCCCAGAACAGCCTTTAGGTCTGGGAGGAAGTGCAGACAGGCCGGGTGAGGGACAATGTATCTGGAGATTTATGGGAATCCAGAAGTTTTGGCAAGGGTACATATAAATCTCAAAGAAGAATTAAATGTAATTTGAAATCACATAAACTGTACAGAATTTGAATGCAGGTCAAATCGCAACTGCTGTTTGTTATCTCTCATTTAAACTACAATAACAGGATTGCTTAAACAAGTTCCCTTCCTTTCTTGAACTTTCAAAGTATTTAATATTTGCATAATGATTAATCTCCAGTTCCAGAGGATATTCCCAAAGGGAGAGACGACACAGAAGCACTTTAAATTTCAACCACAGGGAAAAGAGAAGAGCGGAAGCTTCAGTTTTGGAGCCTACGCTCTCAGGAGAGGATGGCTGAGAGAACACAATCCCAAACATTTGGACAATATATTCTAACTAGGTCAAAGGTGCAGCTCCAACTAAGGGATGATACCAGACCCTCTATTTATAGATCTTGAATATTTCAAGAAAGTTTTGTTCTATGCTTTGCAAGGGCTAAATCCTTATGCACAGAACCCTGGAGTACATCCAACCTGCCCACCCAAGGAACGCTTTGAGTATTTTCCTTTTCATAGAGGCTGTTTATTTGCTGTCGTTTCCAGGGATCCAGGCCGGGGAAAAGGCAGCAGGTTTGAAGTACACCCCCAGAACTCAGTATTTGACCTGTAAAATTAAGGTACTGGGCTCAGTCAATGGCTCTCAGCCTGGCTGCATTATAGAATTACCTGGGGGAGCTTTAAAATAATACCCAACCCTTGATCCCACCTCAGCCTAATTAAATCAGGATGTTTGGCAGGGGGGCCCAGAATGTTAGTACTTAAAAAAAAAAAAAACTTCCCAGGTGGTGCCCATGTATAGCAAGTTTTGAGAGCCGCTTGCAGCTCTGATACGTGATGCTGTTGATTCCTCTGTGATGAACATGTTGTGGCTAAACCTCTGTACACATTTTAAAAATGGTTTTTATCGGGATAAACTCTCAGAGTACGTGAACATGTGGATGCATTTGGATGAAGTCTAAATGGGAGTACACAAAAATGTACACACAGGGGGCTTCCCTGGTGGCGCAGTGGTTGGGAGTCCGCCTGCCGATGCAGGGGACGCGGGTTCGTGCCCCGGTCCGGGAGGATCCCGCGTGCCGTGGAGCGGCTGGGCCCGTGAGCCATGGCTGCTGAGCCTGTGCGTCTGGAGCCTGTGCTCCGCAACGGGAGAGGCCACAACAGTGAGAGACCCGCGAACTGCAAAAAAAAAAAAAAAAAAAAAAAATGTACACAGAAAAAAGCAAATGGACTAGGGTACAGGGAGAAAGGGAGTTTTTCTCTAAAATTTCTAAAATGTTATAGTGTTTTCGTTACAAAAAAACACTAATTACCAAACACTCCCTCCCCACTCACACTTTTTGCGCTTCTGGGTTTGGGGCTGCTTTCAGAAGGCTGTTGAAGCCTGCCCTCTGAACATGACAAAAGCATCTATGTTGTTATTTGGTCAGAGTTGGACTTCTCAAGTAACTTTCTGTCTCTCTGCCCTGAAAAAGTATTGCACAAAGGAAGTTGAAAGTTCTATATGGGTTGAGGGCCTAATATAAAGTGGTCATTCAATGCATATTCAATTATGATGACTAACTGTATCTTATGACTTTGTTCTGAAATCCAGTATTCAAAGCATAGTTCATGGATCATATTCATCCACCATGGCCATCATAAATATTCATCTAACGTCTGTCTTCATTAGGCAGTTATTAACATGTCAAAGGTATTTGTGGAGAAAATGAAAGTGATAAATTCTTTCTATATTTACTCTTATTTGAAAGGCTAATTTATTTTTAGAGTCCTCTTTGATAAAATCCTTTAATCAAAGGAAGTTTCCTTTAGAAATAGTCTTCTGTTTTTAAGCCAATAACTTTACACAAAGAAAGTTTATTAACGTTTTGCTTGCTGGATGGATATTAGCCAAATGATAAAGTATGTAAATAGTCCAATTCAGAGAAGGATAATATAAAGCACTGCTCTTAAAAGGTTAAATTGATGCCTTCTCTACTAACAGTACTTCGGAGTTGTTTTTCAAATGAAGAGAGCTGGTAGTGATTCTTCTCCACCCTTACCTGGTCCCCTTGGTGATCAATAACCCCAAGATTGTTGCATGGGGTTGGTTTACAGGCTGTGAATAGAAGAGGGCAAGGATTGGCAAACTTTTTCTTTAAAGGACCAAATGGTAAATATTTTAGTCTTTACTGTTCAACTCTGTTGTTGCTCTAAAGCAGCCATAGACAATATGTAAATGACCAGATGTGACTGGGTTCCAAAAAAACTATTAAAAAAAACAGGTGGCACGTTGTATGTGGCTAATTAGGCCATAGTGTGCCCATGCTAGAAAATAGCAAACCCAACAGGGCGTCACACTGGCTCTCAGGTTGCAGTGGGAAGACACAGGTCAGAACTGGACATTTTAGCTAAACCCAAAAAAGCGAGTGAGTGTTGGAGCTCTATATGAGCAAGTAGGTCTACCATGGTAGGAAAAGTCATGAGAATGCATGAATGATAAAAGAGTGATAATAGCAATGGCTAATATTTACAGAGGACTCGCTCTGAAACTTGTATTAAATACTTTACATGTAATCTTTACAATGTCATGTAATCTTTATAATAATTTGGTAATCTCATGTAATTGTTATAATAACCTCAAGGTAGGTGTTATTATATTCCCATTTTATAGATGAGGAGATTGAGGCATGGAGAGGTTAAATAAAGTTCTCAATGACATACAGCTAATAAGTGGCATAGCTGAGATGCGAACCCAGATGGTGTGACTTTAGAGGCTGCTCTTCTATGCATTACGACCTCCTGCTAGGGGACAGAGCCATGTGCAGAATCATCCTAGCTGGGAGAACATAGAGGGTCTCTGTCTAGGTACTTTAGTCTTGGTTCAGGTTCACTGTGCTGAGGATGGACCAAGAATAGAGCCCTGGGGTGTACACTGTGGGGAGACTGTTCTCCCTGGGTCTTTCATGTTTCTGCATGTCTTCAAGCAAAGGCATCGGCAGCCTTTTGTTGAGACTGTCTTTTCAGGGGTATTTTTATATTGAACAGCCTTGGCAGATAGAGATAGTATCTTCCCTCTGGAGCAGAAGGAAGCTTTGTTTTCTGTACTTTATAATAAAGACAGTGTCTCCCTCTGGGGCAAAGTTGGGCAAGTTCAAAGTTGGGCCGCCCATTATAAAAGACTGGGGTTCTTCAGCTGTGTTGGAAACCCACTGTGTGTGTGGTATCCACATGGGCTACCCTGTCACCCCTTTGGGATTGGAGGAGGGCAAGGGGAAATGACATGAACATGAATCTCATGTTGCTCTGTGTGTAGAATGTAATGAAGTCCTTTGTCTTTGGCCCAGGAGTCTCGGGTCTTCTACCAGCATCCATGAATCTGTGGCAGCTAACTGGTTATTGTGTAAACAGGGTAAAATCTTAGATCTTTCACAATTCTGGACATACACAGAAGGTACAGTGGGTTAGGAAGGCTGGTCTGAGAGTGAAGGCTGTCCACCCTTCGCTTGGCTTTGTGTCTTTTAAAATTATGGATGAATGCAGGCCATGCTATGATCTGAATGTTTCTGTTCCCCCAGTTCATATGTTGAACTCTTACCCCACAAGGTGATGGTATTAGAAGGGGGGGGGTCTTTGAGAGGTGATTAGGTCATGAGGGCAGAACCCTCACGAATGAGATTAGTGCCCTTATAAAAGAGGCCTCAGTGAAAAGATGATGTATAAGAAGCGGACTCTCACCAGACACTGAATCAGCCGGTGCCTTGATCTTGAACTTCTCAGCCTCCAGAATTGTGAGAAATAAATTTCTGCTGTTTATAAGCTACTCAGTCCATGGTATGTGTGTTATAGCAGGGAAAACAGACTAAGGCCAGAGACCTGTACTGAAGCCAGAGAGAGGAAAGCCTCTGTAAGCACCTGTAGCTCTTGATCCCATAACTAGCAGAGTGTTATGGATCCTCTGACTTCAGAAACTTACCACAAGGAGTTAAAGATGTACAGTTGATTCACTGGAATGATCTTCAATGAACCATAGCTGTAACATAAATACTACATTCCAGTAATCTAATATAATCATTCTGGAACCTAGCTGCTCATCAGAATCACATGGTAACATTTTAATTATTTATTTATTATTTATTTATTTTTGGCTGTGTTGGGTCTCCATTGTGGTGTGCGGGCTTCTCATTGCCGTGGCTTCTCTTGTTGCAGAGCTCGGGCTCTAGGCATGAGGGCTTCAGTAGTTGTGGCACACAGGCTCAGTTGCTCCATGGCTTGTGGGATCTTCCAGGGCTCGAACCCGTGTCCCCTGCATTGGCAGGCGGATTCTTAACCACTGCGCCACCAGGAAAGTCCCCGCATGGTAATATTAAAATAACAACTTTTAAAACAACGGATTCTTGAGCACCACCTCATACGTAATGAATCAGGATATCTGAGGGTGAGGCTCTGAAATCAGTATTTTAAACGTTTCCCAGATTATTTAGAGGCAGTCATTCCCTGCACGATTCTAATGATAAGGATTGAACTACATCACAGACAAATCCCACTGCTTCTCTGTACCTAAGTTTCTTCATTTGTTACAAAATAGAATAGTGTTGGCCAATATGGTGGCAATTGGCCACATGTGGCTATTTAAAATAAAATCAATCAATGGTTAAATGAAGTTTAAAATTCAGTTCCTCAGTTGTATTAACTACATTTCAAGTAGTTAATAGCTACATGTGGCTAGTGGCTAAAGCATCATAGAGTGCAGATACAGAGCATTACCATAATCACAGAAAGTTCTATTGGATATCTTATCATACCAGAAAAGAAGGAAGCCATAAAAGACTACTGGGGTTGTATCACAAAACTCAGGAACCAACAGGAATAAGCTTCCACTGACCAAAGATGGGATAATTTGAGCACCCATTAGAATAATAACTGCAGTGGATTGAAGTGCATTAAATATATTTAAATCCATGAGTTCATAATCATATAAAATAGAATTTATTGGTGACTAACCATGCTAGGGAGCCAAGTAATTATTTGAAAACTGGAAAGTAAAGGGTTATCAAGCATTTAATCAGTAATTTCATAAAGGAAAGGCCATATAAATGCTTGAGATAGTAATGATATGCATAGCAGAAGGCCCACTGGCACGTCCCATGGGACTGAGTGCCTGTTGCGCCTTGCCAGGATCAGTTCAAGAACAAATACATCCTAGTACTGCTTTTTATTCCTTCCTTCTTTTGCTCCCCATATCCTGCCCTCTTATTCTATGGGATTCTCACATAAATTGCTATGTGCCAACTTCTGTCTCAGGCTCTGTTTTGTGGGGGAACCCAGGCTAGGACAGCATTCTAGCTCAGATTCTTGAAAGAGAATCCAGCCCGCCTGGCATATAGATTTGATTGCTGGGTTATGATCCTCCTCCTGGTCCAATAGCCTGGGAGGCGCTGCCTCTTCTAGAAATGGAGGTGGAACTTCTTAAAGTAGAAACGGTAGAAGCGCGAGACAACTGTTGGAGACACGTTGATTAACGTGTCCAGCCGACAGCTCTGCTACTGAGAGAGAGATTTGCTGACCAGCAGCGCCAGTATCACCTGGGAGCTTGTTAGAAATGAGGAATCTCAGGGCCCAGCCGGACCTACTGAATGCAAATCTGCTTCTTTTTTTTTTTTTTTTTTGCAGTACACGGGCCTCTCACTGTTGTGACCTCTCCAGTTGCAGAGCACAGGCTCCGGACGTGCAGGCTCAGCGGCCATGGCTCACGGGCCCAGCCGCTCCGCGGCATGTGGGATCTTCCCGGACCGGGGCACGAACCCATGTCCCCTGAATCAGCAGGCAGACTCTCAACCACTGCGCCACCAGGGAAGCCCCGAATCTGCTTTTTAACAAGATTCTCCAGGTGATTTACATGTACAATAAAAAACTCCCTTCTAGAGGGAGTAATAATTATCTGGCTCAGGGATATTTTTATAATAGATAAGATGTTGCATCCGAAGGTCAGTGGGAAGCACATATAGGGGAAGGAGAGAGAGCACGTATTGTTGGAAGGGGGTGGCGGGGAAGCCAGGAGGCAGGGGAGGTTGGAAGAGGAAAAGTGGGATTGAATCTCCGTGAAAACACTTTAAAATCCGTAATAGAAAAAAACATTCTGTACCTACGTTATTATACCTGCACCAGAAACCTCAAAACAAGTTCACCCCGCTTCGCCCCAGTGAACAGAAAGCAATATCTCCATGTGTCGTAGACACACAGCAGGTGAAATATTGGATGCAAGGCTTGTGTTGCAGGGGGCGGTATTTGTGAGGCAGGCAGACCCAATCCTGGCAATCTACCGCTTCCCTCTGGACACTCTGGGCTTCACCATCCCTCCCCCACCCCTGGACATCCTTCATCCTCAGTTCACTGTCCCTTCTCCCATGTAAGGACTTTTAGCAACAGTACATGGTGTACTGGCTCTCCAGAAACAAACATAAAGCTCTGATTTGTAGTGTTGGCCAATTTCCATAGTATAAATACTCCCACCATGGCTGATTGTGAGCTGCCATGAGGTTAACTGAACACGGGGTTGGGAGGTGGCACACACTGGCTCCAGCGCACTCCAGGAAATAAAGGGTCGAAAGGACACAGTAGAGTGGTTTACAGCCTTCCTAGAAGTGAGGGGAAGAAAGTCAAGTTGATGAAGGCCTGGAGCGCTTGCTTTAACTTCAGCTACTATGATTCCAAAACACAGCTATCATCTCGTCCAATCTGTGGCTATTTTTTTCGTTTTGTTTCTAATTTTCTTTGGCCATGCAGCCCGACCAGGGATTGAACCCTCACCCCCTGCAGTGGAAGCGGAGTCTTAACCACTGGACTGCCAGGGAAGTCCCTGAGGCTGTTTCTTAACTTCAACTTTATTGAGAATGTCCTTATGTTGTAGCTTTAAAAGAACCAGAAGCTCAGCTGGAGAAAACGTTTGAGGACAGTCAGAATGACTTACAGTCTATATTTACCAAAGCTTCTTTCATTAACATTATCGAGGCTCTGGAATGCTCACACCCACCTTTCATGGGCACATCACACCCCATTCTTCCCTGCCTGAGTGTAGTCCTAATGACTCCCACTCAGCTCCCTCAAGTGTCACACACCCTGCTTCTCTGGCCGGAGTTCAAGCCCTCACCTGGTTTCCTTGAATGCCATCTAAGCGCTGCACACCTGTCTTTCCTGGGAGGTTTACAGCTGGCACATAACTCCCTTCCCTTGAGGATATTAGCAGATAATGTATATCTGTCAAACTTGCTGTAGGTACTGGCAGGCAGCTTAGACCTCTCCCCCTGCCCACAAGCACTGCCATGGGGGCTCAATGTTGGGTCTCTCAAGGCCTGATCCAGGGACCCCATCACCGCTGGGCACCCCCCAAACTCCATAACCATTGCTTTCTGTTTGATGCAGCTCTGGGCCAGCTGAAGCACACTCTCCTCACCTTTACCCACAAAGTGCACACCTGAATTTCGCATAACTGCTCTGGTTGCCCACCTTTCTCTTCTTCTTGGAAAGCATCCAGTACTAGGAATCCAGCTAACTACAGACAGCCCAAATTAACGCTTCTTAACCTGCATGAAAAAGAATTTTTTGTAACCTTCTCTTTGGTGTTGGTGTCTAATCGATGATAACTTTCAGGAAAGAAGCCCTTCTACTAGCAGGTTAAAAGTATTCATTTTTTGCAGCCCTGATATCTGTTTGAAATGTAACAGCTTGTTTGTTCCTCTCCCCAAATGAATGCACCTTCATCTTTAGATTTATGATTTAATTTTTATTTCTTCTAAAATAGAGACAGAAGTAGTGGAAGTTCCTATACCTCTAACTGTCAGAGCTTCTCTATGATTTCTTGGCCAGTCACCCAAAGCAGCCTCTAGTTGGGTTTATCCCTTTTAATTCTCATTCTCTCTCCATAGTGTTTTCTCCTCTGAGCACATAAACACATCACTACCCTTTCTTCCAAAGTCAAGGCCAGCTTACATGAAGGGGAATGGTTGACTCTGCCAGTAAGTAGCACTCTAGGTGGCTCAGCTAACTCACCACAGTTTGGGTGTCTTTCCAGGTTGGCGGACACACCAGGGCCAGAGATCAGTGTGTCTTTCTTGCCAACAGAGAACCTTACTTCACCCTTCGCGTGTTCCATTCAGAGTGGAGGTCAAAGGTCTCCAGACTAAAAAATGCCTTTAACTGAAGCCCAAGTTATGCAGGAAGGAGTCCCAGCTTCTGCTGTTAGGCCCGAGAGGCTGACCATGGAGCATCCTTGACCTTTCTCTGCCTCCCAGAGGTCCCGTGAACTGGGGTCCAGTGTGTCCTCTAACCCCCCACGGAGGTTCCTCGTGAAAGGCCTCTGCTGAGTTTGCAAGGACACAAAAATGGAAATGCCCGAGGGGAGAGATTTTTCCAAAGTTCTTGGTTGTCGGAGAGATGAACATCATCAAATGGCTCTGAAAGAAAAGCTGAAAGAGATCAACATTGTAAGCCGTTGGGAGATTAGACTGTCCAATCGACTTGGTTCAAGATGAGGCAGAAGCCAGAGCAGAGATAATTCTGCACTGGAATTGCTAGCATTATGAGCAAGGTTTCAGGGAACTTATCAGGAAAGGTTAACTTGAATGGGCACTAATGAGCTGATGACTCAAATCCAGGAACAAGTAAGACCATAACAACCAAAAGCATAGAGGTGAGATGCTATGCAATTATAACATCCCCTAGGGACAGGCATTGGGCTGCAGGATGAGACTGGCTGACCCCTGCCCAGTGAGCAAATGATGAGGTATTTAACTAAAATGTGGACTGTGAATATGCCCAGAAGAATTCTTAATGCATGCACTTGAAAACTTTAGCTCTCTCTCTTTTTTTTTTTTTGCGGTACATGGGTCTCTCACTGTTGTGGCCTCTCCCGCTGCGGAGCATAGGCTCGGGACGCACAGGCTCAGCGGCCACGGCTCACGGGCCCAGCCGCTCCGCGGCATGTGGGATCTTCCCGGACCGGGGCACGAACCCGTGTCCCCTGCATTGGCAGGCGAACTCTCAACCACTGCGCCACCAGGGAAGCCCTCTCTCTCTCTTTTTTGTTAAAGCCCTTTTTTGGACAAAGGACTAAACTAGTTGTGGGCAGATCTTTAAAATGCATAAGATCGGGTCTACCTGAGCCTTGTGTATCGTAGGTACTCAGAAAATGGTTTATTGATTATAATGTAATAGGGCTCATCCCCTGTCATGGGGCGGGAGGGGGGGCTATGGCCAGGATCTTTAAAGAGTGAGTGATAGTGACAAATGTTCAGAATGTCCCACAACGGTCTATAGTGCCCAGTCTACAGATGGGCTGCCCCTCTGCTAGGACAGGGCTTTATCAGTTTATTCCAAAATGGGTAAATGTTGAGTGTTCCCTTGGCCTTAGAAGAGGTAAGGCATAGCACAGGGCATTAAACATAGTACAGGGCATTAATGTAAGTCTTCAGTTCAGGCTGAGGGGGTCAGATGTGTGTATTAACATATATTTCGAAATCAGGAAAGCAGTCTTTCCCTTATCCTCCCCACTTCCAAAATTATCTTTCCGAGATATTCTCTATTGTTTTCCCAGTGCAGTTAGGTCGTAGTTTGCCTTATAAGGAATTTTAGAGTTTTAAGAGCTCTCACTATAGGAAGTTTTTCCTGCTGTTCTGCCTGACTTGCCTTCTGCTTAATTTTAGTTCATTATGTCTGTAAAGACAGGGAGGGTTTTATGGGGCAAAAGGCCCAGTCATCATGGGAAGAATGAATCATTTCAAGAACAGTGAGATGGGCGCAAAGGCAAAGACAGCTGAGGGGCAGGAAGCTGGGGGTGGATGGGTTATTGAGAACAGCATCAAAAGTCTGTCTTTTCTCTCTGTTACTCCCACTAGGGGGTGCCCAGCATTCCAGAATAATCACTGTTACTAGGAAGTTGAGGTTTGAGGCGGCATTTCCTCCTAATAGAAGGGCAACAGCTGATCCAGGTTTCCTGCATCTCTGCCCTGATTTGAGAAGCGATCTGGGGGTGGGGCATAGGGAATACAGGGATTGGGATTGAGGGGAGGGGTCTCAGATCAGTAAATACAAAATGCCTCTCAAGCATTTGAGGATTCTCAATCCGTGGAAACCTCTGGCGATATCCTGGGTTCTCTAGGACCCACTGGTCTTAAAGTCATTGGCTGGAGTAATTATGGATCAGAAAGGTCCTCCTGGGCCCAGGAGAGGTGATGATATTTCACCCCTGGGGCTAAAGAATTTATGGTAATAAGAAATGAGCAGGACTGAGAGATTGGTTGCAGACCAGGGATGGAATAAAGATCAAAGATGAGGTGAGATTCTGAAACAGAGTGGGTATCCGGTATGGATGAAGGTCAGGGAGAGGTGAGGGTATTTTGAGGGTCTCAAAACATCTAGGCCCTCAGAACGGTCACAGCATAACTTTTAGTTATGAATGGTTTTGTGAAAAGAAAATGGAACTTGGACTTTGGTAGACAGGAGTTCAAATTTCAGCTCAAGCATTCAGTAGTCATCTGACCTTGGGAATTTTCGAAAGTTATCCGATATCTTACTTTTAAATATATTTTTTATTGAAGTATATTTGAATCACAATGTTGTGATTTTTTAAATTTATTTTTTATTGAAGTATAGCTGAAGTACGATGTTGTGCAACATCTTTAATCCTCAATTTTCTCATCTTCAAAATGGGACTAATGATACTAGGGCTACTTGAGACTTTAAAAGATATAAAGGCATATAAAGCACTGAATAAATCTATTTTCTCCCTTTTCTTTTTTCCCATTTGGAAATGGCTGAGGGCAAGGAAAGGAGATATATCTATTCCTTCAGTTCTTGTACCCCAAGATGTAGGATATCAGGACTGCAGCCCTGAGGTCAGAGGGTCCTCTCGGGCCTCTGGGGTTTTCTGCACCACAGAACTTCAGTGAGTGCTCAGGACACGCTGCAGAAGTCCTGCCCTCTTTGACCCTGTGGACCAATCCTCATACTTTGCAGGCTTTTGAGCCATAATTTTAGAAACCAGCCTCCACCTAAATTTATAGTGGTCACCATCTGGTCCTGAGGCCTTCAGTCTCCGAGAATTAAACTATCTTGCCCACACAGAGCGCCAAAGCCTGGCCTGGAATCCAGGTATCACCAGTTAGTCCATGTTAATATGACAATAATTCACAGTTCTCTCAGCACAGTTTTACAAAGTATGGGCCACAGACCACCTGTACCAGCATCAGCAGGTGGGCTTGATAAAAAATGCAGATCCTTGGCCTCCTGCCAGACCTGTGCAACCAAGACTCTCTAAAGTTTAAAAGCAAAGGCGTAGAAAGTTAAGCAGTCCCAGGTTACACTTTTACATGGAAACACAATGCCTTAATCCTCCAGAGTGCTCTTTTGTAGAGGAAGAATGGGGCTCTTCAGCAGACTTCTCCTTGCTTTGCAAATCATACCGTACAGGTGTTTCTGACGCTGCTTATTTATAGAGCCAAGTCCGCCCCTAGCCACTTACTTACTTCCCCTGGAACTTCCTCAGTGTTGGAAACATCACTGTGAAGGTCACAGACCATTTCTGTGGACACCCGATGAGACGGTGTGATTCAGAAAGGTCACTTTGATTCTCTCCTGAGCCACGGTGAAAACCTGGCTTCCTGTCAAGGCAGTGGGGGAGGGGAGAGTGTTCTGGTTCTTGTTTCTGAGAATGGGGGAGGGGGCCACCAGGATAAAGGTTGATCACCAGCTGCCCCTTCCTTTGCATTGACAGCGCACTTGCTGCCAATTTAGCAGTGCTTAGGCTGAGGATTGGGGCAAAAATTAGACCTTCCTCTAAAGCTGTGAACTCTGATCTCTCAGTCTAGAGAGAGCTGGGCTGTGGACATGTGAACAGACTCCACGAGCTTCCTCCTGACAGCAAGGCCTGCATGAGCTGGCTTTTCAGAAGGAACTTGTGACTGTGGATCACTCTCCAGAGAGACAAAGCTTTTCAGACTTAAGAGAGACGGCAGTGGCAGCAGCCTCTGCATTAAGTTTTGACCAGCTCTTACGGCCCTCTGAGTTACACGGTTCACCCTGACCTCTGGGGCATCCCTGCACTGCAGAACTACAGCGGCTGTTCAGGGCATACTGGGAGCTGTGGAGAAATTTTGCAGTAAGGATTCACATCAGCTTCGAAGAGCCCAGAATGAGCATTAAAATGCTGCCAGGAAGACAGTTGTTGCTACGTTAAATCTCTGGGGGGACAAAGTGGGAAGCGAAGGTTAGTAAAATAAAACAAAACAGGTCATGGTTGTGGAGCAACCTGTCCTCAGCACCTAACTACATGGAGCTGGTGTCGCCTCTTTCTGAGAGGGGCTGTGTCCCTCCCTGAACGGGATACTGATAGAAAAGGGCTCCCCCACATAAAGCATCCTTTGCACCCTCCCAATCGATTCTTTCCCTTTTTGTTTTCTAGGAACAAGAGGATTCATCTGACTTAACTGGAGATGGCTCCCTTCCCCATTTATTGTTCCATTCCTAAAGCTTCCCTCCTACCAGGCTCAGTGAGAGCAGATGGGAAGAGGCACCCACCTCAGAGGTACAAGTTCACAGATACAGAGCTACCCCTCTGCTGGGCCCGAGGCAAAGAAAACTCCCAATCTCTTTCTTGTATTCATTGGGTTCTGCTGAACCTGGAAAGGAAATAAATTCCAAAGGCAGGAAATGACCCACAGACCATAACAATATGTGAAAAGCCAAACCGGTGCTTCCGTCGCTTTATTTCAGACTATTCTAATCTGCGTCCCAGGAAGCCTAACCCATTACCAGATGGAGATCTGTTTTCAGATGCCTCTCGGCATCTGCCACTCCTGGCTGGTGACGTTTGCGCATTTCAAGAGGGTTGCCACTCCTGGCTGGTGACATTTGCACCTTTCAAGAAGGCAAACCTGTCCCGATAGCTTCAAACTTCCAGAGAGGTGCAGCCCCAGGAAAGTCCTTGGGTCTCTGGCTGACAGCACCAGGCATCTCATGTGCTTCATTGTAGCTGAACTGTTGCTGACCTCCAGCCTAGAATGCTAGCACACCGAGTCTGTTCTCGAAGACTTGCAGAATCTGAAATCACAAAGCCCCGTGTTGCCAGAAAAGGCTGGCTCCCTCGCCTGCTTCCTAATCCCTTCTCACCAGGCTTTCCTAAAGAAACCTGATGAGTCAGGAAGAAAGAAAACGTGTCTGAGACAGAGCTGGGGTTAGGCTGGTCTCTCTCATCACTTCTGAAAGTTCCTCCTGTTTTACTATGCGGGGCATGTTTGGGGATTCGGTTGTGCTTTTCCTGTTTCCTCCTCTATGAGCTCTCTCTTTGAGGACCACTTCATTTACCACTCACGAAATCAGCTTGGCAAAAGCGGGAGGCCCTCTGATGAGGAATTCGTCACCGCTGCGAGGAAGTTTTGCCTTCACTTTTGTCCCCAGGAGCATGGCAAGGAAAAACTCCCACCTCGACTGCCAGGTGGAACCATCATTCAGTTGCTTTGTTCTGGCCTGGGGGCCTGTGTGTTTCCTAGGCCCTTAATTTTTACTGAACGTCCTCCATCAGTCTTCCCACTGAAAGCTGTGTACCAGTTAGATTTTAAACCCAGTGAGGTAGCTTCTGGGATACCTTGCTTCAAACAGGTATCCTGCTAATCCCTTCCCCAGGTAATCAGAAAGTAGCTATAGTTGAAATGAATAATGTGCCCAACTCTTTCAACACTTTCGAAATGTTAAACAGATTAAAGTATAAAGAATCCAATATATTTGTTGACATCTGGTTTATAGAAAATCTCCAGCAAGAAGGAAGGGGGGAGTTCAACATCAGGCTGGGTGAAATGGGAGCAGCAGTGAAGGGCACTGCTCTCCTGCGTTCCGGCATCAGATACTTGTTCTGGAGTCCCAGTGGCTCTGTGCCGCTATCTACAATTGTGTGCTGTTTATTATGAAACATGCTTTAAAAAGTATATTCTGATAAGCTTGGATTTATCCTTGGCGATGGAATGTAGTTTCCATTACAAGACAGTAGCTTAATATCAGAGGTAGGTGGTATCAACTATATGAAGGTGGTAATAGACAGTAGATAAAAGAACATAGGGGATCTTTATGAAAAGGAGTGGAGAGAGAGAGAGGCAGAGAAAGAGAAAGGCTTTTTTGTTGTTGCCAGGAAGAGACAATCTTGCAGGGAGTGCAAGATATATGAGTCTCTCTCTTTCTCCCCTTGCCTCTGCCTATGGAAAAGGAGCCAGGAAAAGCTAGAAACAGGAGACAGAGGGAGGCCATCTCTCCAAATGTTGGTACCAGCCAAATAGGATAAATTGTTCATATTATGATGATGACGACAACTATAATGATGAAGAGAACATATAGACCCAGATGAAAAAAACAAAGGCTTTGATTTCAAGCCATGCTTAAGTCCCAAAGTACTCCTGTTAGAGCCATTTACATGACCCAAGGGACAGGAATTTAGGGTGAGTGAAATAAATACAATTGGATAGAAAAATCAGGATTAGATTAAAATGTGATTGAGAATGGTTAAAAATGAGGAGAAAGGTACCAAATTCTACTTATTTTTGTACTGCTTTCAGTCTTGATCTAATGATCTGTTAAAAGATAACATCATGAGTTAAAAACTGTATTCTTTTTTTTAAACTGAGGTATAACTGAATGTAACATTTTATTGGTTTCAGGTATACAACATCATGGTTTGATACTTGTATATATTGCAAAATGATCACCATGATAAGTCCAGTTAAATCCATCACTGTACATAGTTACAACATTTTTTTCTTGTGATGAAAACTTTTAAGATCTACTCTCTTAGCAACGTTCAAATATGCAATATAGTATCATTAACTATAGTTACCACACTTTACGTTATATACCCATGCCTTATTAATTTTATAACTGGAAGTTTGTACCTTTTGACCTCCTTCACCCATTTTGTCCCCCGCCCTCACTCCCCCAGGAACCACCCATCTGTTCTCTGTATTTATTTATGAACTTGTTTAAAAACTGTATTTTTATTTAAATGTATAACAGAGCAAAAGATTTTGTTCTGTTCTCCGAGACACATATTTGGTATGCCTGGCCATTGGGAGCCTTCTCATCCTCTACAGCCTTTACCAGAGACAAAGAACAGAGGATGGAATACACAGCTTCTTGAGTGCTAGCAGTGAAAGGTCAGAGTTATAACATGACAGTAAATGTTATATTCTGCTTAATCCCAGCTTTAACAGAGGTAGTTGCTAGACACTTAAAGTGGGTGCTTATATTTTACAAATGGGAGAATAGAATCAAAAATGGAAAAAGAATAGAGCCAGGAATCACAAACTATGCGCTAGGTGCCCAGGACACCACAACAAACTCACGGACATCCCGTGGCATAGGCTAAATGTTGAGGGAGATGTGGTGATGCTTGACATCTGTTGGCCACCAGGTGAGCTACTTGGTCAAGATTGTTCACAGTTTCAATATTAGATTGTGCTGCACTCCTTTCAAAGATGTCTTATCTTTGAGAAGCTGGATTTTCAGCAGCTGTTATAAAATGCAAGTAGTAAGTGAAAATCAGTGTGAACACGAGGTGAATAACTGGTGGTGTCTATACAGGTTCCAAGGTTTGAGAGACAATATTCAATGCCTGGCATATATATCCTTTTATAAATAACTGTGGTTAAGAACAAAATAAAAATATTTTTTCTTTCAACTTATGTGTATTATATTTTCAAATGGCTAAGTTGTTGGGAACTTTCTACTGGATAAATGAGATTTATGTTAGGTTTTTTTTTTCTTTTGGCCTAGGAGCTCTGTGAAAAAATTACTGAGACACTAAGATGCTGTGAATTGGGAAAGTTTGGGAACCTCAAGATTAGAGCTATACAAACTGTCTCAAAGGGCAAAGGTGGATTTTAATGGCTTAAGCTCAATGGTGAGTATAGAAAAGTGATTCTATTTATTTTCCCCCAGACCATTCAGGGCACTGCTCACAGTAGTTCCCCTGTTTCCACATAAAATGAACATTCTTAGTCTGAATGATTTTTTATTAATGGAACTATTTGGTAGACTATTAAAAGTTGTCTCGTACAATGCTTCTCAAACTATCTTCCAACCTGTCATGGACTATGTGATAACTTGTGTTAACTTGGCTAGGCCAGGGTGCCCAGATATTTGGTCAAACATTATTCTGGATGTTTCTGTGAAAGTGGTTTTTTAGATGAGATTAACAGCTAAATCAGTAGTTGAATAAAGCAGATTGCTTCTATAGTATGGGTGGGCCTTATCCAATCAGTTGAAGGCCTTAATAGAACAAAGACTGAACTCCCCTGAGCAAGAAGGAATTCTGTATATATAAACACACACACACACACACACAAACACACAAACACACACATATCCTGTTGATTCTGTTTCTCTGGAGAACTCTGACTCATATAGATTGATACTTTTAAAAAAGGCAATAAAAATAAACTTTTAGGAAAACAATCATATGCTTAAATATTGTGGAAATGTTATAAAAGTTTCTAAATGCTTGCTTTCAGTGTCCATATTTAGTTTCTCTGATTAGTAATAGTCTGATTAGTAATAGTAATAATAGTCTTTTGTAAATAAGTTCATTTGTATCATTTTTTTGATTCCACATATAAGTGACATCATATGATATTTGTCTTTCTCTGTCTGACTTCATTTAGTATGATAATCTCTAGGTCCATCCATGTTGCTGCAGATGACATTATTTTATTCTGTTTTACGGTTGAGTAATATTCCATTGTACATATATACCACATCTTCTTTATTCATCCATCTATTGATGGACATTTGGGTTGCTTCCATGTCTTGGCTATTATAAATAGTGCTGCTATGAACACTGAGGTGCATGTGTCTTTTCAAATTAGAGCTTTCACCTTTTCTGGATATATGCCTGGGAGTGAGATTGCTGGATCATATGGTAACTCTATTTTTAGTTTTTTAAGGAACCTCCATATTGTTCTCCATAATAGCTGTACCAATTTACATTCCCACCAACAGTGTAGGAGGGTTCCTTTTCTCCACGCCCTCTCCAGCATTTATTATTTGTAGACTTGTTGATGATGGCCATCGTGAGTGGTGTGAGGTGATAACCTTATTGTAGTTTTGATTTGCATTTCTCTAGTAATTAGTGATGTGAGCATCTTTTCATGTGCCTGTTAGCCGCCTGTATGTCTTCTTTGGAGAAATGTCTATTTAGGTCTTCTGACGTTCTTTGACTGGCTTGCTTGGTTTTTTTTTGATATTGAGGAGGGGAGGGATAAATTAGGAGTTTGGGATTAACAAATACACACTCCTATATATGAAATAGATAAATAACAAGGTCCTACTGTATAGCATAGGGAACGATACTCAATATCTTATTATAACCTATAATGGAAAAATAATCTGAAAAAAATACATATTCCTATATATATAATACATATTATATATATATTCTTTGATATATATAATATGTAACTGAATTACTTTGCTGTACACCTGAAACTAACACAACATTGTAAATCAACTGTACTTCAATTTAAAAAAAAAAGGGTAGGGTTTCCCTGGTAGTGCAGTGGTTAAGAATCTGCCTGCCAATGCAGGGGACACGGGTTCGAGCCCTGGTCCGGGAAGATCCCGCATGCCGCGGAGCAACTAAGCCCGTGCACCACAAGTACTGAGCCTGCGTGCCACAACTACTGAGCCCATGTGCCACAACTACTGAGCCCATGTGCCACAACTACTGAAGCCCGTGTGCCTAGAGCCCGTGCTCCACAACAAGAGAAGCCACCGCAATGAGAAGCCCGCGCACCGCAACGAAGAATAGCCCCCACTTGCCACAACTAGAGAAAGCCCGCACACAGCAATGAAGACCCAACACAGCCAAAATTAAAATAAATAAAATAATTTTATTTTTTAAAAAGTGTTTAAAAAATGTAAAGTAAAAAAAAGTAGATATTAACAGCTGCACTTTATAAATAAGGGGCACTTTATAAATAAAATCTTCATGGAGATAAAAGAAACTGCTTGGAGAAAAGACCTCATGGATGGGTGACTCAAAGCCCCCCACCAAAAAAAAAGAATTTATGAAACACATTTTGTGTAGCATTGATCTCATAAAAATGTAAATGCATCTGTACACGCACACATGTATTATTTACTTTTTATTTTGAACTAATTTTAAATTTACTGAAAAGTTGCAGAACTGGTACAGAGCTTTCCCATATATTCCCTCACCCAAGTTTCCCAATTTTAACTCTATACAACCGTAGTACAATTTTCCAAATGAAGACATTAACATTGGTACAAAACTATTAACTAAACTGCAGAGATTATTCAAATTTCACCAGATATATTTTAAATAGTGAAGTCACTATTCTAGGATGTGCAAATTTAGTAGATTCTGGGCCAGAAGATTTTTGCAGAATGGGTTGAAACTGTTGCTTTATTTTGTTTGTAGATCAGCCAGCTGAGAATAGAAAAATTTGACAGCAATTGTGGATTGTTCTATAGAAGAATATACAAACCACAGACCTCAATTAAAAACATCTCACATATTGATCGAGCCAGTACTGCAATTCCTAAGCTTGACTATCATTTCTGCCAGAAATAACAAATCCTTTTGTATTTAGAGAGATTAGTCACTTAATGAAAAAATGCATTGAAACATGATGCTTGAACGTGAATCTGAAATGGTGTGCATTTTTGGCCAAGCGATTGTTTTCCATCTCTTCTGTAGTCTTTTATGACCTTTCATAGGTAGAACCCACCTTATCGGCTTTTTGGGCCCCTACCGTAACGACTTCACAGATGTCTGTCATGGCACCTGTAACAGTTGCTGTAATTTGGGTAGGTACCTGCTAAACTGTGAGCAACTTGTGGGCATGACTGTGTCTTGCTAACCCTGGTAGCTCAGTGCCTGGCCTAATACCTGAAGCATAGCAGGCCTGTAACACATGCTCGCTGAAGGAAGGAAAGAATGAATTAAACACACAATAAGTTCACATCAACATTTTTTTCCTACCTGATCTTGTTGGGAAAAGAGCCTGTAACTCGAAATTATTCTAGTGAAAAAGACAATGGCGCATATATATTAAAAAGGAAAAGCTTTCAAGGGCCTTGTGTTTGAGAAACAGGCTTTGAATGCCAGGTGTGACTTACAAACTGAATAAAGAATATCGCTGTTACAAACAGCACAAGTGTCTGGGTGCTGACTCACTTTATTCCATAGATGTATTGTACTCTGCAGGTAATTTTATCCACCTGAGTAAAACTCGATTTCCACTTAGGCTGATGTGTTATTAATAGTTATCATTATTATTCAGCATTTCTACAGTATGTGTTTTCAAAGAGTTATGTTCCTCATTCTTAATGAGCTATGCAGACAGAGGTAACGAAAGGTAATCTAGTCTCCCATGTAGCTGGTATTCAGTACATTGCTACTGACTGATTCATTACTGAACTCAGGGACAGGTGGGTGCAAACTTGGAGGAGGAAAGCCTCCCTCATTTTTACTCGGAGGAAGTGTGGGGAGTTGGGGGCAGGCAAAGGGTGGAGAGGGAAGGAAGTAGGAATTCCTCCCAGATGGGAATGGAGCAGCCTTCTGAATCCCTGACCCACTTCAGCAATCCTTAGGGCCCTCTGGAATTACAGACACATCATGTTTATTTGCCCTGTGAAGGAGTATCCTTTGGAATCAGAGCTGCTGTTTCTTAGGAACAAACTTGTTTAGGGATTGCTTTTATGAGTCTGGGGTCAGAGGTCAGCATTCTACTTATGCTTATATCACCTGATTATAAAACTGGGAAAAACAAGATACCAAGAAACATTTATAGAAATTCAGAACATATAAGCTGATTAGGGAGATATTCTCATAGGAGGTGTTGCAGTTATGGTAGGGTGACTAGCAACAAGGAAAGTGTTGATCCTAAGGGTCCCTAGTGGCCAAGCACAGACGAAATATGTCTTTGAGAAATGGAGAGGAGAAGAAGTTTGCCTTCTATTTGTTGGAAACCTCACTTCCTCCTCGAAGCCCTGCTCAGTGGCTTGCTCTGGTTCTGTCAGTTGAGAGATGGAAGGATTTGGACAGTGGGGGTTGGAATTAAGCTTGGGTTGCTTGGCTTAAAAAGTAATGTATTAGGTCTCTGGTAAGTCCTCAGAAAATCCTTCCTCCTGCCTTTTATCTTTTTTTTTTTTTTTTTAATTAGCACATGACATTTGTGTACTTTGGTCTCATTGAGCAATGACCACAAATATTTGTCCGGAACACAACTTGGAAGAAAGGAAAGTTGAGATAAAAATACAGACCTTTCCTGGCACTTGGGTTGGCTGGGAGAATTATGGAAAAGCTCAGGGAAATGTGCTGCCATAAACTCAAAAATCTACTTTGTCATGGGCCTGGCAGGCCAGGTTAGCCTGGAGCCATACATGAAGGCCACCAGGGAAGTAAAAGAACCAGCCTGGAGCTCTCAGAAAGGTGTCAAAGCAGATTTCTCTTCTCCAGGGTAGAAGCTCAGATCCAGAGACTGTTAGGAGGATTAAATGAGATGATGCCTGCCAATGAGACTGACACACAGCCTGGCACCTAGCAGATGCTCGCGACAAACTGGATTTCCTTCACTGCTGTGACTTCATAAGGCCTGGGAGTGGGTGTCTGAAGACACTGTGTCTCAGACGATGGCTTCAAGCCATGTTGGTATTCTACACTTTAGAAAACACTGGAAAGTTGGACTCGTGCAAACTCCAAATTCTTCCATTCTGGTTGAGATGAGCCATAGCTAGGGATGCAGCTCAGTTTCTTCATTTGCAAAATGTTATGGTTCTGGGAAATAATCTTGTGACCTGAATGAGGAAACATACCTGATATCATTTCCTCAGATAATAATCGGTCTGGATTTCAACTCAGAAGAGAACCCTAAGAACTCCCACCCACAGGGACTACTGCTATTTCTATCTGGAGCAAGGATCCAATCTCTGGGATACCTGAGCTAAGATTTCTTGGTAGTACTGTACCAATTTCTCACAAATATTTGGCTTGGAAGCCTAAACCAGGGAGAAACACAGAGCTTTGATCCCAGCTGCTTCATTCTCCACCAGCATTGTCATAACATCGAGTCCTACCATTTGTGACCACCTTGTGACCAGGCAGTTCTTCCTGCGTCATCTCCCTGGCCAAAAGGCAAGTCCCTGGCCATGTATCCTTTTTAGCCCCTTATCCCACGGTGGTGCTGCATGTTCTCTCCTCATGCTTTTATTTTCCGTCTCTTCTCAACTGGATTCTTCTTGTCAGCTTTAAAGCATAATCAAGACTCCCATTGAGAGTGGAGTGGGATGAGTGGAGACAACCGTATCCCAACCGTACATTCTTCTCAAACCATCACATTCTCTTCTCCCCTTTCTAGAGACTTCTAGAAAGAATATACTTGTGGACTCTATTTGTTCACTTCCCACTCACTCCTCAGGTCACTGTCAGGTTGGGTCCTGACCCATCAACCCAACCAAACAGCTTGTGCTGAGGTTCTTCCTCTTCCCTGACCTCCCAACAGTGGTCCACCCCGTTCACCACTCCTCCGCCTGCAACCACTGTCTTTTCTTGGCTTCAGTGACACAAGACTTTTCTGGTTTCCTCTATCTTCTCTGACAGCCAATTTGCTATCTCCTTTGTAGCCTTATCTATTCTTCTCAAGTCAATAAATATTAAAACACCCAAGGCTCACTCCTGGACACTCTTCTCTCCTTATTCTATATTTTATTCATGCCAAAAATGTTTCCCCAGCCTAGATCTCTCCTCTGAGCTCTAGACCCACGTATCCAACTTCCTACTTAACATTTCCACTTGGGAAGTCTCACAGACATCTAAAATGTAACACATCCAAAACCAAACTCTTTTCTTCCAATTTTACTTTTTTAAATTGAAGTATAGTTGATTTATAATGTTGTGTTAATTTCTGCTGAATAGCAGAGTGACTCAGTTATACATATATATACACATTCTTTTTTTATATTCTTTTCCATTGTGGTTTATCACAGGATATTGAATATAGTTCCCTGTGCTGTACAGTAGGACCTTGTTGCTTATCCATCTTATATATAGTAGTTTGCATCTGCTAGTGCCAATCCATCCCTCCCCCACGCCTCCCCCTTGGCAACCACAAGTCTGTTCTCTATGTCTGTGAGTCTGTCTCTGTTTCATAGATAGCTTCATTTGTGACGTATTTTGGATTCCACATATAAGTGATATCATATGGTGTTTATCTTTCTGACTTACTTCACTTAGTATGATAATCTCTAGGTCTATCCATGTTGCTGCAAATGACATTATTTCATTCTTTTTTATGACTGAATAGTATTCCACTGTATATATAATACGTACCTCCTCTTCTTTATCCATTCATGGACGTTTAGGTAGCTTCCATGTCTTGGCTATTGTGAATAGTGCTGTTATGAACATAGGGGTGCATGTATCTTCTTGAATTATAGTTTTGTCCCCAAACCAAGTTTTTAATCTCCCCCCGGCCCCACTTCAAATCTCTTCAGTGCTCCCTATCTCACTGAAGGGTTAAGCAGGCCAGAACCTGGGAGTTTCCAGGACCCTTTCCTCTGCTTTACCCTTCACATTCAATTTTGCCTTCTAAACCTCTCCTGAATCCATACTCCTCTCCCTTCATCCTTTCCCACTATCCTAAGCTACCACCATCTCTCACCTAGATTGCTGTAAAAGCCTCCTTACTGGTCTGTCTGCAGCCATTTTGACCTTTGCCTCTCACAATGTATCCAGAGTGATTTCTTCACCTGATCTTCATGTCCACCCCCACGCCACCTGAAAATGGTTAAAATACTTGAATGCCTTTCCATTATTTTAGGGTACAATATTCTTAACAGGCCCTGCACCCATACAGCTCTATCTCAAACCATGCTCCACCATGCTTCCTGCACACCAGTCACTCTGGTCTTCTTTCACTTCCTTTTACTTGCTATGCTTCCCCTCCCCAATTGCTTTTTGCCCCTTTTCATCTTGTAACTTCCCCCCTTTCTTCAAATCTTAGCTCAGTCATGGCTTCCCCAGGGCTATCTTCCCTGACCTCTATATCCAGGGCAAATCTCTACCATATGACCCTGGGTACTTTTCCTTCATATGCTGATCATGGCTGTAATTTTATATTTATTGGTATAACTATTTGGTTCAAATAAACTTCCCACTGACTGTAGACTCCATTAGGGTAGGGACTTTGCCTGGTTTTCTGTGCCTAGAGCCAGCACAGTGCCTAGTACATACATAGAAGATGCTTGGGAAATGCATTTGTTGAACAAATGAATGAATGAATAAATAAATGAACATGGACTTTTGTTTACTGTAATTCCTTTGGCTCCCTTTTCTTCTGACTGTTTCACCCATGCCCTATCTTTTATCTAGTCATTGGAACCTCAATCATGAATTTGGTTTACATGTCCAGTGCCATTGCTGGGTCTCCTTTCTATTATTGGTAAGGAAACTCATGAGATTCTGCATAACCTTTGGACGGCATCCTCCTGTGGACACTTCCTCTCCTGCAATAATTTTGTCATTATCAAGATTCTGTTCAGAACTTCAGACTTAGGTAATAAGAGAGTACCACCTGAGGGGGGCAATCTCCCACCTAGAACAATAAGATCATGGAATTGCAGGGAACCCTTGGTAATCATTTAGTTTAATTTCTCAAGTGAAGCAGACATCCCTTCTGTACCACTTCTGACAGATACTAGTAGCTAATGTTTATTGAGCATAGACCAGTTACTGTCTTAAGAACATTGATACAGATGAACCCATTGAATCCTTTGTAACCATAAGGGTACAGTTACCATCATGCATCTTTCATAGATGGAGAAATAGTAGAATGCCTGTCTAAGTCATACAAGTAATAAGGGGCACAGTCAAGATTTGAACCCATTGTCAGGCCATTGTCAGAACCAGAGCTTTTAGCCACCGTGCTATACTATGCTACCTTTGTAGTTAGCCAACATTTATGTGGACACTTCCAGGGGTAGGAATTCACTCCACTGTGAACTGGATACTAGCCATTTTTCCTAGTTCCAGCCTCTAAAACTATACTGAATACCCTGCTCCAACTTCCATAGACAGTCATTCAAATATTTTCAAAGACTAAGAGAAATTTTTTCTGTTCATAAAAATAACGTATGCTTATTGTAGAAAACTTGGAAAAGTTCAGAAGAGTATAAAGAAAATAAGAATCCTTGATAACCAAGGAGAAAATAAATGTTAACTGCCAAGAATCCATTAGTGTTTTGTTGTTGTTTTTAATATCTATATTTCATTAAGGGCCCATGTAAAACCTGTGTCCAGCCAAGACACCTAGTTCTCTGTCACATGACCTTCCATCAAGCCAGATTTTTTTCCTTTATATAAAATCCTAAATGTAAAATTTTACATTTATCCCTTATAAACTATATTTTGTTTGTTTTGATTCTTTCTTCCGTACTACTGAAACTCTTTGAATCTAGATTCTGCTACCTAATAGGTTAGCCTTCCAGCTTTGTGTACCACGTGATTTTGATAAAAGGGCTTTCCAAATGTTTATTCTAGGAGTTGATAAAATGTTGAGCAAGGGGCTTCCCTGGTGGCGCAGTGGTTGAGAATCCGCCTGCCGATGCAGGGGGCATGGGTTCGTGCCCTGGTCCGGGAAGATCCCACATGCTGCGGAGTGGCTAGGCCCGTGAGCCATGGCCGCTGGGCCTGCGCATCCCAAGCCTGTGCTCCACAACGGGAGAGGCCACAACAGTGAGAGGCCCGCGTACCGCCAAAAAAAAAAAAATGTTGAGCAGGGAAGAGCCCTGTGATATTCTATTAGGGCCCTCCCTCGGGCTTCACATGAGTCTTTTCATCAATCATTTAGGATGGCTGCTCAAGAAAATACAAATCAGTGATCACTTCTCAATTTCTAAGTGCTCACAAGTCATCATTTAAATACTTCATTCTGGAACTTTCCTGGAAATCCCTGTATGCCAATCTGTTACTTCAGACTTTTCTCTGCAGTGGAAGGGGCTGTGTGTAGACAAACTGGCCCTGACTAACATTTAATGGGGCTGAAGAAATTATCCCACGGGTATACATTGTCTTATTCTTTCTACTTCAGGAGATCAGCTTCCTGTCAACATACAGGAAACTGGAAAGCTGCAGGCTAATAATACAGCCACTGACAGGAAGATTGTTGTTTAGATTGCTCTTCCAGATTTCTCAATTGAATAATCTTGGTGAAGAATGACTGCTTCATATTTTTTTTGTGACTTGGATCGACTTCAAGCCTACCTGACTTTATATAGTACATGGGCTGCTTCCATGTTGCATATAAATTTTTTGGGTGGAAGTCAAATTCTACCTAAAATGTACTACTGTGGGAATTTCCTTTTTAAGGCCATCTTGTAGTGAGACATTTTATAAAATCAGGGATTCTTCAGTGATTTATCTCTTTGGGTTTTAAAAATCAGAGTTGTTTACAGCAAAGCAAAATGATGCTGCATATTTCTTTACTTTTAGAAATGTCGGGTAACATTTTTTGTGATTGTCACTCTGAGCAAATAGGATTGGGAAGATCTTGGGACTGCCCGGCAGCCAGCTATCTTAAGTCACATTCTCACCTCACCATTCCCTGGTGCACTCCTACTGATGGAAGATTGCTTCTTTTGATTCCCCTGATGGATGATTTTCTCGTTTTCCAACTGTCTCCATCAATAACCCAAAGAGAATTACATTGAAGCATCTTCTCTGAGTGTCCTCCTGTCACTCAGCCTCAGGGGGCGGGGCTGGTGGTCATGGCATCTGTCACACATCTGTGTTCCTCGTTCCCTGGGGTTGGAGCTGTGTGGAGGCCAGAGCCTCAGCTTGTTCACCTCTGGGTCTCCATAGGACTAGCCAGAGCCTCCCAGGAAGCGGTGTCACCACATATTCATTGACTCAGCGATGACTCCCAAACTCGAACAGGAACCAGCTGCAGGGAATACCATGGGGCCCACCCTGTTGTCACCAAGGGGGACCATGATGGGTTTAGACTGGCTTCCTGAGATTGCCCTCCCCTGAACTCCTGCAGTATTCTGAGGCTCACTGGTCCTTAACCAAACTTCCTTCTTTTTCTCTACAGTGTGTGTATGTGTGTGCAAGCATGTACATGTTGTTTATACACATGAATAGTCTGTCTAGGTTTCTGTGTGTAGTATGTCTCCAAGGCAGGTACTGTGCCTTAATCATAATCCCAACCCCTAACCCTAATCCTAACCCCAATAACTTTAATCCTGACTTTGATCCTAGCCCTAAATCTCAAATCCCAGAGCCTAACAAAGATTCCTCCTCATAGTCAGTCTTTAATAAATGCTTGCTTTTTATTGTGAATATTACTATGATCTTAATATAATTAAAATCACCAGAAACTAGAACAGCCATACATTTTCTATGTTGTATTATTCAATGAGAATTTAGAATGAGCATCCCCTGACATCGAAAGAGCCAGGAGATTAAGATACCTTGAGTATAAATTTTCGTGTTTAGTAAGTAACTCAGCATCTTATTGCTGACAGTTAATCTATATGGAGGAGTTCAGCTAACCTTGTCAGTTAATTGGAGTAGCCTCTTGATCAAGACCACACCATTTGCCAATAAAGTATGTTTAAAGTGTGGTCTCTTTCTAGTTTCCATCCTCTCATCACCCTGATTTCATAGGATAATTTTATAGATAGCTTAAAACAAAATAATATAAATGAATCAATTCATTTAACTAGAACCCCTTAATATCCTACTTTTAGTTCCATGACCAGCTACCTAATTTGTGGGACCCAGTGCAAGATGAAAATATGGGGTCCCTTGTTATTAAGAATTTCAAGATGGTGACAGCCGAGCACTAAGCCCAGTGCACGCCCGTGGAGCTGGCCCTGCGTATTTTACAGATGGGGGACCCTAGGTCTAGAAAGGCATAGCAAGACACTGCCAGGCCCCCACTGATGGGTGCTGGAGAGATGGTTAGAACCTGGTCACTGGACAGTTGGAAACTGCTCCCACCGCTTGGTTTCCCATTCATGGGCTTCTCCCACTACCCAGCGTCATCACGGTTGGGCAGCTGGGGTACATACCGGTGCTGTCAACTGGACATTCTGCTCTTAGCACTTTCATTAGTTGTTCCAACCCTTAGCCTGATTTCTTTCTTTTTTAAAAAACTATTTTCTATTTATCTCTTATCTATCTATATATCTATCATCTACCTAGATATTTGGCTGTGCCGGGTCTTAGTTGCGGCACATGGGAACTTCGTTGCCGTGTGCGGGATCCTTGTTGCAGCAAGCGGGATCTTTAGCTGCGGCATGTGGGATCTAGTTCCCTGACCAGGGATCGAACCCCGGGCCCCCTGCATTGGGAGCATGGAGCCGTAGCCACTGATTTCTTGCCTAACTCCACACCTGAGCTAACTTGCCTACAGCTGCCCCTCATTGTCAGCATGACCTCTTCCACCAGTTTTCTTGAAAACTCTGAGGAAATTTTGTGAGATGCTGGTGGAAAGAAAGCTGATGAGAGACATTTTGCAGATTGGATTGCTGTCCTTGGCTCTCAGAAGCAGAAGGGATGCATTTCTTCACAGCGAGTTTCTCCTCCCTTCCCAAATCCCAACATACACTCATTCTTAAGTGCATGTCTTGCATGTCTTGCATGTCCTACATGTCTTGGCTAAAACAGCCTCAGGATAGGTTCCTGAATACGTTGGATATTAATAAAGAGAGGGTAAGAAATTCCATTTTGAAAGTGTTTCAAATAGAAAATATTTTACGTCAATCCCTGGGAAATCAATTCCCAATCTCTGGCTCTATCTTAATTCAGCCCCATCTTGAATTAACCGCGTCTGTTGTTTGCCAGAATTCCATGGACTTGAGAATGTGTTAAAGAATTTCATTTCCTTCTTTCTCCCCAGAGGGACTGCAGAGTCAGTGACTGTAGGAATTCAGACCCCTTTACTGTGCCAAACTCCCCCAAGCCACAGACATTGCATTAACTTCGGAATGTGGCCAAGCCAGTCCCTTTGAGAAGGAAGCACTGCTGCCCTGAGCTGGCATCTGTGCTGACACAGCCTTGCATCTAGCCCACAGGCTGGGTTTTGAGTTTATTAGTAAAATTTAAGCAAGCCTGAAGAAACCTTCAATTCAAAAAAACCAAGAATAGCCAATTTAAAGAAAATCAGGGTGGAGGGTGAGGGATGGAAATTTCACATTATTTCTACATAACAGATAATGAAACAGGTTCCAGGAGATTTTAAAAGAATCTAATTAAAATTATTTATATAGGGCTTTCCTGGTGGCGCAGTGGTTGAGAGTCCGCCTGCCTATGCAGGGGACGCGGGTTTGTGCCCCAGTCCAGGAGGATCCCACATGCCGCGGAGTGGCTGGGCCCATGAGCCATGGCCGCTGAGCCTGTGCGTCTGGAGCCTGTGCTCCGCAACGGGAGAGGCCACAACAGTGAGAGACCCGTGTACCACAAAAAAAAAAAATTATTTATATAATTTCACATTTCCCCCCTCCAAACTTTTAGACAGGACTGATAGCCAAGCCAAAGCCATCAATTTGATGCTGGCTGTGCACAGTTGATAGGCAACATTCCTGTGAGTCCTCCTTGATGACAGGGAGCACCCTGGGGAAATACCCAGCAAATGGAAGACACAGTGGGGTCCTTAAGGCACTTCTCTATAAGGGGGTAGATAAAATAAAGACACAAAGGCAAAGGAACACTTTAATAATGGTATAAGATAAGCTACTACGGACCAAGTGCAAAAAACAGACATGCTACTTGTGGCAGTGAGGAGCAAAATGAAAGGATTAGGTCAGTGAACCAGGGAGGGCTTCCTGTAGGAGGCACCATTCAAAGCAGAGTTTTGAAGGTGGTCTGGGTGAAGGGAAGAGGAGGGAGGGCTATCCCTCTGGGAACTGAGATGATGCTTGGATTATCTAGATGACAAGTCTGCTTTTTCCCTTAATTATTGTATTTTATCCATCACATATTGTGTTCTAAATGATTCAGACTGCTCTGTCTGCATAGACCTGATCTCCAAGGTATTCTTGATTGGATGCGCAGGTATTTGTAGTTAGACTGTAAAGTGCCACATAGAGTGGGAATGTATAATGTGAAACCTTAATTCTGGATAAAAATGCCAAGATGTGAACTATGCTGCTTCCTTTTACTAATTACTCATTTCTGACAAAAAAGCAGGAGGCTTAATTCACCCTAGGGCAATTTAAAAACACTCTTGTCAGTTAATTCACTCCCACCCTTGCTCCCCAAATAGTTTTTTGCTTTCTCATTTAAATCATTTTAAAAGTTATATCTTTCTTTCTGATTCATGACTGTGTAAATCATTTAGCTAGTTAATCAGGATAAAATTAACACTTTTCTCTAAGGCAAATTTACTTTGTTCTCTCTGGGAATATAATACTTAGAAAAGAGCTATAGATTACTTGCTATAAATGTGGGCAACTTACATGTGCATTTCGTGTATGTCTCGATCAGTACCTTCCCCATAAGTGAGCAAAAGACTTTCTCTACCAAGTAACACAGGCATCAGTTAAAATAGGAATTTAGATCCTCATCCACAGGATTATAAATCATTAAGCTTCACAGATCTGATCGACGACGGGGGCTGGTGGAGACCTCTTCTTGCTTCATAGCAATCTGATTGCTCTTGCTCCGTATCATCTTTCTAAGAGGACTTAGAATTTGGTTTTAGGGCTTCCCCGGTGGCATAGTGGTTGGGGGTCCGTCTGCCAATGCAGGGGACGCGGGTTCGGGCCCCGGTCCGGGAAGATCCCACGTGCCGCCGAGCGACTGGGCCCTGTGAGCCATGGCCGCTGAGCCTGCGCGTACGGAGCCTGTGCTCCGCAACGGGAGAGGCCACAACAGTGAGAGGTCCGCGTATCGCAAAAAAAATTGGTTTCAAACACCTGTCAGAATGATTCCCCCCTTTCTTAGGGCATTCATTAGAAAATAAAATACGATATAATTAACAAACCAACTTATACGCCTGCTGTTCTGACTTGTTTTAAGTGTTATTTCTACTTACCAACAGTTTCCTGTCAGCATCCTGCTGTTTCTTTAATATGAATTCTGCACTGGGGAAGAAAAAAACTCGGCATTAAAATAAAGCCCTGACTTTTCGTCACTTCTCTTCCTGTTCATCTGTGTTCAGATCCAATTTGCTTGGAGTTTGAAAGGAGCTAAAATGTCAAAACCATCACTGAGAGAGAGAGAAGGGGCCTCTCTGCTCCTAGAGTTGGCTGAAGGATAGGGCTGCCTTTAGACTGATGATAAACACCCTCTTCCCTCACTGCTGGGCTTGGGTGGCCCGTGTGGCTACCAGAGTACTGGAGAACCGATTCAGGTTCCCGGGGTTGGTTTCCCAGCTGAGAGTCCTCCTTGGTACCAGATGATGTTCTGGTACCTTTGAGCCTGTCCCAGAGGCGCATGGGAGTGAGTGGGCGATCCGGGGAGAACTTTGATCCCAAAGCTGGCCTCTGGGTTTGGTAAGGGTGGGAGGCTGCATGAAAATAACTGGGGGGCTGCTGAGGTGGCAGATACAGCAGCAGAGATGATGCGCTGTGATCAAAATGTACGGGATTACGGTTTTTCTCCACTGGATCTTTTAAATTAATTTTTTAAAAATTCTGGAAATTTTGAAACATACCAAAGAAGGTAAAATAAAATAATCAACTCCCAAACGTCCATCACCCATTTTCAGTAATTATTTACTCATGCTTTTCACACCCCCACCAACTTCCCCTTCCTGTATTATTTTTGAAGCAAATTCAAGACATTGTATCATTTCATCTATAAATTAGTTTGTGTCTGTAAAAAATAAAGACTCCTTTAAAAAACTATAACCATAATCCCATTAGCACACCTAAAATTAATTAATAATTAATTCCTTCATATAATCAAAGAGCCAGTGTTTAAATTTTCAGTTGTCTCATAAATAAATTTTTTAAAATAGTTTCTTTGATCCAGGTTCAAATAAAGTCCCACAATTTGATTGGTGGATAAGTTTATGAAGTCTTTCTTTCTCTCTTCTCTGGTGGCACAGTGGTTGAGAATCCGCCTGCCAATGCAGGGGACATGGGTTTGAGCCCTGGTCCGGGAAGATCCCACATGCCGCGGAGCAACTAAGCCCGTGCGCCACAACTACTGAGCCTGCGCTCTAGAGCCCGTGCTCTAGAGCCCGCGAGCCACAACTACTGAAGCCCGCGTACCTAGAGCCCGTGCTCCATAGCAAGAGAAGCCACTGCAATTAGAAGCCCGCGCACTGCAAGGAAGAGTAGCCCCCGCTCGCCGCAACTGGAGAAAGCCCATGTGCAGCAACAAAGACCCAACACAGCCAAAAATAAATAAATAAAATAAAATAAACTGTTTATTTTGGAATCATTGTAGATTTACAGAAAAGTTTCAAACACAGCATAGAGAATTCCTGTGAATCCTTCACCCAAATTCCCCTAATGTTAACATCTTACATATTGATGGTATATTTGTCAAAACTAAGAGATTGACTCTGGGACATTACTATTAACGAATTTACAGGCTTTATTCAGATTTCACCAGTTTTTCCCTTAATGCCCCTTTTCTGTTCCAGGATCCAGTTCAGGACACTACAATACAATTAGTCACTGTGTCGTTACACTTCTCCGATTTGTGACAGTTGCTCAGTCTTGTTTGTCTTGATATGATCAGGTATTTTGTAGAAAGTCCCTTGGTTTGGATTTGTCTGATGTTTTCTCGTGATCAGACTGGGATTATGGGTTTGAGGGAAGAATATCATAGAGGGTAAAGTGTCCCTCTCATGGGAATTATATCAGGGGGTACATATCACTATGACCTTAAATCTCCTTAATCCACCTCTCTCTGTCTCTCTCTCTCTCTGTCTCTCTCTTCCATTGCAAATTACTTGTGGAAGAATCTGTAGACTTTAGTTTTGTTTTGTTTTGTTTTTTAACATAGAGAGGCCATGGCCACTTTCAGGCTGAGATATAGAGTCCTCTGCTTCAGCCCCAGGCTTCCTTCCAAGCAGTTGCCATCTCAACACTTCCTGTTCATTTGTATCCCGTAACATCACAAGACGGGGTTAAATAAAAGTCTAGGTTACACTGCAGGCTGCATGGCAGGCTCTGATTTTAAGTAGATGCTGGAGAGAAGGTCTGAGAAAAAGACATCCTTCACAGGAAACACATTAAAAAAAATTCTTTGAAGGCTGGTTCCTGTGCCATTGAAATATTTAGATAAGAACACACACACACAGACACACTCACACCATGAAGAGGTACACAAATATATTATTGTTATTGGAAAGAGAAGATATACACCAAGACTTCAGAGAATCCTTATAAACGGACACCTACTAGGCTACACTGGTGATGATTAAAATCTTTGGGTTGACATTGGCTCCAGCTGACCGGACTCCGTAAGTTTTCACATGGCAGGATGGATGCTAGCACAAGTGAACAAAGAAATAACAATCTTCTCCTTCTTGAACACAGTGCTTTACATTTTACCATGTGTCTTTGCCTGTGTTACTTAACATCATTGTTGAAATACTTGAAGGTAAAGTGTGAAGTATTGTCTTTCCCCGGATAAGGAAAGTGAGAAGGCTGAGAGAGGTCCTGTGACTTGGTCAGATGGCTGGTTATGGATGAAAACGAGACTAGAAAACAGGTGTTCTTCCCCTTTGTGCTTTTGTCAGATAGATTCAGGCAAATGGCTTCCAGGATTAACCTTTGAGGACTTTTTGCTTTGGTACCAAACATCTCAGGATGAATGATTAAAATTAGAATTTAAAGTTATAGCCCCAAGTTTCTCATAGTGAACAGTCCAAATGTTGGTTTAAATCACCAGATTTGTGCTCTAAATCCAGTTGAATGTTGCTATATTGATAGATATATTTAATGTAGGCCTGGGTAGGTGGGGGAATACACCCCATTCGGCCTTGACTAATGAAGTTCAGGCAGCAGCTCTGATCCTTCCATCGCAGGGTCATGGTCAAGAAGACCAACAGCTGACAATGCTGTTGGAGGTGCTCCTAGGTTCTGAGCTTCCCGAGGGCAGGGTCACCCTTGGAGCCCACATAGCTCAGCTTCATGGGAACAGAATGATACTTCTGCTCCATCATTAACGTGAAAGGAATAATTGCAAAGCTTAGAACACAAGGGGATGGTGAGATAGAGGAGTGATTAACCCATGCCCTCCCAGGAAAAGAAAGCCAGCACTTAAACACATCTTAACATCTCAGATATAATTTCTATCTCCGGTAATGATGATGCTGACACCAGGGTACTTTTGGAATGGGGTCCCCTTGTTAACAGAGGAGCGAGTATAAAGTGGGTGAAAAACTCAGCCTAATGAAAGTGACTTTAATATCCCTTTAGTTTCACAAGTAGGATTCTGTGGCTCTTTTGTCTTGCTTGGTCCATTGGCAGTGAGTTTAATGATGCTTCACACTGAGTGTGCCTCAACCGTGGTGAGGTATTTCAGGAAAACTCTAGTTGGGATTCTGGATTCTTGGACCATTAATAATTTGAAGGGTGGCAATAAAAGGGGAGGAACTCCAGTCTCAGCAAGCGTTTTCAAAAGGCGGTGTAATAATGAGGCATGTGGGGCTTCCCTGGTGGCGCAGTGGTTGAGAGTCCGCCTGCCAATGCAGGGGACACGGGTTCGTGCCCCGGTCCAGGAAGATCCCACATGCCGTGGAGCGGCTGGGCCCGTGAGCCATGGCCGCTGAGCCTGCGCATCCGGAGACTGTGCTCTGCAACGGGAGAGGCCACAGCAGTGAGAGGCCCGCGTACCGCAAAAAAAAAATAATAATAATGAGGCGTGTGGAGCCCTGGGTGGTAGGGCCTCCGGACTCCTGCTCTGCCCCAGCTGGCTCTGTGTCCTTGATCTTACACTTAACCTTGCTTTCTGGGTGCCAGTGGAATGTGCAGATAAAACTCTCCCTGACCTGCCTAAGAGGTATGTTATGAGAAACAGCTGATTGGGAGTATAAAATGTTTGGGGAAGTCTGAAAGGAAGAAAAAAGGGGGAAAAAAATTACATTTTGGAAACAGAAATTGCTTAATAACAAGCAGTGACGGAATGCCTACACATTGGAGTTTTGTAATCAGAATGAAGATTTATTTGGCATTTTGGATTTGTTTTTTCAGTAAGCAGAGGCTATTTGGGGGAGTTGAGAGAAAGGAGAAAAGGGAAAGAAAGTTTAAGTGCCAACAATAATCTAGGTATATAATCTACCAAAAATTCTACTGATTGACAACTCTTTCTACTTATATAAAAAAGATCTTCTGATTATGATTATTCACACCATGTCTGTTTTCCACATTGTTTCATAATCTGAGGTTCCTTTTCCTACCCCATGCTCCTAGCAATTGTCTAAAGCTAGAAAAGCAAAATCGTTTCAAATGTTGGCCCTCTGTGGCCTTAGAACAATGGCTGACCTAATTTTTTCCATAAGTCCTATTACTGAGCTTGGGTGTCTCACCTTTTCAGCCTTCCAAACACTGGCTTATCTTGGGGACCTTATGAAACCCTGTGCCTAAGAATAACCTGGTGGTTTAAAAACAAATAGCCTAAGCCCTGTGTGAGCCTCCCATGAAGGGCATTTCTAATTCCCTCTTAAAAGCCTGAGCTTGGATCAGAGTTGGTAGTATTATTTGGGGGTCACCTGCTGATTCTAGTTTCCCCTCCACCCACCTTGTCAAGGTCTTGCTTCCTCTGACTTTTCTCCCAGTTCCAGGATATGCCTGGGTCATGGTGAAATGTGGACACTGGTGAATGTGGCCAGAGGATGTGGCTCTCCCTTCAGATCCAGGGACTGAAGGCTCCTGGCTGGATGAGGAGAATAATTAACCTCACAGCAGCTGCGAGGCCAAAGCTGTTCCTACCTCTCATAGACCAAATCCAGATCTTGCTGGGCTCAGGGGTTAATACATCGGCAGTGTCTTAACCACTGACCCCGCTCCGGGTTCCTTGTTCTGCTGCTCTTGCGTTAGATGTCTCTGACTAGCCCTGGCTTGTCCCACTCGGGGGACAATCCGAGGATTGGAGAAACTTACTTGGTCATAATTTTGCCACTAGATAAAGGCCTGTGTCTGCTTCCATCCGTCACCTTAGCAGGTATCTTTGTTCCTATTCCTCCACAGGGCTCATACCCACTCACAGGGCACTTTCCCTGGGTGGTTCAACTTTCTAGAAGATTCAATGGTGTCATCTTATTCCCATCTTGAGCAGGTCTTAAAAATTCCCTCTGGGTTACACATTTGCTAAGGGAGTGGCCTGGAGTGAGAAGAGAGACCTGGGCTAAGGGTCAGGAGACGGGTGTTCTAGGCCCAGCTCTGCCACCTGCTTCATGACCTAGGAAATGCCCTTTACATTCTGAGGATATTACTGTTCTTGCTTGTAAACTGAGGCGATTAGACTAAGATGATCTCTAAAAGCCTATGCTGTAATACATATAAAATAGATTTGGTATAAAAGGTTCACAGTTTGTAGCATTCTGGTCATATGCTCTATATTTATGTGTATAAGTGCCAATAGATCAGAGGGGAAAAAATAAATTGGTAAAAGAAACAACTATTCTCACCTCTTTTAAAGCATGGAAGTCAATTATTTTTAATGGAGTTTTGCCTCCTCAGTAGAAAATAAGGAAGACAGACTCTTCCGGTATTGGGTTCAGGTTTCTGAAGACCACCAGTGGCCATTTTATCACCTATAAGTGATAGTAAGACTAAAACTTGTATGTTCTAACCATGGTAATTTGTAAGCTATTGGCTATTATTCACTAATAGTGGTGATTTACCAAAATCCTTTCTTTCTGAAAATTAGTTATGGAAAGCTGTTATTTACTTATGAGTTTAAGATAGAAAAAGAGATGGAAATACTGCCTTAAACCAGACGGAGTGTGGGCAGATGCTGGCCAAGATTTCCTTCCTTTCGTGGTTCCTTGGAGGCTAAAGCATCCAGCCTCTGGGGCAAAAGCAGGCGATTGTGTTAAATCATGCAAAACACAGTGGCAGTTGGGTGAGGCACACAAAATGGATTGAAAGCAGAGAGCTACTTGTTTGTCAGTACGGATTCCAGACCTGAAGGCTGCAGAGAGAAAGAATAAGGATTAACTCTTATAATATGCTACCCGCTTTGAAAGAGAAATTTTTGCAAAAAGCACAGCACACACATTTCAGCTTTTTACAATTTTCCAATTAGTATTAACTCATTCATTAGTACAACATGAGTCAGTTTGGAATTTTCAGACCAACAATTGTGCAGTTGCATGAGGATTTTTATAAATGTCCTGTAATCCCACCAGAATGTCCCAGATTACTGTCTCCTTTGCTTTAATTAGAAAACAGGATTGCAAGTCAGAGCAGGGATATAAAATTGACTTTGTCTCTCTTACTAATCTTGTCACCTAGAACAAGTCACTTAGTCTGTTTGGACCTCAGTTGCAGTAACTCCACTGTTATAAATTTACATCTGTAAAAATGTCAACACTATAACAGTAAGTGGGGAAAACAGAAAATCTATGATTTATTTATGCATTAGTCAGCTTTGCTACAGAAACAATGACCCCCAAATCTCGGTGGCTCATAATACTAATTCATTTCTCTTTCACATTGTTAATGGCTACAGTCAGCTGCATTTCAGCTCCTTGGTCCTGTTCTGGGACCTAAACTGAAGAAGCAGTCTCCTACCCACAGCAGAGGGAAAGAGCAGGACAGCTCACAGGAAAACACACTGGCTCTAAAACTTCTGCTCAATTGTGGCGTGTATTGCATGCACTCACAGACCATTGACCGAGGAAGCAACATGATGGGGTTGATGGTGGGGTAGGGATATATATTCTCTCCGAAGGCACTGCAAGTCGTTTGGCAACTGATTAATTGCCTACAGGAATTATTTCTCCTACAGGAAATGGGAGTAAATAGTTGGGGACAATAATATATCACAATATATTTATCTATAAATATAGATATGCATAGAAAAAGTCTGAAATGTTATTGATTAAAATATTCTTAGGCCAGGAGAATTGAAAACGTATCTTGTACATGAATGTTCATAGCAGCATGATTCATCATAGCCCTAAAGTGGAAACAACCCAAATATTCACCAATGAAGGATGAGTGGTTTAAAAAAATGTAGTCTATCTGTAAAATGGAAAGTTGTTCAGGCATAAAAAAGAATGAAGTACTTTTACCTGCTACAACAGGGATGAACCTTGAAAACATTATGCTAAACGAAGGAATCTAGTCACAACAGATCACATATTGTATGATCTCATTTAAACGCAATGTCCAGAATAGGGAAATTCAGAGAGACAGAAAATAGGTTATTGGTGGCAAGGGACTGGGGGGGGTGGGGTACAGGGGATAGAAAGTGACAGCTAATAGGTACAGCGGTTTCTTTGGCATGCTGAAAAACTTCTGGAGCTAGATACGGGTGATGATTGCCCAATCTTGTGAATATACTGAAAACCTCTTAATTGTTCACTTTAAAAGGATAAATTTTATAGTGTGTGAACTATATCTCAATTTAAAAAAATTGACAGAAGTTATTGGATGGTGAGATTGTAGATAATTTTCATTTCTTTGTGTACAAAGTCTTATACTGCTTGATTATTTTTTTAAATGAGCAAGTACTATTTTTATATGGAGAGAAAAATAATGGGGATATTCTAATGGGGGAAAACACGAAAATATCAGTTGCACAAAATAACGTTACCTTGAACTTTCCATATGGTGCAATTCATGCATCCTAATCTCCAGTATTTTGCAAGTTGAAAATTAGAACCTCCATTGAGTTAAGTACTTAAGAAAAAATTCATCACCTTTCTTTATAATTAACGTGCAATAGCAAAGATGGAACTATCTAAAATCAGGGAAAAGTGAAAATGGGGTTAATAAGGGGTATTCATAGTCAACGCCAATCTCAGGGAGAGAAATGGTTTCCCAGAGTCAGTCGGGAGCACAGTAATCTACATCTTCCTGTTTCTACACATGGGAAAAAATCAAAACCGCAGCTTCATCTCTTGGATCTACCATCAGAAAAATTACAAGCTTAATTAGGTTTTTTGGTTCAAGGACTCATTTTGCTTTTTTTTTTGCAGTACGCGGGCCTCTCATTGTTGTGGCCTCTCCCGTTGCGGAGCACAGGCTCCGGACACGCAGGCTCAGTGGCCATGGCGCACGGGCCCAGCTGCTCCGGGCCGCGGCATGTGGGATCTTCCTGGATCGGGGCACGAACCCATTTCCCCTGCATTGACAGGCGGACTCTCAACCACTGTGCCACCACGGAAGCCCTGCTTTTTTTTTTTTCTTAATATCTTTACTGGAGTATAATTGCTTTACAATGTTGTGTTAGTTTCTACTGTATAACAAGGTGAATCAGCTATACATATACATATATCCCCATATCTCCTCCCTCTTGCATCTTCCTCCCACCCTCCCTATCCCACCCCTCTAGGTGGTCACAAAGCACCGAGCTGATCTCCCTGTGCTACGTGGCTACTTCCCACTATCTATCTATTTTATATTTGGTAGTGTATATATGTCCATGCCACTCTCTCATTTCATCCCAGCTTACGCTTCCCCCTCCCCATGTCCTCAAGTCCATCCTCTACGTCTTTATTCCTGTCCTGCCCCTGGGTCCTTCAGAACCTATTCTTTTTTTTTTTTTTTTAAGATTCCATATATATGTGTTAGCATACAGTATTTGTTTATCTCTTTCTGACATACTTCACTCTGTATGACAGACTCTAGGTCCATCCACCTCACTACAAATAGTTCAATTTCGTTTCTTTTAATGGCTGAGTAATATTCCATTGTATATATGTGCCACATCTTCTTATCCATTCATCTGTCGATGGACACTTAGGTTGTTTCCATCTCCGGGCTATTGTAAATAGAACTGCAATGAACATTGTGGTACATGACTCTTTTTGAATTATGGTTTTCTCAGGGTATATGCCCAGTAGTGGGATTGCTGGGTCATATGGTAGTTTTATTTTCAGGTATTTTAAGGAACCTCCATACTGATCTCCATAGTGGCTGTATCAGTTTACATTCCCACCAGCAGTGCAAGAGGGTTCCCTTTTCTCGACACCCTCTCCAGCATTTATTGTTTGTAGATTTTTTGATGATGGCCATTCTGACCGGTGTGAGGTGACACCACATTGTAGTTTTGATCTGCATTTCTCTAATGATTAGTGATGTTGAGCATCCTTTCATGTGTTTGCTGGCAATCTGTACATCTTCTTTGGAGGAATGTCTATTCAGGTCTTCTGCCCGTTTTTGGATTGGGTTGGTTTTTTTCTTAATATTGAGCTACACGAGCTGCTTGTAAATATTGGAGATTAATCCTTTGTCAGTCGCTTCATTTGAAAATATTTTCTCCCATTCTGAGGGTTGTCTTTTCATCTTGTTTATGGTTTCCTTTGCTGTGCAGAAGCTTTTAAGTTTCATTAGGTCCCATTTGTTTATTTTTGTTTTTATTTCCATTTCTCTAGGAGGTGGGTCAAAAAGGATCTTGCTGTGATTTATGTCATAGAGTGTTCTGCCTATGTTTTCCTCTAAGAATTTGATAGTGTCTGGCCTTACATTTAGGTCTTTAATCCATTTTGAGTTTATTTTTGGGTATGGTGTTAGGGAGTGTTCTAATTTCATTCTTTTACATGTAGCTGTCCAGTTTTCCCAGCACCACTTATTGAAGAGACTGTCTTTTCTCCATTGTATACTCTTGCCTCCTTTATCAAAGATAAGGTGACCATATGTGTGTGGGTTTATCTCTGAGCTTTCTATCCTGTTCCATTGATCTATCTTTCTGTTTTTGTGCCAGTACCATACTGTCTTGATTACTGTAGCTTTGTAGTATAGTCTGAAGTCCGAGAGCCTGATTCCTCCAGCTCCGTTTTCCTTTCTCAAGATTGCTTTGGCTATTCAGGGTCTTTTGTGTTTCCATACACATTGTGAAATTTTTTGTTCTAGTTCTGTGAAAAATGCCATTGATAGTTTGATAGGGTTTCCATTGAATCTGTCGATTGCTTTGGGTAGTATAGTCATTTTCACAATGTTGATTCTTCCCATCCAAGAACATTGTATATCTCTCCATCTGTTTGTATCATCTTTAATTTCTTTCATCAGTGTCTTATAGCTTTCTGCATACAGGTCTTTTGTCTCCTTAGGTAGATTTACTCCTAGGTATTTTATTCTTTTTGTTGCAGAGTTAAATGGGAGTGTTTCCTTAATTTCTCTTTCCGATTTTTCATCATTAGTATATAGGAACACAAGAGATTTCTGTGCATTAATTTTGTAACCTCTTACTTTACCAAATTCATTGATTAGCTCTAGTAATTATCTGGTGGCATCTTTAGGATTCTCTATGTATAGTATCATGTCATCTGCAAACAGTGACAGTTTTACTTCTTCTTCTCCAATTTGGATTCCTTTTATTACTTTTTCTTCTCTGATTGCTGTGCCTAAAACTTCCAAAACTATGTTGAATAATAGTTGTGAGAGTGGACAACATTGTCTTGTTCCTGATCTTAGTGGAAATGGTTTCAGTTTTTCACCATTGAGAACAATGTTGGCCGGGGGTTTGTCATATATGGCCTTTATTATATTGAGGTAAATCCCCTCTATGCCTACTTTCTGGAGGGTTTTGATCATAAATCAGTGTTGAATTTTGTCGAAAGCTTTTTCTGCATCTATTGAGACGATCATATGCTTTCTCTCCTTCAATTTGTTAATGTGGTGTATCACATTGATTGATTTGTGTATGTTGAAGAATCCTTGCATTCCTAGGATAAACCCCACTTGATCATGTTTATTATCCTTTTAATGTGCTGTTGGATTCTGTTTGCTAGTATTTTGTTGAGGATTTTTGCATCTACGTTTATCAGTGATATTGGCCTGTAGTTTTCTTTATTTGTGGCATCTTGTCTGGTTTTGGTATCAGGGTGATGGTGGCCTCATAGAAGAGTTAGGGAGTATTCCTCCCTCTGCTATATTTTGGAAGAGTTTGAGAAGGATAGGTGTTAGCTCTTCTGTAAATGTTTGATAGAATTTGCCTGTGAAGCCTTTTGGTCCTGGGCTTTTGTTTGTTGGAAGATTTTTAATCACAGTTTCACTTTCAGTGCTTGTGATTGGTCTGTTCATATTTTCTATCTCTTCCTGGTTCAGTCTCAGAAGGATGTGCTTTTCTAAGGATTTGTCCATTTCTTCCAGGTTGTCCATTTTATTGGCATAGAGTTGCTTGTAGTAATCTCTCATGATCCTTTGTATTTCTGCAGTGTCAGTTGTTACTTCTCCTTTTCATTTGTAATTCTATTGATCTGAGTCTTCTCCCTTTTTTTTCTTGATGAGTCTGGCTAATGCTTTATCACTTTTATCTTCTCAAAGAACCAGCTTTTAGTTTTATTGATCTTTGCTATCGTTTCCTTCATTTCTTTTTCATTTATTTCTGATCTGATCTTTATGATTTCTTTCCTTCTGCTAACTTTAGGGTTTTTTTGTTCTTTTTTCTCTAATTGCTTTAGGTGTAAGTTTAGGTTGTTTATTTCAGATGTTTCTTGTTTCTTGAGGTAGGATTGTATTGCTATAAACTTCTCTCTTAGAACTGCTTTTGCTGCATCCCATAGGTTTTGGGTCTTCGTGTCTCCATTGTCGTTTGTTTCTAGGTATTTTTTAATTTCCTCTTTGATTTCTTCAGTAATTTCTTGGTTATTTAGTAATGTATTTTTTAGCCTCCATGTGTTTGTATTTTTTACAGATTTTTTTCCTGTAATTGATACCTAGTCTAACAGTGTTGTGGTCAGAAAAGATACTTGATACGATTTCAATTTTCTTAAATTTACCAAGGCTTGATTTGTGACCCAAGATATGATCTATCCTGGAAAATGTTCCATGAGCACTTGAGAAGAAAGTGTAATATGCTGTTTTTAGATGGAATGTCCTATAAATATCAATTAAGACCATCTTGTTTAATGTATCATTTAAAGCTTGTGTTTCTTTATTTATTTTCATTTTGGATGATCTGTCCATTGGTGAAAGTGGGGTGTTAAAGTCCCCTACTATGATTGTATTACTGTTGATTTCCCCTTTTATGGCTGTTAGCATTTGCCTTATGTATTGAGGTGCTCCTATGTTGGGTGCATAAATGTTTACAATTGTTATATCTTCTTTTTGGATTGATCCCTTGATCATTATGTAGTGTCCTTCTTTGTCTCTTGTAATAGTGTTTATTTTAAAGTCTATTTTGTGTGATATGAGAACTGCTACTCCAGTTTTCTTTTGCTTTCCATTTGCATGGAATATCTTTTTCCATCCCCTCACTTTCAGTCTGTATGTGTCTCTAGGTCTGAACTGGGTCTTTTGTAGACAGCATATGTATGGGTCTTGTTTTTGTATTCATTTAGCCGGTCTATGTCTTTTGGTTGGAGCATTTAATCCATTTACATTTAAAGTAGTTTTCAGGGCTTCCCTGGTGGCGCAGTGGTTGAGAGTCCGCCTGCTGATGCAGGGGACACGGGTTCGTGCCCCGGTCCGGGAAGATCCCACATGCCACGAAGCGGCTGGGCCCATGAGCCATGGCCACTAAGCCTGCATGTCCGGAGCCTGTGCTCCGCAACGGGAGAGGCCACAACAGTGAAAGGTCCACGTACCGCAAAAACAAATAAATAAAAATAAATAAAAATAAAGTAGTTATCAATATGTGTGTTCCTGTTACCATTTTCTTAATTGTTTTTTGTTTCTTATTGTAAGTCTTTTCCTTCTCTTGTGTTTCCTGCCTAGAGAAGTTCCTTTAGCATTTGTTGTAGAGCTGGTTTGGTGGTGCTGAATTCTCTTAGCTTTTGCTTATCTGTAAAAGTTTTAATTTCTCCATTGAATCTGAACGAGATCATTGCTGGGTAGAGTAATCTTGCTTGTAGCTATTTCCCTTTCATCACTTTAAATATGTCCTGCCAGTCTCTTCTGGCTTGCGGAGTTCTGCTGAAAGATTGGCTGTTAACCTTATGGGGATTCCCTTGTATGTAAATTGTTGCTTTTCCCTTGCTGCTTTTAATATTTTTCTTTGTATTTAATTTTTGATAGTTTGATTAATATGTGTCTTGACGTGTTTCTCCCTGGATTTTTCCTGTATGGGACTCTCTGTGCTTCCTGGACTTGACTGACTATTTCCTTTCCCATATTAGGGAAGTTTTCAACTATAATCTCTTCAAATATTTTCTCAGTCCCTTTTTTTTTTTCTTTTCTTCTTCTGGGACCTCTATAATTCGAATGTTGCTGTGTTTAGTGTTGTCCCAGAGGTCTCTGAGACTGTCCTCAATTCTTTTCATTCTTTTTTCTTTATTCTGCTCTGCGGTAGTCATTTCCACTATTTTATCTTCCAGGTCACTTATCCGTTCTTCTGCCTCAGTTATTCTGCTCTTGATTCCTTCTCGAGTGTTTTTAATTTCATTTATTGTGCTGTTCATCATTGTTTGTTTGCTCTTTAGTTCTTCTAGGTCCTTGTTAAACGTTTCTTGTATTTTCTCCATTCTATTTCCAAGATTTTGGATCATCTTTACTATCATTACTCTGAATTCCTTTTCAGGTAGACTGCCTATTTCCTCTTCATTTGTTTGGTCTGGTGGGTTTTTATCTTGCTCCTTCATCTTCTGTGTGTTTTTCTGTCTTCGCATTTTGCTTCACTTACTGTGTTTGGGGTCTCCTTTTTGCAGGCTGCAGCTTCGTAGTTCTCGTTGTGTTTGGTGTCTGCTTCCAGTGGGTAAGGTTGATTCAGTGGGTTGTGTACGCTTCCTGGTGGAGGGGACTGGTGCCTGTGTTCTGGTGGATGAGGCTGGATCTTGTCTTTCTGGTGGGCAGGACCACCTCTGGTCGTGTTTTTTGGGTGTCTTTGAACTTATTATGATTTTAGCCAGGCTGTCTGCTAATGTGTGGGTTTGTGTTCCTGTCTTGCTAGTTGTTTTGCATAGGGTGTCAAGCACTGTAGCTTGCTGGTCATTGAGTGGAGCTGGGTCTTAGCATTGAGATGGAGATCTCTGGGAGAGCTTTCACCGTTTGATATTACATGGGGCCGGGAGGTCTCTGGTCATCCAGTGTCCTGAACTCTGCTCTCCCTCCTCCGAGGCTCAGGCCTGACACTCAGCCAGAGCACCAAGACCCTGTGAGCCACACGGCTCAGAAGAAAAGAGAAAAGAAAGAAAGAAAGAAAGGAAGGAAGGAAGGAAAGAAAAGAAAGTTATTAAAATAGAAAAAAATATTTAAATTAAAAAAATAAAAAAGTAATATAAAAAGAGAGAGAGAGAAAGAAGAGAGCAACCAAGTCAAAAAACAAATCCACCCATGATAACAAGCGCTAAAAAGTATACTAAAAAAAACAAGAAAAACAAACCAAAAAAACGGACAGTCAGAACCCTAGGACAAATGGCAAAAGCAAAGCTGTACAGACAACATCACACAAAGAATCATATACACTCAGAAAAAGAGAAAAAGGAGAAAAAATATATATATATCTAAAAATTAAAACTGGAAGAGAGCAACCACATCAATAAACAAATCTACCAATGATAATAAGCTCTAGATACTAAACTAAGATAAACATAAAACCAGAAACAAATTAGATACAGAAAGCAAACCCCATGTCTACAGTTGCTCCCAAACTCCACCTCCTCAATTTTTGGATGGTTCATTGTCTATTCATGTATTCCACTGATGCAGGGTACATCAAGTTGATTGTGGAGATTTAATCCGCTGCTCTTGAGGCTGCCGGGAGAGATTTCCCTTTCTCTTCTTTGTTCACACAGCTCCTGGGGATCAGCTTTGGATTTGGCCCCAGCTCTCCATGTAGGTCCCCTGAGGGCGTCTTTTCCCCACCCAGATAGGATGGGGTTAAAGGAGAGGCTGATTCGGGGGCTCTGGCTCACTCAGGCCGGGGGGAGGGAGGGGTCCGAATGCGGGGCGAGCCTGCGGCGGCAGAGGCCGACGTGACGTTGCACTAGCCTGAGACGCTCCATGTGTTATCCTGGGGAAGTTGTCCCCGGATCATGGGACCCTGGCAGTGGCGGGCTGCACAGGCTCCCGGGAGGGGGGTGTGGATAGTGACCTGTGCTCGCACACAGGCTTCTTGGTGGCTGCAGCAGCAGCCTTAGCGTTTCATGCCCGTCTCTGGTGTCTGTGCTGATAGCCGCGGCTCATGCCTGTCTCTGGAGCTCGTTTAGACGGTGCTCTGGATCACCTCTCCTCTCGCACCCCGAAGCAATAGTCTCTTGCCTCTTCGGCAGCTCCAGACTTTTTCCCGGACTCCCTCCCGGCTAGCTGTGGCGCAGTAGCCCCCTTCAGGCTGTGTTCACGCCCCAACCCCAGTCCTCTCCCTGCGCTCCGACCGAAGCCCGAGCCTCACCTCCCAGCCCCGCCCGCCCCGGCGGGTGAGCAGACAAGCCTTTCGGGCTGGTGAGTGCTGGTCGGCACCGATCCTCTGTGTGGGAATCTCTCTGCTTTGCCCTCCGCACCCCTGTTGCTGCGCTCTCCTCTGTGGTTCCGAAGCTTCCCCCCCCACCCGCTCACCCCCCCGTTTCCCCCAGTGAAGGGGTTTCCTAGTGTGTGGAAACTTTTCCTCCTTCACAGCTCCCTCCCACTGGTGCAGGTCCCGGCCGTATTCTTTTGTCTCTGTTTTTCCTGTTTTCTTTTGCCCTACCCAGGTATGCGGGGAGTTTCTTGCCTTTTGGGAAGTCTGAGCTGCCAGCGTTCAGTAGGTGTTCTGTAGGAGTTGTTCCACATGTAGATATAATTTTGATGTATTTGTGGGGAGGAAGTGATCTCCACATCTTACTCCTCCGCCATCTTGTAGGTGCCCCCTCATTTTACTTTCGAGTGAACCTGACTGCTAACATCCTAGTCAGGAAACAGTTTTTTCAGGAAAGAGGTGTGGGAATTAGGGGATTCAAGAGAAGTGAGCTGGAGACCCAGTCCAGGGTGTTCAAGCTGACATCAGAATGTGGGATGTCTTTCAGCAGGGGAGGGGCTGTCGAGTCTGAGAGAATGAGCCACATTCAGAGTGGAGATTTAGACCAAGCTAAGCCTGCAGATGGACTCAAGCATCTCCCTGACGCACTCAACAGGAATTTTCCGAGGACCCAGCAAGTGCCATTGACCGCTCTACCGCTCTGTATCCAAGGTTGACTGGAGAATCAGTAGCTAGTGTCCCTTTCATAGTCTGAACTTAATGTTAAAGGAGGTGAGCGAACAATATTCCAAGAGTCACAAAATTCCAACAGGCCAGCAGGCATGAAATGTGTCCTAATGAGCAGGCAAGGCTTCTGCCTGCGAGGGATTTATAGTAAAATACAGCAGACGAGAGAGACTCACATGGAATCAGCAGAAAACTAGTGCTTGGAAGAGTTGTACTTATGTTTAGGTGTGGATAAGCTCCTATTTCTAGAAAGGCCATGTCTTAGGTTCTTTACAAATAGTGCACCATAAATGGAATTGTCCCAAACATTGCTGTTAGTCACAGTTTTGATCTGAAAGGTCAAAAAGAACTGGAAAAAAAACCCAAACAAACAAACAAAAAAAAACTTGTGACTTACCAGAATTTTGTTAAATGTTCTTTGGCCAGGAGCAGTCATACATGATGCAGTGGTGTAGCTTATTACTCATGATTCATTATTTGAAGAAGAAAAGGGCAAAGAAGTTGTTCTGTCTTAAAACTCTGGCAAGAAAATACAAGGTCTTGCCATGCCCTTCCTAAAACAACTTCCTGAAGAACAGAACCCAAACCACTAACAGCACAGCACCTCAGACCATTTTCGCCCAGCGTTTCCGATAATATTATGCTAATTCTAATCTGCAACGCAGATTACATTAGCAAGGTGTAACAAGAAGCAATCAGTGTTTATAAAGTAGGTTTTCTCCTTAGCCCTGCCTGGCACTGTACCCCAGAGGTGGCAGGAACCTCTGGGTCTCACATCAGAGATGGCAGGCAGGGACTTAATATGGTGCCTGATTGCTGAAGTTCTGCTAACAGCCCTGATACTAATCTGTACAGAATCTGTGTCTTGTATATAAGGTACAGGTATTTGGAGTTTTCTGCTAATCGGGAAAGAGAGGCCTCCAGAGCTGGGAGAGTGCATGCTGATTTTATTCAAGCATGTTGAACTGTGTCCAGCATATAGTAGGCTTTCAATAAATATATGTTTTTAAGTGATGAATGAATAAGTGAAATACTACTAGGGCACAGATGCAGGTATATGTGTGTGTGTATATATACAGGTATACACACTCATACATATATAAACATATATAATTCATACTTACGTATACATAGGAGTTGGCTCACACACTTATGGAGACTGAGGAGTCCAGACCCAGGAGAGCCAATGGTATAGTTCCAATTCAAGTCTGAAGGCCCTGAGAAGCAGAAGAGCTGATGGTATAAGTAAATTCCAGTCCAAGTTCGAGTCTGAAGGCAAGAGAAGATCAATGTCCCAGTTCAAAGGCAGTCAGGCAGAGAGAGGAAATTTGTTCTTACTCATCCTTTTATTCTATGCAGGCCTTCAATTGATTAGATGAGGCCCACCCACACTGGGGAGGACAATCTGCTTTACTCAATCTACAAATTCAAATGTGAATCTCATCTGGAAACACCCTCAGAGACACACCCAGAAATAATGTTTCAACATATATCAGGGGCACCCTGTGGTCCAGGCAAGTTGACACGTATATATTCTCCAAATCCCTTACCCATCCTACTCCCATTTTAGGACAAGTTGCATGAACCAAGCACCTTTTCTGTGACTTTTGTAAGGAATGAATGCATTTGTGAGGCTAAAGTGGACGGTTTAGATAAAAATTTTCTGGGCACGGAGCTAACTGGCACAAAAGTAGATTGGTGATTTCTGACAGCATTCAGTGCCAGCCGGATACACTTGATTAGTTGGTACTGTGCTCCCTGAATCATCAACCACACTGTAATACTAGGATAATCAAACCAATGTCAGAGTGTGGGATGCACAGAGGACAGGTAAAGGGCAGAGTCTGAGCAGGTGGGCTAGATCAGAGAGCAGAGAGGTGGGCTAAGCAGAGGCTGCAGTTAATAGGAAACATCTCAGCTAAGAGTTTTCAACTGGAATCACCTGAGGTGCTTTAAAATCTGCCCAAGCCTTCCTCCAGACCAATTAAACCTCCTGGGACGTGGGAGATGGTGGCACCAAAGTGCAGGTGTTTTTAAATGTTCCTCAAATGCTTCTAAAGTGCAGCCTGGATGGAGAGTCCCTGTTCTGGAGTCCCTGTTCAATCAGTTCTTTACTAGAAGAGAGTGAGGTGGATCCTTTGTGAAAACCAATTCAGTGGAGTATAGTGGTTCCCAAACATGACTGCACATAGGAATCACCTGGGGAAGCTTCAAAACCCGCCTATGCCTGGGATCCACCCCCAGAGGTTGTGATTGAATGGGTCTGGGGTGTAGCCTGGGCTTTGGAATTTTAAAGAGATCCCCCAGAAATGCACAATCTCTAGCCCCACTCCAGATCTTACAATCTGAATTTGCATATAAATTTTTAAAAATTGTGGTAAAATACAGTTATCCCTCAGTATCTGAAAGGGATTGGTTCCAGGAACCCTGCTGGTACCAAAATCTGCAGAGGCTCAAGTCCCTTACATAAAATGGTGTAGTATTTGCATATAACCTACACACACCCTCCAGTATACTTTAAATCGTCTCTAGATTACTTATAATACCTAATACAATGTAAGTGCTATGTAAATAGTTGTTGGTGAGTGGCATATTCAAGCTTTGCTTTTTGGAACTTTCTGGAATTTTTTCCCAAATATTTTCAATCCACCTTTGGTTGAATCTGTGGATATGGAATCCATGGGTATGAAGGGTCAACTGTACACATAACATAAAATTTACCATCTTAACCATTTTTAAGTGTACAGTTTAATACTGCTAAGTATATTCACATTATTGTGCAATCAATCTCCAGAATTATTTTCATTTTGCAAAACTGAAACTCTATATCTATTAAACAACAACTTCCCATTCTCCAGGCTCTGTGTGGGATGCACTCTGCAGGCCGGCAAGCTTTGTAGTTGCCCAGCCTTGAAACTAAAAAAAGAGCCGGGAGACAGCAACAGAGACATCCATGATTTATTGGACAGGGCATCTTACACGTCCAAAACAAGGGTCCTGGAGCGACACCTCATCATATATGGCAGATGGCAGGTAGAACATGGCAGCAACCTTTGTTACTTGGGGGAGGAGGCTACCATTTATAGCGGGAATTGATGTCAGGTTGGCTTATCAGTTACCAGGGAAACCAGCAGCTGAGACACATCCCTCACGACCCCTCAGGTCAACAGTTATCACGAGGGTGGCTGTTCTGGTCTAAGGATTAGAATCATCACTAGCTGGGCAGGGGGTGAGCACGTTTCACATGAGCAGAGTGTAGGTGCTGCAGTGACTGGTCGAGCAGGGGGTGTACAAGAGAGAGCGAGAGAATAGCCGTCTTGAGTGGCCTGACCATACACCACCATTCTACTCTTCTCTATGAATTCGACTATTCCAGGTATTTCATATAAGTGAAATCATACAGTGTTTGTGTTTATGCGACTGGTTTATTTCACTTAGCTTAATGCCTCAAGGTTCATCTAGATTGTAGCATGTGTCAGAATTTCCTTCCTTTTTAAGGCTGAATAAAGTTCCATTGTATGTATATACCACAGCTTATTTATCCATTCATCTGTCGGTGGGCATTTGAGTTGCTTCCACTTCCTGGTTATCATGAATAGTGCTACTGTGAATATGGGCGTACAGATATCTCCTCGAGACCTTGCTTTCAGTTCTTCTGGGTGTATGCAGAAGTGGAATTGCTGGATTATAGAGCAGTTCTATTTTTAAAAGTTTCAGGAACCCCCCCCCCCCCGTACTGTTTTCCACAGAAGGTGCACCACTTTACATTTCCACCAACAGTGTACAAGGATTCCAGCATCTCTCTTTTCTTGCTAACACTTGTTATTTTCTGGGTTTTTTGTTTGTTTGTGTTTATTTTTGATAGTAGCTATCCTAATGGGTGTGAAGTGCAGAATCTGCATTTTAATCAGATCCGCAGGTGATTGTGTTTGGTTACAGTTTGAGAAGTTGCTCTACTGCCCAGGCTGGTTCTCTGGCTGGCACATTGCCTCCTTACCATGCATTCTCCCATATTTGGTAGCATTGACTATGGTGTTGTGTTGTCAGTGTTCATTTGGCTTTCCAGTTTTCTACAAATGACTATTACGGCTTGGTCCTGTTCAACCTCTGCTCTTTGCACTATTGTTCTTCGGCAGCTTTGGTGAAAAGTGCCCTCTGGGCTCATGTATAGAGGGTTTCCATCCAGGGGGAAGCTGAGTCCTGCTCCTGAGGTCCCATGTGGTCCAATCTCTGCAAGGACACAGAATAAAAAGAAACAGCCCAAATAGGCCAAAACAATGAAGAGGAAGTCCAACTTTACCTTAGAGTTGCCTAACAATTTAAAAAGGAATGAAGACCAAGACACCCGGCAGCATTTCTTTTCTTTTTTTTTTTTTTGGCGGTACGCGGGCCTCTCACTGTTGTGGCCTCTGCCGTTGCGGAGCACAGGCTTCGGACGCACAGGCTCAGCGGCCATGGCTCACGGGCCCAGCCACTCCGCGGCATGTGGGATCTTCGCGGACCGGGGCACGAACCCGTGTCTCCTGTCTCGGCAGGCGGACTCTTAACCACTGCGCCACCAGGGAAGCCCTACAACTCAGTTTTGAATCAGTCTAATATGGGTGCATCTGATTGGTGGAATGTGAATCACCCTAGGTATCCTGCACAAGAACTGGGAAATACAAGTTTTTATTTATTTGTTGTTGAGAAGACAGGAGCTACAGAGTGAAGAACTATCAAAATGTTAAGAAGGTGTTCAAAATATTTTTGGACATCTGAGAAGGAGCCTGGAGAATAGAAAAGGGAAGAGCAGTAGGAACTGACTTCTTGGATTGGGTGGTAGGCCCACAAGGAGTCCTTATTTATTTATTTATTTTGGCTGCACCGTGCCACTTGCAGGATCTTAGTTACCCCAGCAGGGATCGAACCCGCACCTTTGGCAGTGAAATCATGGAGTCCTAACCACTGGACCACCAGGGAATTCCCAGGATTTATTATTTTTCTAATACTTTATAATGAATACATATGTGTATTAGTCTGGCTTCTCCAGAGAAACAGACCAATAAGATCGTTCTATCTATCTATCTGTGTATCTATGTATGTATGCATCTATCTATCTATCTATCAGGAATTATCCTATGTGAATATGGAAGCTGAAAGGTCCCAAGATCTGCAGTTGGCAAGCTGGAGACCCAGGAGAGCCAATGATAGAGTTCCAGTCTGAGTCTGAAGGCTAAGCTGGAGACCCAGGAGAGCCAATGATAAGAGTTCCAGTCTGAGTCTGAAGGCTAAGCTGGAGACCCAGGAGAGCCAATGATAAGGGTTCCAGTCTGAGTCTGAAGGCTAAAGACCAATGTCCCAGCTCAAACACCATTAGGCAGAGGGTAAGAATTCTTTCTCACTCAGCCTTTTACTCTACTCAGGCCTTCAAAAGGCCCACCCACAAGGGGGAGGGCAATTGGCTTTATTCAATCCACCAATTCAAATGCTAATCTCAACCAGAAACAGCCTCGCAGACACACCCAAAAGTAATGTTTAAACCAAATATCTGGTCACTCCGTGACCCAGTCAAAATTGACACACATCAATTTTATATATATATCAAAGAATACAATGTTCGTTATGAGATATAAAGAAGGATTTGGGGATAACTACAAGTGACTGATGGCCACTACAAAATGTAGTCCCTGTTCTTAAGGCTTTGACTGAGTTTAAGCGTGAATGCTTGGGAAAGGAGCAGTGTTTTAAGTTGCTATTAGTCATTTGTATCTTGGTTTGAAGGCAAATGAGTGGGTTGTTGCATCGAGTTTGGAGAGAGAGAGAGAATTTAATCTCGGTATTTGAGGAGTGGAAAGGTTGAGGGAACCATTAGAGGAATAAAGGATGAAAGAATGGAAGTTTGAGGGCTCTAAGACAGACTTCTGCTATTTCACATTTTCGTTGGAACTGCGCTAATTCCTGGCACTTTTTTGAGGTAGTTTTCATTTTTATTTCTTCACCTTAAAGGATATTGGAATTTTCATGGGACTTCCCTGGTGGTCCAGTGGTTAAGACTCTGCGCTCCCAATGCAGGGGGCCCTGGTTCGATCCCTGGTCAGGGAACTAGATCCCACATGCTGCAGCTAAGACCCGGTACAGCCAAATAAATAAATAAATATTAAAAAATCAAGAAAAAATAAAGGATATTGGCATTTTCAGGTGTCAACAGATTATTTCCAATCTGTTACGTATCTCTCACTATGCCCAGTTTTCATTTTTTCATATACATGGCAGGACTGTGCATTAACACTTGCTCTTCCAGCCTGTCTTTCTTGTTCTCGGGGTATTAGTCCACACTACTAGAAAGCGCAGGTGGGGTCATATACTTCATTATCTGCTGCTCTTTGTTTCATTCTTGGATTGGAGGAGCCAATGAGCAGAAATTGCACAAGGGAACTTTCTTCAAACCTTCAGTTTATGAATAATGCATAACTCGCCGTGACTCATCAAAAGCAATGGTAAACAAAGCCCCAACAGTTGGCCACCTCCTCAGCAATCCACAGACAGTGGTCCCACCCCTTGGAAACTGTGAACGGCAATATTTGAAGGTAGCAATGGGAATTGGTGGTGCTGGTTTATCTTTAGCATCGCCCATATGCTTATTGGCACACAGTTAAGTCAGAAAAGTGACTGAGGCAAGGAAAGAGAAAAAGGTGTCCCAACTACTAAGGTATCTGGAATCTGTAGAAATGCAAGCTGTTCCCTATCCTACCCTACATAAGTGCACTTTCCCTGATCTTTTTCCTGTTATAAATGGGGAGCCCCACGATTTTTATAGTCTGACGGTCCTGGCTTCAAATTCTGCCTCTGATGCTTTTGAACTTTATGTCCTTGGGCAAGTTACTTAACTTGTTTTTTTTTTTGAATTTATTTTATTTATTCTTTTATACAGCAGGTTCTTATTAGTTATCCATTTTATACATATTAGTGTATATATGTCAATCCCAAGTTACTTTTCTTCTTTTATTTTAGCTTCTTCTCATCTTTCCATCCTGGCCTCCATTCAGTAAGAAGGGATAGTAGCAGTACTTATCTCTAAACACTCAGGGCTCTTAATTATGAGCAAGAGCAGCTGACTCACGCTGATTAGGCAGAAAAGATATTGGGGAGCTCACAGAGCAGTTGGCAAGGCTAGAGAAGCAGGCTTAAGGCTAAGCTTCTGGGGTCAAGGCCTGAAACTACGCTGCAGAAGTGACCCAATAAGGAAGCTGCTGACCCTGCTTTCCCCCAGAGCCCAGAATGGCTGCCGGGAATGCACACTCTACTGGAGCTCTGCCAGCACTGATACTTCTGGGCCAGGAACTGTTCTTACAACAACTGGTACCCCAGAAGACTGGATGCCTCTGCCACCACCCTTGTCAGCAAATGGGTCCCAGGTATCACCTCCTTCCTCTGGTTCATCTTTTCTGATCAAACCGTTGCCTGGGAGCATCTTAGTGGCAGACCCTAGGCGTCATGCCTTTGTTTTAGCTGCTGAGGTCTCTGGGGAAGCAGATTCTCTGACTTGACTTTAGGGAGGCAGACCCCATAAGGCAGGGAACTGCCCAAACATAGCAAAACGCACAAAAGGTGAGAGGCAACCCAAAAACATGACGTACATTCCCTCTCAAAGTGTGGTGACCAAGCAAGTATGTCCAATGTTTGGCATGCTTTTGGGGTTCATTAATTCTTGTTCCCTTTTCTTCTTTATCAGAAATGTCCATCTGCTCATTGGATTCACCCCCAGGCTGGTTTCTACATAGGCAGGATTTGTAAACAAAGTGGAATGGAACCTTTGACCCAGTTTGGCCCACTTGGAAGGATCTCTACTTCCTAGGGCCATTCCTTGGATGGACTTGACCTCTTGGCTCCTGACCTTATCTGCCCTGACCCAGGAGACCTACTCACTCCTTCCTCTTACACTTGACCTTTTGATTCCTATACCTTTTGCTTGCTCATGACCACAGCACCCCACTGACACTCTCCACCCCCCCTCCCCATTTTTATCCTAAGCTCTTGGTCTCTTGCATTTTAGTTTATAATGAATCCTGATACCAACTGGATTCTCTCCTTGCCCTGACTTCTGAACAGTTTATGCAGCATTTTCATATTTTGCATAATCATTGAAGGAGGTCTTATAAGAAATATTCGAAGACTTTTTTAGGTTTATAAAATAACTACCAAATTAACTATTGTTAATGAAAGAGAAGTGAAGAAAGTCTGAAATGGAGATAGACGAAGACAAAAGAAATAGTTACAGAATGGTTTCCCTATCACTTACCCCATTCTCCTACTCCTCTTTTTAAGAAGTAATTCATTAGGACTATATATATAGAGGGGAAAAGAAAACTAAAATAACTTGCTCCAAGAAATACGCTTACTGATAAAATTTCCCCAAACTCTCTTAAGACGGACTCTGCTTTCTCTCTCACGCAACTGCACTTGCTAAATTTCTAGAACTTCTTCCCAACTAACAAAGGGCAGCATTTTCAACATTAACAGCCTGGTGTCTAGCTGTCGGGACTCTGTGGGCTAAGAGAATGCCTTGAGGAGCTGGGGAGAAAGCAGTATGATCCTGTTCTAGCATCATGGCTCAGGGAGCCAGGAAAGCCAGGAATTATTTATCTATGATTATTTATTCAAATTTTCCTGCTACCTCTCAGCTTCATTTGACCGTCTGGGAAATGTTCTGCTCAATTGCCAGGAAATGTCCTGAGAAGTCCTTAGGCTTGTTTGTATCTTTGGATGTGATCTAGAGAAGTATAAACAAGCAGATATGGAAGATGATTCTTGTTCAGAGTTGTCACAGTATAGTGACTGACTCTCAGCATAAAGGCATAAAGTCGTGTATTATTTTATATCATGGATCTCTGTCAGAGAGCAGCGTTCTACCGGAGAAAGTTTCAAAGAGTTACCAGATCTTTCTTGCTCAATTGTATCCCTCAAAATAAGGCATTATTAGAGAAAGACTGAGGACATCAGATCGAAAAGAGCTAACACATCTTTTTTTTTTTTTTTTTTTTGAGCTAACACATCTTAAGAAAAATATCTTTGAGTGTGGCTCCATCTCTATTTACAATAGTGGGAGAACTATACTTAGACCACTTTGTTTAATTTAATTTAATTTATTTTTTATACAGCAGGTTCTTATTAGTTATCTATTTTATACATATTAGTGTATATACGTCAATCCCAATCTCCCAATTCATCCCACCACCACCCCTCTCCCCGCCACTTTCCCCCCTTTCCATACGTTTGTTCTCTACATCTGTGTCTCTGTTGAGTCAGACCACTTTCAATCCCAGTTCTGCTACTTTTAGAAGAGCATTTTGGATGAGACATTTGTTCTACTATTATGTAACTTCTTTGTTTTACAAAAGTGAGGGACTTAAAGTGCAAATATACCAGAATCCTTTACTAGCATCTAAATTAACTAAGATTCATTAGCTTGGTGGCCATAAAGACCCTGAAAATAGGACAGAGGGAGGTAATTCCTGGTTCTAGAAAGGGCTAGAGCATAATACCATGGATGTGGCAGTTCTAGCTGGGGTGCCCAGGTCGTGGTGTCCTGTTGACCTTGAAGCAGCTGGAGGAGGTAAACTGGCATAGCCAAAATCATGTTCAAAGAGAAATGGAGAGAATCTCTCAGGCAGACTCCATGTACCGTTAAATTTTGCCTATGCTTTGCCCTGCTTAGCGTCGTTAGTTAACCAGCAGGAGAAGCAGTAGTGGCAGATCAGAAAAAGTGCCCTATCGATGGGGGTGGGAATGAATAACTGGTGTATTCCTAGCTAGTTGATTTTATGTGGTATCCAGATCCACAGCCCTGTTGGGGAAGGAAATCCCAGACTTCCTGCCAAATTGCATCAGGGGGACATATGGACCTTATTCTTTCTAGTTCAGTAATCTTGGTCCAGCTGCAAAAATAACTTGTGCATGAATTGCCAACAGAAACAGGTAAAGCTACTGGTTGAGGACCTGGAGGATGGCAACCTCTCTGCCCCTTTATACACGTCTGGTGTTTGGAGGGTTGGTCTGGTTAATTTTGGCAAGTCTGTCTGCTGGGCTCCTAAACCCAGCCTCTAGGAGCTCAAGACACCTGTCCCATTCATCTTTCCCTGGGTCCGTTACAGACAGTGAGTTCTAAGGGCAGTCTAAGACTGGTCAGACTCAAGGCTGTGTTGAAAATATAGGCAAAATATTTCCAGTATTCCATTGTCACAGAATAGAATGGAAGAACAGGAATGAGCTCTTTCATTCACCATGTCCAGGACGAGGCTCAGGTATGCAGGGGGGGGGCTGTGATTCGCCCAGGATCACCTGAAGAGTGTCTGGTGGAAGTGGAAACTTTCCAAAAAGGAATTAGAAATTACCAGTGGGCTTGATTATTACCTCTCACCATCAGGTGGAGTTTGTGCAGTAAACTATTATTAATAAAAAGGGAATAAATATCTTCTACATGTTTCAGTGTTTTTTTCACCGACTGAACCAGAGCCATATGTTCGCTAATATGCAATTTTACATAAATTGTGGCGGGAAGGCACTTGTTTTACCGGTTTAATGCAGCACTAGATTTTAGGGAAATACCATTTGCTTTGGAGGGACAGTGATGGCTGTTTATGCACAGCAAATTCTTGGGCCCTGAAATATTGCTTTGTACTTCCTGACTGTCTCGCTAGGCTGCCTGTGACTCACAGTATAAGAATCCTTTAATTATTCTGAAACCGGCTGGCTGGCTGTGTTTTCTCTTCTGTCCTTCCGTTTCTATCTCTCAGGCAGTGTTCGTTCTCCAGGTTTGAAGCTTTCTTTTCTACTAGCGTCTCTTGTGCCGTGCAGCCGTTGGGGGTGCCTACGTGACATGTCCCTTCCCTGCAGCAGTGCAGGTGTCCCTCTCCATATTCAGGGAGAGCCCTAGCCTAGTTCCCAGCCCTCAGCTGGGAGGGGGCCTCAAGAAAAAATGAACCAGAGCCAGCCAGCCCCCCTGGCTGTGGCTGTGTTTTATTGGCTAACCTGCTTTTTTCTTTTAGACAAAGCCCATCATGGTTCATCTTTTCAGTTTTTCTTTTCTCACAAAGGATCCATTTTGAGAGGCTTTCCTTTTAACCAAGAAGGTACAGTTTTCTGGCCAGACTTCTCATTGTTGACACAAGGGGCCAAACCACCTCTCCACTTTCTGTTTTTCTGGCATGTCTCCCTGACCCAGCATAAGCCAGCACCTTCATACAGAGAACTTAACTGGTCCTTAGGAGACGTTCATTCACCTGTTCCATAAATACTTACCAAGAGTCTGCCTTAAGTATGGTGACCAATGGCCAATTTGCCTGCCACTGTCCTGGCCTTAGAACTGAAAGTACTATGTCCCAGGAACCCCCTTCGTTTTTGTTGTTGCTGTTGCTTTGGGGTTTTTTTTAGTTTTATTTAATTTTTATTGGAGTATGGTTGCTTTACAACGTTGTGTTAGCCTCCACTGCACAGCAAAATGAATCAGCCATACACATACAGATATCCCCTCCCTTTTGGACTTCCCTCCCATTTAGGTTACCGCAGTGCACTAGGTGAGTTCCCTGTGCTATACAGCATGTTCCCATCAGTTGTCCATTTTATACATAGTATCAATAATGTATATGTGTCAATCCCAGTCTCCCAATTCCTCCCTCCCCACCCCTTTCCCCCTTGGTATCCATACATTTGTTCTCTACGTCTGCGTCTCTATTTCTGCTTTGCAACTAAGATCATCTATACCATTTTTCTAGATTCCACATATGTGCATTATTATACAATATTTGCTTTTCTCTTTCTGATTTCCTTCACTCTGTATAACCCTCTCTAGGTCCATCCACGTCTCTACAAATGACCCAATTTCATTCCTTTTTATGGCTGAGTAATATTCCAGTGTATATATGTACCACATCTTCTTTATCCATTCCTCTGTCAATGGACATTTAGGTTGCTTCTATGTCCTGGCTATTGTAAATAGTGCTGCTATGAACATTGGGGTGCATGTGGTTTTTTGAATTATGGTTTTCTCTGGGTATATGCCCAGTAGTGGGATTATTGGCCATGCCACACGGCATGTAGGAACTTAGTTCCCTGACCAGGGATCAAATCTATGCCCCCTGCATTGGAAGCGTGGAGTCTTAACCACTGGACCAGCTGGGAAGTCCTCCACCTCAGTTTTGAGAAAACTCAGACAACTGGTCACCCTAGCCCTAAGCTCAGCACTATCAAGGAGCTGAGTGTATGACTACCAGCTTCTCAGGTACTCAGTGACCTTCCATGGTTGTAGTCTCTCTTCTCACAGAGCAAAGCATGACATGGTGGAAAGGGCACTTACCTAGAATGGGGGACCTTGGGCTCTGGTCCCAGATTGACCACTAAAGAGTCAGGGGCTCAAGGACAGATCACTGAACTTCAGTTTCCTTCTCTGAAGAGTTGGATTTTGTGTTCTTTGACTTTTTTTTTTAACAACCCAGATTCTACAGTTCTATTTCTAAAGCAACTTGATAAACCAATTCACACTAATTAGCGTTACTAGGTAAGACGTAGTAGGTAATAAGTTTTGGTTGACACTTGCTGATGATGCTAACATTTATAAGGTCCTTATTCGGTGTCAGACAACATCCATTATATTACTTCGTCCCCACAGTAACTCTTGGGGTGGGTGCTTTCTTTACTTCCATTTACAGATGAGAGACTCAAGGCCTAGAGAGGGTAAGTAATTTGCCCCAAATAACACAGAAAGTTGTGGATTAAAGATCAGAACCTGGCAGGTCTGACCTTCAAGTCCAAACTTGAACTGTTGCTCTCACTGGCTAGAGATAAGTCAACAGTTAAAATGAACAGGCCTTATTGTTTTCCCTCAAAGGACTGGAAGAAGGAACCTGGCTGTTTGGAATGAGATCTTTGCATTCTGGGCTGCTAAAACTTATGGTCCTGAAAAACAGAGCATGGTATTTAGGAAATTAGGGTTCTCAGCTCATAGTGAGGCCCCTCCCTGCTCTTTAAGACTAGCCGAAGCGACAGAACCAATTGAGAATTAGAGCATCCTTTATCCCCCACTGCTTCTTTCCTGTTTTTTTGGAAGCTTTAGGGTATTTCCACTCCCTGCAGAATCCTGAAGCACTTTAGGTGCTGTTAGCAAGGCTCAGAGGGTCACTGCCAACTGCTCCCACTGCCTCTCACTGTTGTTGGTCTGAGAAATGATTCCACTTAGATCTAGTTTGCCTAACAGCGTGTGTGTGGGTGTGTGTATGGGGCGGAGGGGGGCAGCGTAGGAAGATTCTTACTAGACACGTTTCTTCTCTTTCTTTGGAAAGGATGATTTGAAATATAAACAAAATGAGGCTGTGGGGTCACATTCACAGCAGCTGTCAGAGTTTCACTTAATTAAACTACTGTGATTGCTTTATTCGTATATTTCATCTGCCCCATTCCCTCCTTCTCTGACTCCTTCCGAAGGCAACGCCATTTCACGGGGAAGGGGGGAGAAATTAAATGTTGTTAGTCTTTAAGACCAACACTAATTAGCAACTTTTATTTTATTGTGATTACCTACGTGAAAGTATGCAAAAGTAAAGTTATATTCTGAGAATGTGACTGCTTTGGACTGAAGCGCTAAAAGGAATTAACAGTTCCTGGGAACTCACCCTCATTTGCTCTAAATTCCCCAGAGAACAGTGAAACACCAGTGCTAGGGGCAGGAAATGGAAACGAGGGCCAAAAGGGATGGTCAGTTGAGCAGCCGGCCATCAGCATGATCATTCTAAAACCCAGGTCTGATCCACTTTCTCTCCTGCTGCAAAACCTGACACAGGTCTCCTGCCTGCTGGGTCAAGGAGAAGCGCCTTAGCCTGGCATGTTTCACAACCTGGCTCCATCTCTCTAGCCTGTCGCACCACATTCACCTCTACCTGCCCAAGGCTCCAATCACATGACCCTACCCCCCTTGCCCCACCATCATTCTTTTCACACCTCCATGACTTTTTCACAAGTGATTCCCTTTTCTTCTAATGCCTTTCACACCCACCACACCCCTGTCACCTGGTGAATTCCTCTCATCCTTTCAGTTGAAGTTCAAAGCTTGCCTTTTCTGTGAAACCTGTCTGGACTCCCCCTGGTGGAGTTGGTCTCTCCCACTCTTGTGCATCCATATTATTTTGCATATTTTTATCCGGGAATTTATCACAATGTGTTGTCATTTTTATTGGCATGGCCGTCTCCTTCATTAGACCATGTCTTACTCATCCTTGTTATCCCCTTCCAATTTCAGAGTTTAGCACGAGCCAGGAAGTACTTATTATACAGGAAGTACTTAGTAGATGCTTATTGAATGAGTACATTACAGCTGGTATGATCTGTCAATTATTATTTATTGTGTGTTTACTATGTGCAAAGCATCATGTAGGTGCTGTACCTGCATGTGTATTGAGAGAGAGAGATAAAAATCTGAAGTACATAGGTCACAGTCCTTCAAGAAACATAAAATCCTTTATGAGATGAAGAATTTAAAAAGCTGAACAGAATAAATATCATGCAGAGATACAGGCACATGGCTATGAGAGCTTAGGGGAAGGGGAGTTGGATTGGGGTTGGGCAGGGGGAAGGAGGCATCACAGAATAGGTGGCATATGAAAGGATTTTGACAGATATAGAAATAATGGGGGAGTGGAGGCAACCAGCCTGAGGAAACAGTATGAACAAAGGCATGAAGATAAGGACAAAGTAATTTCCCTGGAACAAAAGGGTCTGAGAGTTCTAGTCTCACCATAACTAGGGAGACAGAACACTTAAAAAAAATCTGAAATAAATCCCATTAATATCAATAAATGCATTTCCCCTAGTTGCCTATATTTGCATACTCTAAGCAGGAGTGGTGATTAATCACCTCCAAATTGCTCAAGTATATGAAGCAGGATGTTCATAAGTCTTTAGCAGCGGGAAATACTTGTTACAAATAAACTGTTTACAATTTACTTTGTAAGCATCATTTCTGTTGGAGCTGTGCGGCAGATAATGGTAACATTAGGTGTTAGCCCAGTCTTAACAGAAACACAAAGAAAATGTTCATAAGTGGCAGCCATTTCCCATTACAAACAAAGTTTTAATGGGCTTGGCGACAGTTCTAGAGACTTTCAAAATATAGCCAGAAAACACAAAGTTGGTTAATCCTTTACATGACAATTGTGTTTTGAAAATAAAAAGAAAGCAAGCCAAAAATTTATTTCTCCCTTAGCAATCCTTTATGAAAATTAGACTTTAAAATCAGACATAAATGTGATATATGAACCAACCAGAAACTGTGCATGATTGGTTTCTAATTTAAGGAAGGAAGACTTTTAATTTGCCAAGTTTATGTAATGTGTGGCAGCAACTAACAGTTTACAGATAGAAATTATAGTTTATATTGAAAAGTTTTAAACTTTACTTGGGGATCCACCACTACCAACAATATTTGTGAAGCCCCTTGTTGTTACAGTATGAGGCCGGTGAAAGCAGTATCATGTAGATGTGCTTCTTGCCTTCTGTGTGATCATGTTGGACGGTTGGGTTCATGCATTCAAGGACTTGCAGATGTCAGAATAAAGATAACCAGCCAGCCGTGATCTCTTGCATTTCCTCCTCACTCTTTACAAGTCAACATACCTTCACATTCATTTTTTCAGTTTTTCATAACCTGATGAAATAAATAGAGCATGAAAAGTGACCCTCAGTCTACTGATGAGGAAACCGAAAGGCAGAGATGGTCAACAAATTGCTCACAGACCACTGGTTATCGCCACAGAAAGAACCAGAACTCTTGCCTTCAGCCTTCGTGTCCATTGCTACACGATGGTGCTCCTGAATAAACGTATCTTACATAGAGTGTTGTAGAGTTGGGGAGCAAGAGTAAATATCTGGTTGCCATGGAGATCACTGTAAGGAAGGATGACAAGTCCATGATAGACTGGAATGACTCAGAGGCAGCCTTGATGGTACCTCTAAGGTTAGAGCCCCACTAAAATGGATATATCTGATGTTCATGTAACAAACATATTCCCACAAAAATTTGGATTTAGAATCTCCAAGTCCTTCATAGGAAACCAAAGAGCATCACACAGCCGAAGCAGTAGACAACAACAGTAATCAAAGTGAACATCTATGGAGCGCTTGACCCACACCAGGTACTGTGCTAGGAGCTTCATACCCACCATGTCCTTTAACAACAACCCTTTGAGGAAGGCACTGATACTGTTGTGATACAGATGAGGAAACTGAAGCATAGATTGTTTGTCAAGGTCTTATGACTAATAAACCACGGAGCAGAGAACTGAACCCACGCAGCCTGCCTCCAAAGCTGCAGTGTTTCCCCTACGTTATTCCAACTCCTATGTGTCAACTGTAATGTCTGTGGGGTGAGGGAATAGGAAATCTGCAGGAGTGAGGGTTGAGTCTAACCCTGAACATTGAGTTCAAGTGTCGGGTAACATATGAGAAGGCAGAGCCCACAGGGAAAGCCCTCAGTCACGGGAACCCAGAAGCAGCCCCCAGTGCTGTGTCTCAACCAACAGATCTGTTAGCAGGCAAGTAAAGGGCATCTGAATGTCAAGGACCAAACTGCTTCTAATGTTTTCCCACCTCTGTTTTCCTCTTGTTCTTCAGAACTTTCTGGGTTTTTGTTGTGGTCATTGTTGTTGTTCCATTTCAGGGGTAATTTTCTAGATCTTGACGTGGCTGCCTGTAGAATTATATTTCAATCCTCCAGAATCTCTAGCAGGTTTTCTAACTCTTAGAAGACTCGCTGCGCCTGATGAGACAAAGAAAATATCCCTTAAACACGGGCGCAACAGACTGAATGTTTGTGTCCTTCCAAAATTCATATGTTGAAACCCTAATCCCAATGTGATGGTAGTTACCTTTGGGAGGTAATTAGGTCATGATGGTGGAGCCCTCATGAATGAGATTAGTGCCCTTATAAGAAGAGGCCAGAGAGCTAGCTAGCTCTCTTTTCTGCCTTGTGAGGATAGAAAGAGATGTCAGCTACTTGCAGCCTGGAAGAGGACCCTTACCAGGGCCCTGAACTCAGACCTCCAGCCTCTAGAACTGCAAGAAACAAGTTTGTGTTGTTGTTAAGCCATCCAGTCTATAGTATTTTGTTACAGCAGCCTGAACTAAGACAATGGGATATACAGAGCCTTCCTCTCGGTGGAGCATGCTTTCTGCTCAACCCCACATACTGCCTCTGTTCCCAAAGCTTAGGTGGGAAGCAAAACTGAGCTGTCCTCCTGAGAACCCATCATTTACTCTCTACAGACCTGACCCCTTCCTAGTGAATCCCAGAAGAAATGCTATGCAGCAGCCTTTTGAGATGAAATGTTTTTCTATTGAACCGGAAAATAATCACATCCTCCCACTTACCCTTTAGGGTACAAATTGATCTGACTTGATTTGTCAGAGAGCCAGAACTGCAGGCAAATAGATGCTGGAGAAATCAACCAATCTTTTAAGGCAGCAGTGATTGTTACTCCTGTTGGCTGGCCGAGTGACTTGTATCTGGGGGAGATGCTCAGAATGACTCTGAGTGCCTGAGGTGACAGAAACGCAGGGGTTCCAGAGTGGGCTCTAACGGAGCAAGTGTTTCTCTGTCTTACAAGGGTTTGGTTTTGTGTTTTCCCCCCTTTTCCTTCTTATCCTGTCTCCTGGGGCTAGTATCCTCTGCAGAAACCAAAGGTGATGCATGTGTGCAACAGTGAGGAAAAATAGCTTGTGTGGGGATGAGAAGAGATGGGTATAAGCGTTTAATCCACGGATGTGCCTGTTTGTGCCTTGGTCATTAATAAACCCAAGAAGTGAGTAGGCACTACAGCAGAGGGGGTGAAGTCCTTTTGCTGGTGAGCTGTCCATTTTTAAATTAAAAAAAAATAGTTTAATACATAAGAGCACTGTGAAAAAACATAATTGACACTCATGTATCAACTACCCGGATTGAAGAGTTGCTATTTTGCCATATTATTGTTATTATTACTCCCTTCCCAGTCTTCCCTTCCTTCCTTCCTTAGAAACAAAATGTTACAATATAGCTATATCTCTATACTTCCATCCCACTGTTTTATTCCTTTCTCTTTCTTTCCAGAGAGAAGTGCTATTACAGCATTAGACTTTATCTTTCTTGTTCATTAAAATTACTTCTACTATATAGATATATATGCAGACAGAATATGTAGCCCTCTTTGAAGGTGGACTTTTAATATTAACCCTTGGGATATATTCTGAACGTTTTTGTTTTTTTCTTTGTGGTACGCGGGCCTCTCACTGTTGTGGCCTCTCCCGTTGCGGAGCACAGGCTCCGGACGCGCAGGCTCAGCGGCCATGGCTCACGGGCCCAGCCGCTCCGCGGCATGTGGGATCTTCCCAGACCAGGGCACGAACCCGTGTCCCCTGCATCGGCAGGTGGACTCTCAACCACTGCGCCACCAGGGAAGCCCCTGAACGTATCTTGTAACAACTTAAAAAATGTGTTTGTAACTCAATTTAACCTTTTTAAAAATTTATTTTATTGAAGTATAGTTGATTTACAATGCTGTGTTAATTTCTGCTGTACAGCAAAGTGATTCAGTTATATATATATATATATATATATATATATATGTATATTCACATTCTTTTTTATATTCTTTTCCATTGTGGTTTATCACAGGATATTGAATATAGTTCTCTGTGCTGTACAGTAGGACCTTGTTGTTTATCCATTCTATATGTAATAGTTTGCATCTGCTAATCCCGAACTCCCGATCCATCCCTCCCCCATCTCTCTCCCCCTTGGCAACAAGAAGTCTGTTTTCTGTATCCGTGAGTCTGTTTCTGTTTCATAGATAAGTTCATTTGTGTCATATTTTAGATTCCACATATAAGTGATATCATATGGTATTTGTCTTTCTGACTTCACTTAGTATGATTATTTCTAGGTCCACCTTTAACCACTTTTTACATGTGACATTATGTTGCAATTTACCCATGTTAATACCAGTTGATCTAGTTCAATGATTTTAACTGCTGCCTTGTATTGCTTTATATGAATAACTCCAAATTTATTTCACTCTACCCTATTGATAAACATGTTTTCCCTACTACAAAAAGTGCTGCAATACATCTTCTTGTTGAAGTCTTCTCAGGTCCATGTATGAGGTTTTCTCTTCAGGGTCTGTCTATACCTAAGAGTGGAATTGCTGGGTTACGAGGTTTCTTAAATTTTACATTTAATTACCAAATTGTTAAACTGTGCACTTAAAAATAGTTCATATAGCATTCCCCTAGTGGTTAGACTAATAGAGGAATAAGCTGTAGTAAACCAATAGCAACAAGACATAAAAAAAACTAGTTGAATCAGGCAAATTGTGTTTATTTCCTGTAACCTGGTCCATGATATTTATGGTTGTATTTCCCTTCTTGAAATCAGAGTATAATACAATCTGTATCCTCCTTGAGGTAAAATACCTAGACTCTATATTATTAGAGTCTCTATAATAATACATCTCTATATTATTCTACCATAAGTAGCTGGAGGAGAGGATCTAAGTTATCCCTCTGAACACCAAACCTTCATTCCATAGCTTTATCTTCAAACTTAGTTAAAATATATACCCAGGTTGGGCAATTAGCTTTGTTTTTCACATAACCTAAAACACCTGTAGAAAAACAGCTCTTGAAAATGGATGAATGTACAAAGCACCTGGTTAATATCGGAACATCTGATTCAGGGTCAAGGAGACCTCTGACCATCAGAATAGAAACTGAAAAAGGTCTTTAGTTCATTGTGTAACCAGCCTGTGTGTACACATTCACATCGATGCTCCACAGAGCTCTCTATCTGCCCACGCTGGACCTCCAACACCTTCCCCTCAGAGGCTCCTCTAGTTATTTCAAGGGGGTCCCTGGGGTGTTTGTACAATACATCACTTGGGCTCAGAAACGAGTTTGCTCATGTGCTTTGGCTCCCTTGTCAGGGGCCCTTTCCCGGTGTTGGATGACCGAGCCCTTAGTGAGAATGGGACCCCAGTAAGCACATCCGTCGTCTTCCCTTCTTAGAAAGCCCAAGCTGCTTTGCACGCGTGGCAGAGTTGGGATAGGGTGAGTAAAGGAAGAGAGGCGTGTCTCCAGCTTTGTCTCTGGGACTTTAAAGCAGCCTGGGTACCTAGATTTTCTTAAGGTCTTCCTTCAACTTCTACCATAATGCCTCTTTTCTTAGAGATTCAAAATTACTCCTGTGCAGTGAGCTTGAAGTCGGGGGAAGGGGGACTATTACTCCATCCCCACCATTGCCATCCTGCTGTCCCTTCTCTTCCCCTAGGCACCCCATATCAGCACTCTCCAAGTCTGTTCAATCTAAATCCCAAAGCCCCCAGGCACTGCGCTTCCGGGCAGGGGGGAGATGTGACCTAACTCTAGTCCCTTAGAACATACCCGAATCCCGCAGCAGTTCAAGCAAGACATCCTGCTGCAATAGTGTCACTAAAGATGTGAAGAGGCCCTTTGGGGGCATTCACTGTTTTCCTCACATGGCAGGTCGGCAACAAGCACATGTGGAAGCCAACTGGTTGTGAATGGAGAAGAGAGCTGTAAGTAGACAGAAAAAAAAGCTTGATTGGGGCTTAATCAACTCCCCCGCCCCAGCATTTCTTAAAACACAGAATCGTGTTTGAAGAACCTTTAGATGTTATCTAGTTCATCATCCCATCTATTTTATTTATCTGCTTTGTATGCCAAACGACCTCAAAAATTAGTGACTTAGAATGACAGTGGTGTGTTATTTCTCACAGTTCTCACAGTTCCTCTGTTGTTTTCACCTGGACTCACTTCAGTGTCTCTGTTAAACTGGGGGTCGGGGAGGGGATCCAAGATGGCCTCATTCACTGGTCTGCCCTTCAAATGGCCCTGGCTGTCGGCTGGGGTGCCTCGTTCTCCTCCCTCAGCCTCTCATCCTAGTTGGCTAGACTGGGTTCTTTACACGGCGTTCTCAGGGCAGTGTTTCAAGAGTGAGGAAGCTGCTAGGCCTCTTGAGGGCTGGGCTCTGGAGCTCATACAGTGGCGCTTCTGCCAGTGTTCGATTGGTGAAAACAAATTATGGGACCAGCCCAGATTCAAGGCACAGAAACAGACACCACACTTTGATGGGAGTTGTTGCCAAATATTGTGATCGTATTTTTCAACCTACTACACCATTTAATCCCTGCTATAGCATCTGTGGTATTGTTCTAATCGAATAAGGCTGGTGAAAGGGTCCTTATTCTTTCTAGAGACAACTTTTTCATGGAGAACACCCACAGCCTTCTCCCTTTAGATGAACATCCCCTTGGTTCAAAATAAGCATTAGGGTCACATCTTTCCTTATCCAGTACTGGGGAAGGGAAATCTTTAGTGAGATGAGCAAAAGAACATTTACATTTAGGACACACAGATGGACTAACTTATTCTGTCAAAGTTCTATTTGAGCTAGGTGTGCCTTTTGCAGGATGCCACCTCATTCTGAAGAGCTAAATTGGGCCAGTGTGGAACTGAGGGGAAATAAAACTAATGAGCTGATTGGGTCTGTATCTGGCTTAGACTTAAGGGAGGAGGATAAAGGGGGCCCTTGAGGTTTCCAAGCTGTTCAGCTTAGTTCACTAGAGCAAGAGAGCAGGTAAGTTAGTTGGGGAGAAAGCCGTAGTCAGGAAGGAAGTGTACCCAGGGCCATATATCTCAGGAAATTAAGTATCGTCATAAGTAGCTAGATGACATGAAGATTCCAGGGAGGCAAAAGGGTGCTATCGCAGTTTTGGTCTAGGGCCTTGTTATTTGTAGTGTACTCACTGGACCACCAGGAGAATCTTGGGCCCACCCCAGAACATGAATGAGAATCTGCATTTTAACAAGATCAAGTGCCTCACATGCTTGTTGAAGTTTGAGGAGCATGGGTCTAGAGAGCCTTCTTGATGCCTTTAACTCACACCCCACGGGAGACCCACATAAACGTGGCCTTACTTCCAGTAAAGAACTGTGCTTGGTACCACCCAAGGCTTTCTGGGAGCAGAGAGGGCTCAGCCTCACTGTCTGTGGTCACCCACAGTCTACAGCTCTTTTCTCTAAGCAGGGGTTCTTAGCCACTTTAAAAAACAGTTTTATTGAGATATAATCCACCTATACAATTCATCCATTTAAAGTGTACACTTCAGTGGTATTTATTTACAGATATGTGCAACCACCACAGTCAGTTTTAGAACATTTTCATCACCTCAAGAAGAACTTTAGTAGCCTTCAGCGATTACCCCCTCATCCTTCTATCCATACCCCCCTTGCATCTTGCCTTAAGGAACTACTGATCTACTTTCTCTCTCTGTAGATTTACCTATTCTAGACTTTCATATGAGTGAAATCATGGAGCATGTGGTTCTGAACAGTTTTTTGGATCATGAAGACCCATCGAAACTCAAATGGAAGAAATGAACCCTCTCCCCAGAACGTACATACACAAGTGTATTCACCCAGAACTTCAAAAATGTTTGTGCCTCTTTTGAAGCCTTTAGGGAGCATCTTTAGGAAGCCAAGATTAAGAACTCATGCACTGTAGCCAGTCAAAATGGGTAGTTGTCGCAAGCAGGTCCTAATCTGGTTTGAGCACTGCAGGCAGAAGGGATGGGACCACACAGGGACAGGTCACACGGGGTTATTACTGCCCCAAGGTGGAAAGTGACTAAAGCAACAAGCAAAGGACGGGCACCAAGTGTTTACAGAGCTGAAGAAGCTGTGTTTATAACACATAGTTTGCCAGGGAGGGGGTGATGGTGAACAGATGTGTCATTTGCAATTAAGCCTAAAGATGTTAATTATGCAAATGGCATCTCTGATTAGGATTCTAAAAAAAGAACCCCATATATTATGGGGTGTTGGATGTGCACAATCAAGCGTGCTTGCTGACTCTTCCTCCAGGTAATCACTGCTGGCGCCAGACTCCTCGCCTGGGGGTCTTGTTTTCAATGTGCCACCTTGAGAGCCAGAGAGGGGTTCTGTGGAGGCGCTTTCCAACGGCAGAACACTAAAGCTGGACATGGTCTTGGAGATCAGGGAGTATAGTCTGTCCTTGTCCAGAGGCAGAAACTGAAGCCCAGAGAAATTACATGACTTGTCACTAGCAGAGTGAGGATAAGAGCTCGTATCTCTTCTGTCACAGATTCACTTTCCCTTGCCTTATTGCATCAAAGAGGACATAAATCAACTATCAATTTTCTCGTCAGGGTCTACTTTAAATCTATGTGGAGTAAGGGCCAGGGGAATGATGTAACCAAAATATCTCCCTAACCCACTCAGGGTGTGCTTGTGCGTCTGTGTGTGGGGAAGGGGAAAGCAAGTAACGAGAATAACACAGGGCTTATACTCCAAGCTGTGTTAGTCATTAGAGCAGCCACTAGTCATCTGTGGCTATTTAAATTAAAATGAAATAAAATTTAAAATTTAGTTGCAGTAGTCACATTTCAAATGCTCAGTAGCTACTTGTGGCTGGTGGCTACCATATTGGACAGCACAGAACATTTCCATTACTGCAGGGCTTTCTAGAGTCTAGAGTCAGATTTTCTCAGTCTGAATCCCAGTTCTGCCACTTAGAGTAAAAGTTCGAGTGTATTATTTAATGTTTCCAAACCTCGATTTCCTCCTCTGTAAAATGGACATAAGCACCGTATCTGCCTCACTGGTTTGCTGTGAGAAGTATGAGTGTAAATGAGATAATGTGTGTCATGTGTTTCGCAAAAGGAGCTTATACTTATTAAGCACTAAATAAATGTTATTATCGTTGTCATTAAGCATCTCAGTATCCTGCTTAAGACTGTGCTGCTTCTTCTAATTGAAATGATGCGGTTTGTCCCCTGGCGGAGTAAGGAATTGCTTGCCGGGGGCACTAGGACGCCAAGAAGCCTAGGTCTTGGATGAGTTATAGAAGAAGGAGGTCAGGAACAGAGAGAGGGAGATGAGGAGAGGCTGGGGCTGAGGGAAGATGATCAGGGTCCTGGGAACAAGGAGAAGACACAGTGGTGTGAGCTGTGAGAAGTGCCAGGGGGCAGTCGAGATCACCCCACTTCATACACTTGTCAAGGGCTGGCAGACCAGCGTCTTACTTAGCAGAGCCGTTGCTCTATCCGTCTGAGCGTGTGTTTAAAGGCTCCTGCCTCCTCATGTTCCTTGTGCTAACTTCTCGCCTTCTTGTCCACAAGAGGGAGGCAAGGGAAAGGAGAGAAGGAAATCCCACAAGTCCAGCTGGCTGTTTGCTGGCAGCTCTGGTCAAAGGTTTGCTGTGGAGGAAGCTGAAAATTCTGATTAAAATACGACTGCCTTTCACAGAAGCTCGCAGGTCTCAGCTGTGTTTTCCTTGAACCCATTACCTCCGCAGAGAGGATCCCTCCCAAAGGCTCTGTGTTATTCAGAAAGTCATACTTCACGGCCTCTCAGGAGGGCTGAGACAATTTTCACACCTGGCTGGAGGCTGTGTCAGCCTCCTAGCAACGCCCCCCAAATGGGTTCAGCAGCAGAGGACACAGGTGTGAGTGGAGTGGAGAGAGGTGGCCGTCATCCAGGTAATTTGGCCCCATGGCATGCCACTCCACAATATAAATTTTGCTGCCAGGGCTCATAAAGCATTGTGTTAGGCACTGGGAGAAGGTATTAAAAAATAATTCTCTTTGCCCTTAGGGAATTTTCATGTAATTCAGGAGCTAGTGAGCCAAGGGACAAAGGGGCTGAGGGTGGCAGAGGGGAAAGAGCGTTGCAGTAGGATCTGCAGATGTAGTTTATGCCCTGGTCTGCCATTAATTAGAAGTGTGACTTTGGGCCAAGCTATTGCAGTTTTCTGGGTCTCCTTACTCCCATCATGGATACATTTAAGCTGAGGGACTGGGTGATTTTTAAGTTCTCCATTTCTGGAACCCTGAGATTCTAATTTAGATGTGGGGATATGAACATCTAGGCCATGGAGGAAGATTCTTCTACTAGCAGTGTCAGATTTCTCAAATAAAGTATGGGATGCCCAGTTCATTTGGATTTCAGATAAACAATGAATACATTTTTTTAGTGCATTGTCGCATGCCATATTTGGGACATACCTGTACTATGAGATTATCTGCTGTTTATCTGAAATCCAAATTCACTGGGCATTCTATATCCTATTTGGCGACTTCTGCCTTCCGCCAAACATATCTGCCCCTCTCACTACGTGGGGAGGGTGTTTCTGTCTCTCTCCATCCTTTTACTGGGACCTTCTGATTACTCTGATTGGTCAGAATCTGCAGAATTCCTTGGCTGCATTTGACTGGCAAGGATAACTGTGTTTAAGGCAAGGCCCTTGACTTCCTTTGGCTCACACTGCCTAGACACAAGCGCTGAGGTGTCTCTTCCTCTCCCTCTCTCTTGAAAGAGCCCCTGAGCAGGGCTGCTCATGGGGAAGAGGTAGATACTCTCCCTTTGTCCTGCTGCCCACCACAGAACACATCCATCCCAATGATTCAGTGGACTTGCAGTCCGTTCTGAGGGCCCATTTATCATAGATATGCCGGAGTGTTCTGGCTCCAAGGTATAGATTTGGGAGGGGATCAAAGGCCCCGTTTATCTTAAAGTTTAATCTTTTTTTCTTCAGTTTAGCTTTCACCAGGGAACTCTGCCTTTGGGGGATTATTGGGTGCTTGCTGGCCTAGTAATAAACTGATCATTTCATTCCCACCGGGCCAGTGCGTTTCTGTGTTTTCCTGTCTGACCTGGAAGGGAGGAGCTTTGAGACTCAGGTCCCAAGCCTCGTACATGGTTGTTTTCTCTACGGATCAGACTTATTGGCCTATCTAGATCCAGCCCCAAATGCAAAAAAAAGAAAAAGAAGAAAAAAGAGTGAACGGCATGTGATGTCATCAGGCTAGAACAGGTGAGAATGGTCAGACACAGGTCATCCTGGGACACTTCTCATTTACTTGGAGAAATGATCTGGGAACTTTATGTTGTAAATGACTGCTTGCTCTATGAAAGACAATGGGGAGGGCTCTAGTCCGGTTATGCAGCCCTGACAATTCTAGTTATAGACCTTTACAATGAGATGATTTTCGGAAGATAGCTCTTGATATCCAGTGGATGCCGTCATCCTAGTCATTGGGAATTTCCTAGTACAGGTTCTTTATTTCTTGCCTGGACCTTTGCCACGCACAGCATTTTAAGTCCGTGCCTCCTATACTTGGCTTTCCTAAACCCAGGTCTGATTATGTCACCACGCTGCCTAAAAGCTTACCCTTTCCTGCAGAAGCAAGTCCACAGAGACTTAGCAGGCAGGTATGACACTCTTTGCATTTCAGTTTTTTTTCCTGCTATCACCCTCCCTGCCCCCAGGCTTCTAGGTTGTAGCTTAAATAAAGGTTTAGTTGTCTCTTAAATATTCTCCAACACATCTCCAAACCTTTGCACAGTTTGGCCCTTCCACTTCTAATGCCCTTCCTCTTCTCTCTCTGGTGAACATTTTATTTTGAGAATTAACTCAAAGGTCAGCTCTCCAAAGTCTTCTTGAATTTCCTTCTCCCCGGTTCAGTAACAGTTCCCTTCTTCTGTGCTCTCAGATTCTACCCTATTGCATTGCAACCAGCGGGGCCAGGTATCTGTTTCTCCCTCTTGTCTAGGAGCTCCACGAGGGCAAACATCTTGTGTCTTTCACCTTTGTAGTCCCTCTTCAATGTCACATGCCTTTCCTATTTCCCCTATTACAGCACCCAGCACAGCAGGGGCATCCAATAAATGACTGTTGCATGCATGAGGACAATAGAATACGGCCCAGAGAGCTGATATTTGAGTTAATTGTGGGATGTGTTTGAATTGTCAGACGAAATAAATCTTTGGGGTAGAAATGACTGCATTGAAATGTTAGTATAGGAACATGGGGCAGCCCATAAAGGCCCAATAGATACTATAATTTAAATGAGGGATATTTAATCTTTATCTCGAGGCACAAATCAGAATAGAGCCACAGCACGAGACCCTTGTAACAGGAGAACATCAGCATTAGTATTAGCATTAGGTAATCCTTCCTTCTTTGGGGTAGAGAATGCCTGTTTTGGTATCAAACCACATCTCATCAACACATGTGTTGTGACTTATAGAAAGGGTTATTTTCTTTGCCATGTAAGATTCAGTGGATCAGCAAAAAATCTCTGTTGGCAAGTACTTTGTGAGAGGCTGTCAAACTGGTCACAGGAGTAAAGGGTATTTTTTTGGCACTTTGCCTAAATGAAATCTGGAGGGATACCTCTTCTAATACTTTATTTCCTTCAGTACACATTTAAATTTAGCTCTCAAAGCCTAAAGGTCTTAATGGGAAAACCCACAAAGCTAGAAGCACTCTAGAGAAAAGCGCTGGACTTTTAGAGTCAAGAGTCCGGTCCCAGCTCTGATACTAACCCAGTGGGTGATCCTGGGGGAGTCACACAACCTCTGAGGGCCTCAGCTTCTCCATCTTTATATCAAGAGGGTTCTACTAGGGATCTCTGAAGGTAGTTCTCTGCTTTATCATTTTGATCCTACATGCTGCTCTGTAGGGACAGATTGTGAACGTAATGAAGCTTAAGTTTCAGGGATCTTTGCTTGCACAGCTCTTTTCAGAAGCCCTGGGAAGGGCCCCATAAGATCTTTCACATGGTCGTATATTTTTGTAAAGTTCCAAAAGTAAAATATTTTAACTGAAATTGGTTACGACAGCTGTCTCTTTTTACTCCCTCTCTCCCTTCATTATAATTCCCCAGGTGTGGGGTGGCCTTGAAACGGCTGTGGGCATTTTTGGGATTCAGATAAAGGGAAATTGTGTTGAGGATATTAATGATACATTTCTATGTAGTCTAGAGTTACTTTTGTGTAGAGTTACCTTGTTACTAGTCATTCTAATCTAGGTATGGCTTCCAAGAATATTTCATGCCATCCAGCACACACAAGAGCAAGTCAAATACATTTCTAAACTGTGTCTATAACATTTTGAGCTACATAAGAATACAATCAAATTACTCTTCTACTACGTCCGTCACCTTACTGATGGATATAGGAGTTCTGCCACTAGAAGCCTTGTTTCTTCAGGACTTTTTAATGCGTTATATCAATGCATGCTCCCTCACCAGTGTGGCATGAAGGTGCAAGGCACACATGGCGCCATGGAATGAACTTATCCTACAACTCTTGGCACTGGAAGCATGTGGGGTTTGGGAGAGAGACAAGTGTGAAATGTACAGAGCCAGAAGCTAGTCTGTTGAAAATTCTTCCAGTTGTCTGACACATAAAGTTATAAATGGAGGTTTCAGTTCTCAATGATGCCTAAACAAAATGGAAATGTTCTTCCATCAGGAATATACTTAATAATGTAGCATATACAATTATAAACACACTCTTTTCTCTATTTTTTTATTATATGTGCTTGAAATAGAATTTTCCAGAATGCCTGTGTTTGTAGGAGCAAAAACCTTTAAGTACTATAAGCAGTAAGTACTGCTAAGTACAGTACTATAAGCAGTAAGTCTGTGATTTTGTAGGTTTTATGCATCTCAAAATAAGTCTTAGCATATCTGACACATCTTGTCAAGATGAATTGTGCTGGTTTTAGATGAAACAGCATGCAGTATTGACACAATGCATTAAAAAGTCCTCAAGAAACAAGGGTTCTAGTGACAGAACGCCTATATTGCTCAGTAAGGTGATAGATGGAGAATAAGAGTAGTTCGATTATACTATTACACAGCTTAATATATTGTAGACACAATTTAGAAATGTATTTGACTTGCTCTTGGGCATGCCTTAATTTCGGATTAATTTTGTATCTATTTTCAGAATGGTTGATACACTAAAACTCAAAGAGGAAAGGAAGGATGTATCCTATTGGAAACTGATGATCTAAACTAAAAGAAAGGAGAGTAGCAGAGACTTCAAAATGTTGAAAACTCTCTTATCACAACAGAAGCTAAAAACTCTGATGGCCAGAGTCATAAAGACAAGAAACAGGATCACAACAGCAAGGAAAATATAGATAAAACAATAACAGAAGAGAGAGAAAATTTATGTAATTTGGGACATTCCAGAACAAAGAACAGAAGAACAGGAGGAGGAAAGTAATGGTCTGCATGAGGACATGGACTACAGAAAAGTTTATGAGTTGGTCATTGTGTCAAAGGGTATTTAAAATTAGCCACTGATGGGCTTCCCTCGTGGTGCAGTGGTTGGGAGTCCGCCTGCCGATGCAGGGGATACGGGTTCGTGCCCCGGTCCGGGAGGATCCCACATGCTGCAGAGCGGCTGGGCCCGTGAGCCATGGCCGCTGAGCCTGCGCATCCAGAGCCTGTGCTCCGCAACGGGAGAGGCCACAACAGTGAGAGGCCCGCGTACCGCAAAAAATAAAAAAAATAAAATAAAATTAGCCACTGCTCAAGAAGCCTGAAATATCATGACTCTTTTAGGTCATAGGTGAAGGAAACTGGATAAGCTTAGCGCAAATTTGACAAAACTCTAAAAATGTTACATGACACTGTAATGAGTTGGAAGTTGGAAAAAACTTTTCTAAATTATCAATAATGAAAAAACAAATTTCTGCTAGACTGAATTGTCTTTCTCACCTCCTTATAGAAAGACTGCAGAAAAAAGTGGCTTATCATGTAAAGAGATGACTACAGATTTAGAAAAATATTATACATGTATTTTAGGCAGCTCATTAGGAAACATGTTTTGTCATTTTTCCCCCCTGGATTTTGTGATGTTTGTGGAATTTTTCAGTTTTAGAAATTAGTATTTTATTATGATTTCTCACTTCATTGTAAACAAATGTTCAATCTGTGCTCAGTTCTTGTCTGTGATTTTGAATTTCTTTCAGTAAAAAGGGCCCCCAAATTGTATCAGCTTTAGGCCCCGCAAGAACTGGATCTATTGCTGCTCATCTGATAGCATCCTTTATAGAGCAGTGTTTCTCAAGCCTTAATGTGCATTTGAATCCCTTGGGGATCTTGTTAAGATGCAGCTCCTGAGATTCTGTATTTCTAACAAACTCCCAGGTGGTGCCCACACTGCTGGTCTAGGGACACACTTTGAGAATCAAAGATCTAGAACAATGGTTCCTGTCTGGCTGTGCATTGGAATCACTTGTGATGCTCTTAGAAAACACAGATGCCTGGGCCCTACCCTTGAAGATTCTTACTTAGGAGGTCTAGATTGGGGCCCTTTAGCTATATTTTTTTCTTGTTTAAAAATTCCTTAAGTAGGGAAAGAGACCCTTTGATACACTGTTGGTGGGAATTCAAACTGATGCAACCATTTTGGAGGTTGATTTAGCAATATCTTCCTGGAAACCCAAAAGAAGCCAGCTTGTAAGGCAGTCTGGGAAAGGGAATTTACAGATTCCTACCCCAGGGTGGGAAAAAAAAAGTGTGGGAGGATGGGGTTTGGCTGAGAGACAATAGATATATAATTGGTACAGGGTACATTCTCTGTGACCCAGAACTTCCACTTCTAGGAATTTATCCTAGTAATATTTATACGTATCAAGACATATGCTTAAGATTGTTTAATTCCACATTATTTGTAGTTGGGGAAAACTAACAGTAACCTGCCCATCAATAAATTATTCAAATCATGAAACATCTTTACAATGAAATAAAAATAGCTAATCTTAGTTAAGCAATTACTATGTGCCAGACATTGCTCTAAGTTATTTATAAATATTAACTAAATTTGTCTTCACAATTATCATGTTTCCATTTACAGATGATGTAATTTATATGTATTGACATGGAAAGCTGTCCAGGGATATAACAGGCAAAAAGCAGCTAGCAGAACATTACATATAGTATATCATGCATTACCATTATAATACAATAGCAAAAAATGATATATTAAAATCTGAGACAGAGTCCCAGTAGATAACTACTGATCTAGAATAGGAATGAAAGGACATTCAGTTATATCCAAACATGGTGTTTTCATGCAATTTGATGAACTGGTAACACTTTCAGAAGAAGAGAAAGTAAAAATGATTAGGTTGATTTGTTGGTTTAGAGTATTCTGTCAATGGTCAGACGGATAGTCATTCTGAAGGATCTCAACATTAGGGATGATGGGAAGAACTGACCCATAGATGTTCCTATATCTCATTTCTTTTAGGACACACTCTTGGGAGAAACACTCCAGTGCAATTTGTCTGGGCTTCTCAGTGGGTTGCTCTTTGCCTTATGCTGTTTCACCTTAATAAGCTCATTCCACTCTTACTTTTAGTCCATGGCAAGGTTTAAAAAATTTTTCAACACTTTATTATGGGAATTTTTAAACATACAGAACAGATAAAAGAAATCTACAGGGAACACATGTATCTATCATTGGATTGTACAGTTAACATTTTACTATACTTGCTTTATTACAAATCTACTTATTTCTCTATGCAACCATTGATCCACTTCATTTTTGGAGGACACATTTCAAAGTAATTTGCTGACATCAATCAGTACATTTTTCCCTAAATGCTTCAGTATACATATCAACAACTATAGTTTAATATTTATTTAGAGTTCATTTTCTTTCCCTGTGAGGTAAAATTTACACACAGGAAATGCACAAATCTTAGGTGAACCATTTGATGAGTTTTAACTAATGTGTGCGTCTGCATAACTCAAACTTCTGTCCAGAGAGAACTTTACTGTACCTGCGAGTTCCCTCATGCCTCCGCCCTGGGGTACTTCCCTGCCTCCGCACCACTCCCCCACCAGACAATCACTGCTCTGATTTTTTTCCATCATAGATATCCATTCTAGAACTTCATGTAGCTAGAATAATACAATATGTCTTTTGTGTAACAATTCTTTCACTCAGCATAACGTTTTTGCGTTTTTGTGATTCATCCATGTTATTGCATGTCCCCATTGTTTGTTAAGCATTTCCTTATTTTCTGGCATAAGATGATGTTTCAGGTTCAACTTGTACTTTCCCTGTTCTAGGCCTGGAATCAGCCATTTTCCCAAGGAAAATGCTCTGGTTTCCTTTAATAAAGGGTATATTCAGAGACGAAGATTTGGGCACTCAATGTTTTAATTGCTACTGGGGTGTCATTGCTTTTAGGCTCATTCACTCCGTGGACAGACATAGGAAATACACACACACACACACATACGTACACACACACATATATATGAGATATATGTGTTAATATATGTATATATACATACACACATATACACCTGTAACTATTTCTGTATTTATCTGTGTGTATGTATATATTTACACACACCAACACACATAATAATAAAAGCTAAGTTCATACTGATACTGTGGTTTCAATCCAAACCCTCATGGTTTTCTAGACTTCCTCTTTCAATGTTTGTAAATACCTTCTCTGGCAATGAGAATTTTGGCTCCTATTATCCTAGTATATTTACTTATTGGCTCAATCTCCCAACCACGCCCACTGTCTCTTCCGCCCACCACCTCCACATCCTGCCTCTTTACCCTGTGTCTCACCCCCTCCTGCCCTGCATCCATGCCTCTGCATGGCTTCCTCAACCCTCTCACCATCCTGTGATTTCAGTTGCTGTGCTGAGTTCTCCATGCTGGGAAGGGAAGTAGAGGGAGCAGGCAACACATTTTGAAGGGATAAAACCCAAGTGAACAAAACCATTTACTCCATTTGCAGTAGTTCTATTTCTTAATTCCTGTTCCTAAATTTTTTTTTTTTTTTTTTTTTGGCTGCGTTGGGTCTTTGTTGCTGTGCACGGGCTTTCTCTAGTTGTGGTGAGCTGGGGCTACTCTTTGTTGCAGTGTGAGGTCTTCTCATTGCGGTGGCTTCTCTTGTTGTGGAGCACGGGCTCTATCATGTATCTATCAATGGTCAGACAGATAGTCTGCTCTAGGAACGTGGGCTTCAGTAGCAACACGCGGGCTCAGTAGTTGCGGCTTGTGGGCCCTGGAGTGCGCGAGCTTCAGTAGTTGCGGCGCCCGGGCTTAGTTGCTCTGTGGCATGTGGGATCTTCCCGGACCAGGGAATGAACCTGTGTCCCCTGCATTGGCAGGTGGATTCTTCACCACTGCGTCACCAGGGAAGTCCTGTTCCTAAATTTTTACAGAGAAAAGCACCGAGTCTTTAAAAAAAGAGAAAGGGAACGATGGAGTGGAGCAAGCTACAATTTTATTTAAAGTCCCAAGCAGAAGACTTTTTTTTAAGGATTTATTTAATTAATTAATTATAACATCTTTATTGGAGTATAATTGCTTTACAATGTTGTGTTAGTTTCCACTGTATAACAAAGTGAATCAACTATATGTATACATATATCCCCATATCCCCTCCCTCTTGCATCTCCCACCCTCCCTATCCCACCCCTATAGGTGGTCACAGAGCACAGAGCTGATCTCCCTGTGCTATGCGGCCCAAGCAGAAGACTTTTAACAGGCTATTAGAATGATAACCTGTGCTTGCTGTGAAATCAGCTCAAAGCCTTCCTGATGTTGCCCAGCACGGGCTAACGCTGCTCTGTAACAAGTGAACACACTGATGGCCTTCAAAGGCGTCAATCAGTCATAAGGAGTATTAGCAGAAGCTTCCATTGCCGAAGTGTTGGCTGTCCTTGGGCAGGCACAGCAGGCGAGGGTCCCAGCCATTTGCACCAGTCCTCCAGCCTTGGCATTCACGAGGTCTCAGCTGTGACAAGCCTGTAGGCATCAAGGTCAGGCCTTCACCCACTGACTTGAGCTTCCTTGGGGTTTCTCATCAGAGCCTTTGCCTATCACCTTAGGGGAGAAACCCTGCCACAGTTCCTTTCACATTTCCTAAGTCCAAGAAATAATCTGGCTTTGGGAAAACAATCTGATAACTCTTTCTGGAAGTTGTGGGAGGTAGCGACCCCTTGAGTGCACCAGGCAGCGTGTAGGGTTGGCTCTTTCGTTTCGAGTAGCTTAATTTGCTTATCAGATTGCATAAAGCTGGGTGCTCTCAGGGTCTGCTTCTATCTCTGGCCACACACTCCCTTCTGACCAGGGAACCCACTTGATCATCTCTGAAATATGCCACATTTGTAGGCTTAAGGCAGCCCTGACCTAAAATAAGGATGGCAGATTTGTTTCAAGACATGTACTAGCTCTGATTAATTGTTCGCATAGGCCTGAGAGAGCTGTATAGTAAAGGACTTTGTGGCCTCATCAGGGCCCAATAGGAAAGAGTACTGTAATTGATTAGTTATGTCTGCCGTGAGCATGGCAGGGAGGACTGGGGTAAATGGGCACCGTATTTGTCATCCCTATCCTAGGATTTAACCTCATGTTCCACCACAAGATAGGTAAGAAAGTTTTGCCTGAGGTAGACAGTAATTATCTTAACTTCAAAACTGCCTGATTGGCAGTATCTCGTGTCTGTTGTCCTTATTTATTTTATTAATATTTTGGCCAAGTGTGTTCTCTGACGAATAACAAGAAAGAAAGAGAAAAATGAATATTCATTGAACATCTACTAATTGTCAGTTCCTTCTTTTAGGAGCTTTATTAAATATCTCTCATGATATATTCAAAACAATCTTATAAAATCAGAATATTATTCCCCTTCTTAAAATAATAAAGAAATTAAGCCTCAGAGAAGAAAATATTTGCCTAAACCATAATAGAACATCTCAAATCCAAGGGTGATACTCATTCTGATATGCTTGGACAGTGGTTCTCACTCTTAGGAAGATATTAGAATCTCCTGGAAAGATTTTAAAAACATTTGAAAATTTTGATGACCGCATCTTGTCAATTACATCAGAACCTCTGGGGTAGGGGAGACTCAGGCATAGGAATGGGTTAAAATTTTTCCAGTTGATTCTAATCTGCAGTCACTGGGCCAAGGAGTAGGGAGCAGGATAATTTATATTTATAGAATGCCCATTCTGAGCCTAGCTCCCTGCCCTGCCATATTCTATCTAATTTAATTCTCATGTAATTTCTCAAAGAAAAAACTATTAGCCTCTTTTTACCTATGAGGAAAATGGAGGCTCATAAAACAAAGAAATTCCTGAAGATCTTGCAGTAGAACTGGGATTTGAATGCAAGTCTGTTTGCTTCCAAAGTACTTGCTCTTTCCATGGCACCATGCTTTTTTTGGTTAAGTTTCTGAACCAAGGCTCCACCCTTAACCTTAGTTTCGAGCAAAACTGGATTCTGCCTAGTTTCCATATCTGACCCCAACTTGTCATTCCCTTCCTTGACTTAGTTCCAGCTTCAGCTGGAAGCACCCTTCTGAGCATTTGGTTTCATGGTCGAGAAATGCAAGAGGCACCCCCTAAAGTTACCACCTTCTATCCTGTGGGCTTTGGGCAGCTCAGAGCAAGGCTGTTTCCAGAGCCAGGGATCCTGCACAGTGACCTCGACTGCAGGATCTCTGATGTCCAGGCCAGATAAGTGTGGAGTCCCTTCTTTGGACACCAGGCAGTTCAAAGAGATACAGAAGAGTTGTGGCCTGAGGTCCTAATCCTGTTAATTGAGGGCGCCTGTGTGCCTGCTTGGCTGTTTTAATGTCACATTGACTTCAGCTCCTTTGGTCAGAATCAGGAGTCTCCATGAGATAGCTGAGCAAACAGGAGAACCTCAAAGCTGGATTGGACCTCCAGCGTGATTTAGTTCCACACCTCCCTAAGGCCAAAAAGCCCTGTCAGCACCATTGTCTGAAACAAATGAGACTGTTTAAATATTTCCTGGGGAAGGAATGGCACAATCTCTCCCATTAATTGATACATTGTTAGGCAGCTCAGAAACACTTTTAAAATTAAGCCTGTATATTGCTCTCTATAATTTTCAAGTTCTTCAGCTGATTGATTTTCCTCAATCTTATCAAAGACTAATTTCTATAAAGTTGATCCATCATCCAAGTAGTTGGTACAAATTAGGTTGGACTAAGCAAGGTCAGTTCCAGGCCAAATTATGAATAAGGTTCTCCAGCGGAGTTTACTTTCATTGACCTTAATCATGTGTTTTCCTTTAGGGACAGCCCCTTCTCACCCTCTCCAGTCTAACTTTTCTTCCCCCATCAGAATTCCCGCTGTCAGAAAAAATTTGGAAACTTAGCCACCAGGGGTAAGTGAATGATAAAACATGATTGTCTCCTCCTAAGAGCATTTATACTTTTTTTTTTTTTTTTAAGGATGAAGGCTTGAAAGGTTTGGCATAAAGGAATAAAATGAATCTTAGTCATCAGGCAGTTTAAGGGAGGGTGGGGTAAGGGAACATAGCTTCCCAGCAATTCTGATATTGAAACAGCACGTAAAACATTGATCAGCTTCAGCTAGTTTTGCCTCCTTAAACAGAGCGTTGATTAATCAAATTGAAACAGCACCAGCTTAAACTCGTTTTGCCTCTGTAACTAGGTTGATTAATCAAACCTTGAGTTACTTTACAGAGGCAGCACTGCGCATGTGCAAGACGCGAACCCACCTCTCCAGGATGACCCCAGAACCTAGGATCTTCAGTCCACAGAACTCAAAGAATAGAAGTGTTGCCACCGGAGCCCTTTACGAAGCAAGAAGTCCTTCAATAAGGAAAATCTGGCCTCCTGCACCGTAAGTAGCTTATATGGACTAATTCAAGACTAGCCAATCAGCTTCCAAGTTTGAAATTCCCCTAACTCCTTAAATTTTGCCCTGAAGCCTGGATAGAGAGACAGATTTGAGAACTTTGTCTCCAGTTTCCTTGCCGGTCAATCTCACAATAAAGCTCTTCCTTTTCTCAAAAGCTAATGCCGTAATATTGGCTTCTGTGCGCCTGGGGCAGCCAGCCCTTGCTCGGTAGCAATCTTGCGTCATGTAGGACACCTGACTCGCCAACGTGAGCCTGGTCCTACGTCTCCATGCTGGGCTGCTGCCTGGTCAGATGACGATCTCCGCTCTGTGAACACCGGTGGTCTCATGGGAAGATGGAATAGAAAAGCATAGGGAGATCAGGGACCTGGGTTACTTGAGGTCTAAGTGAGATAGAAAGTGGCTGGTTGGCTCAAAGTAAAGCCCAGTAGGATTCGAATAGCCACCCTGAGTTTGATGATCTGTTTTCATTCCCTTCTCAAAGATGGCAACGCCCACAGTGCAGTCTCCACTCCACCCTTCCCGCTGCCAAAACAGGAGTCAGCGATCATTTGGAGAGGAGTTTTCCTCAGGAAAAACAGCCGTGTCTTTTGATGCAGAGCATACACATTCCTTGAAAGGCTTTCTGTGGAAACAGACAAGATCCCAGCCTGCCTTCCTTTCAGAGAGATGAAAATATCACAGCCTGCGGTGGTTGAGAGCGCCGTGAAAACTAAATTCCTTCGCCTTGAGGTGTAGGGATGGGTGTGTGTGTTTTATTTATTATTTACTGAGAAGCCTGCCCAAACACTGCATTTTAGGAACTGGTAAGAAATACCGATGAAAATATGAGCACCCGGGGCATGAAAGAGCCTTTGAAACTAGGACAGACTTTCATTAGAGCCCTACCTGGAGTCTGTGGGCAAGGCAGTTTGTATGCACTACCCTGTCATCCTCGCAAATCAGTTTTTAAACTTGGTTTAGGCTCCGGGAAGCAGTGAAATTGGGAATTTCAAATGAGCCTCTCATTTCAGATGTGTCCATAATAGAAACCACTGGGCAGTGGGGCATAATTAACAGTCTCTCCTTCACTGAGACCGCAGAATGGCATTCATTTCACCAACTGGGCTTGACAAGAATTGGCTAGAATGTCTGAGTAGCTTTCCAGCTGCTGCTCCTGTAGCTCTGGCTTCCAGCAGTATTTGCATTCCAAATAAAACGAGGCCTGAAATAGATGTGCAATACATGTTCAAAGCTATTTTTAATCAATGATCACTTGGTTCGCTGTGAAAGATTATCAGCAGGTCACAATCCATTTCGGATTTTGCTGTGTCCTGCAGAACTGATCTAAACACACAGCGACTTCAACTTCCTTGTGCTTCGTCAGCTCTGTGGATGAAGGGGAGGAGGGGCTTGCGTGGACGGGGGCCGCACAGACATGTTTACAGTTACAAGGACCAGAGCTGCAGGGCCATTTACTTGAACTGTTTAAGTTTGTCCTGGTCCCACAGAGAAACTTTGTGGGGCAGTCATAAGCCCGGAGGATTCTGTCCTCAGAACCTCCATCCTGAAACTCGCCATGTTACTGTCCAGGAAGCCAATCAATTTCAATTCAAGGGAGAACTCAGAAAGAAATGTTTCTCATTTCTAAGCCCCTTCTAGCTGTGGGGATGCTGTGAGCCCTGCATATTTCTTTATAGATAGTATCTTCCTGGAAGCTTGAGCTTTCAATAGGGACTGCTGCCAATATTATCCACTAGTTATTGTTGTTGTTTTAAATAATAGCACCTTACATTTATTTAGCACGATTACTGTTTGCAAGCAAGTCTATAATCTCATTTGCAAAAAGAATTTACATAGTATGAATATTCAAATAGTTATAATTGCATATTAATTTTGTTTAACAGAATATGCTCATATTACTTTCCCCACCCCTGTTTCTCTCTTTTCTTTTACTATAATGTGTTTTCCTTTTTGATCCAGCTCTTCTGACTTTTTTTTTTTTGACTTTTTTTTTACACATCCATTGGCAACTATATTTCAATTGATCCCCAGGACTATTAGTCTTAATCTTACAACTTAAAAATAAACCCTCTTTTACCCATAATATTCATTTTGCCGTCATTTTCCATCCTCCCCAAATGCTAGTTTATAATTTCCAAAAACATTTTGCTGTGATTTACTTAAGAGTTTAGATGTGGCTTCGTCTTTTTTCAAATTATAATAGTTGATACCAACTCATGCACATATAAACTCTGCACAAGGTTTCTAACCTCTCTGTGCCTCAGTTTCCTCATTAGTTAATTTGAGTTCATTAGCTGTTGTGAGGGGTAAGTGAGTTATAACACTGTAAAGTGCTGAGTACATCTGGCACGTGGTCAGCATTCACTGAATGTTTGCTGTTACTATGTTGTTTGTCTTCCTCCACGAGAATGTGTGCTCTGTGAGGGCAAGCTCTGTGCTGAACGGCTTCCCTTTGGCCCTCCAGGTCCATGCTCTGCCTTCTCCACCCTGTGCGTTGACCCAGCAGACAGGTGTTGTATGGACCACATCAACAGTCCTTACCTGTGGCTCCAGGTTGGGTTTTGCTCCTTGTGGAGCGCTGGCAGGAGACTGGAGGGAGCCGGGAGAGTGAGTTTGGGGAATTTGTTCCTCTAGATCCCTCCCTGGGGGAGTCACATCAGGATGGCTGTGTCCTTGACTGAAAGTCACAGGTCCTGTCGGATGGCCTCTCCACAAGCTTTCTATCCAGGCGCCAATGACTACTTCCTCCCTTTGCCTGCTCAAGCCCAGTGCTGGCCACTGTGACCATCCTTTGTTATTCCCCTACACTCTGCCGACACCTTAAATTACCCCTGTTTAAAGTCCCCTCAAATTCTCCAGTGTGAACGTGGCTTTCTTTGTCTTCCATGACTTTGATATTTTTGAAGAGTCTGACCAGATATTTTGTAGAATGTTGCTCAGTTTGGGTTTGCCTGGTGTTTTTTCACGGTGAGCTTGCAATTTTGCGTTTTGGGAGGGATACTTTAGGATACATACATACATACAAGGATACATGTACCCTTCTCAGTGCATCGTATTGGTGGATACATGATTCAATATGTTTTATTACTAGTGATGTTAACCTTGATCACTTGGTTAAGGTGATGTCTGCTTTACTTTATTATACCGTTACTATTTTCCTATTGTAATTAATAAGTAATTTTTGGACTATATATATATATATATATATATATATTTTTTTTTTTTGCGGTACGCGGGCCTCTCACTGTTGTGACCCCTCCCGTTGCGGAGCACAGGCTCCAGACGCGCAGGCTTAGCAGCCATGGCTCACGGGCCTAGCCGCTCCGCAGCATGTGGGATCTTCCCGGACCGGGGCACGAACCCATGTCCCCTGCCTCGGCAGGTGGACTCTCAACCACTGCACCACCAGGGAAGCCCAAGGACAATATTTTGAGACTATGCAAATATCCTGTTTCTCTTCATGCTTTCACTCATTAGTTTGAGCATTCATCAGTAGATCTTGCCTGCAACAGCTAACACGGTAGTGTTCTAATGCCAATTTTCTATTTCCCTCATTCCTTCCATATTTCTTTTTTTTAAAGTATTTTATTTATTTATTTATTTATTTATTTATTTATTTATTTATTTATAGCTGCGTTGGGTCTTCATTGCTGTGCACGGGCTTTCTCTAGCTGCTGCGAGCAGGGGCTACTCTTTGTTGCAGTGTGCGGGCTTCTCATTGTGGTGGCTTCTCTTGTTGCGGAGCATGGGCTCTAGGTGCGCCGGCTTCACTAGGTGTGGCTCGTGGGCTCTAGAGTGCAGGCTCAGTAGTTGTGGCGCATGGGCTTAGTTGTTCCGCGGCATGTGGGATCTTACCAGACCAGGGCTCGAACCCCTATCCCCTGCATTGGCAGGCGGATTCTTAACCGCTGCGCCACCAGGGAAGTCCCCCATATTTCTTAATTGGAATTCATTCTTCCATAAGGAAGAGCTGTATCTTATTTATTTATTTCAGTATGGACTTGTGGATATTTATTTTATTATTAGGATTATATACAACCCCATGCTATCATTATTTATGAAGTTGATCCAGCTTTGGCTACTGGGAGCTCTTTTAGACTGGATCCTATGTCCTTTTCACATACACACATTTTTGAGCACTTCCTTATTTCTGGCACCAAAAGATGCTTCTGCTATTTGTATTTTTCTTTTTTTAAATGAGTACACTTTATTTTTTAGAGCAGTTTCAGGTTTACAAAGAAAGTGAGCAAAAAGTACAGGGAGTTCCCATATACCCCCCTCGGTTTTCCCTACTATTAATATCTTGCATTGATATGGTGTATTTATTACAATTGATGAACCAATATTGATATATTACTATTAAGTCCATAGTTTAAATTAGGGTTCACTCTTTGTGCTGTCTAGTTCTGTGGGTTTTGACAAATGCATAATGTCATCTGTCCACAATGACAGTAGCATACAGAAGAGTTTCACTAGCCTAAAAATTCCCTGTGTTCCATCTATTCTTCCCTCCTTCCCCCCAACCCAAACTGCTGGAAACCACTGACCTTCTCACTGTCTCTGTAGATTTGCCTTTTCCAGAATGTCACATAGTTGGAATCATATAGTATGATGTGTCTTCTTTCACTTAGCAATAGGCATGTAAGGTTCTTCTATGTCTTTTCATGGCTTCATAGCTCATTTCTTATTATTACTGTATAATATTTCATTGTATGGATGTACCACCATTGATCCACTCACTGACTGAAGGACATCTTGGGTGCTTCCAAGTTTTGGCAATTATGAATAAAGCTTCTGTAAACATTTATGTGCAGGTTTTTGGAGGACATACGTTTTCAACTCATTGGCGTAAATACCTAGGAGTGTGATTGTTGCCTCATATGGTGAGACTATGTTTAACTTTGTAGGCAGCCGCCAAGCTGTCTCCCGAAGTGGCTGTTACCATTCTGCATTCTCATCAGCAGTGAATTCTTGTTGTCTTAACATCCTTCAGCATTTGGTGTTGTCAGTATTTTGGATTGTATCCATGCTAGTAGTTATGTACCAACTGTGTTGTTTAACTGGTCAAATCCAATAAAAGGTGCTGTCTGAAATGTTTGATGAAGGATGTGTCTTGAGAATCAGATTTCTTGGAATTGGGAAAGGAGCCAAAGCAGAAGCTAAGTTGAAAACAAAAAAAGAGGGACCAAGTCTCAGCCCAGTATGGCAAAATCTACCTGAAAGCAAAAATAAAACTGAATTCCCAAGTCTAGAGTCAAACTGAGGAAAGGAAGTACATTGGTATTTTTTAGTATGTGGATATCTCCTGTCTTAGTGTCTTAATTTGGGTTAGCTGGAATTTCTTCTTCAAGTACATTTATCAGAAAAGATAAATGGGTAATGTATTTTCTGACCCCATGCATCTTGGGAATGTTGGGAATGCCTTCAGGCATAGAAGACAAGTAAGCTGGAGTAGGTGGAACGTCTGTTGTGCTTTTCTGCTCAGCTTTTCTTGTTTGTCTTTTGTTGTCATTGTTTTTGTTTTGTTTTGTTTTCAGCTGAGGAAGGTTTACTCCCTCAACCCGTGTATTTTTGGTATAATTATCACTTCAGAGTCGGTATGTACCTAGACCTGGTTAACTGTGATAACCTGTCCTTAATGACTTCTACAAGGGGTGGGAATATAATCCAAATAGGGCCAGTCAGGGCCTTTGAATTAAATTACATGCATGGCTTGTGAGCTGTATGGATGTAGAGCTGGGCTGCGAGGGGCCATCTTCCCTGCCATGTGAATAGAGTTCATCTGTGGCAAGAGAGAATGAGGCCAACGTAAGCAAAATGAAACAAACAAAATGAAACACGCAGATCTTAGAGATGGAGAGAGAGAACGCGAGTGCTGGAGGGAAGAGAATGAGAAAATGAGAGTGGGGCTAGCTGAATTGTTTGAGATCTTTGATCAGCTGCACTGGAAGTCTTACTCTTGGACCTTCCAGTCAGACAAGCCAATAAATTTCCTTTGCTTTTCTTAAGATAGTTTGAGTTGGTTTTCTGTCCTTTACAACTAAAAAATAGTAAGTATAGAATTGCTATTAGGAAAAGGCCATTGCTAGGAATAAACTCTACAGTAAAGATTTGGTTGAGTCTAAGTGTATCACAGGATGGAGAGGACCCCCATACCAAGGGCAAGAAAATCGTCCATCGTTGTTATGCTGTTCCAAAACATATGGTTAAAGGGTGACCTCTTCTTTCTTTGGACTCAGACATGTGCCTGCTGAGACTGGAGCTTTAGAGGAATTGTCAGGATTTCAGGATGTTGCCTGCTTCTTGCACGTCTTTCAAGAAAAGAAAAAGCTTCAGTATAAATTGGTCCCTGTGAAAGCAGGAAGGAAATAGTATATAACTTCGTTAAGAGGTGCCTTTCCTCCATTTGGATGTGGGCAGTAATCTAAGACTGCTGGGGGGTCAGATAATCATGCACCTCATGGAACTACAAAAGCCAAAATCCCTGACCCAAGCTGAAGTTAGTGTTGGCAGAGGTTGGGAGGTGAGAGATGGAGTAGGGGTTGTGATTGGGAGGAATTTGAGAAATCCGGAAGCCTGATCCTTTAAGCCCCTCCCCAAACTATCCTGCTGAGCACTGGCTGGTGGGGAAGGTAACAATTCATTCCCTAGTAAACAGCCAACCCACCGGTTCAGCCTGGGCACAGCACTGATCCGTTCTGCCTCAATACCTCAGCCTGAGTCATTTAGGACTCTCGTAGCTGAAGGCTAAGAACTGCTGCTAAGAAACAGGTATGCAGAAGAGTCTGGTCTATAATCAAGGACAAGACAAGATTTCTGATTTTCACCTACGGAAGTAGACCCCATCAGTAGATGACTAGGGGTTTAAAAGTGTTGAACTTCCAGAGAAATATCAACTGGAAAGCACTTGCGATTGTTGGATTGCTAAGGCAATCCCCAGGTCCTTGTAATAACACCAAATGCAAGAGAGATGTTAAGGGGCAGGACCTCCAGAAGGATTTTTTCCTACATTCATTTTAGGCACAGCCTTGAAGAATAATGAATGTGGGCTATCTGTGCACAGGGAGAAGCCTGGGGTTGTCAGATTGGTTTCGCTGTCAAGATGTAAATTCTTGCTGTGTTATTCTGTAGGGTCTGGTACATGCTGTGGCATACATCATGGCACCCTTTCTGAATGGAGTTTTTGTTTTTTAGTTTTTTTGGCCGCACCACGAGGCATGTGGTATCTTAGTTCCCAGACCAGGGATTGAACTGCGCCCCCTGCAGTGGAAGCACGGAGTCTTAACCACTGGACCACCAGGAAAGTCCCCTGAATGGAGTTTTATTGGAAGATATGCTATTTTTCCTCCTCTACTGTGTAAGGGAGCTATAGGGGATCATTACATTGATCATAAACTGCAGGTTATTTTTTTATTATAACTATTATTATTGTACCTTTATAGTGAAAAATTTCAAACAACCACTATAAATATCAATAGAATAATGAACCCTGATGTATCCAACCTCAACAATGGTCAGCTTATAGTCAATCTGGTTTTATGCATATCTCCACTCACTAGATTATTTTGAAGCAAACCCTACGCATCGTATCATTACATCTGTTAATAAGTCGTAAGTATTATTTTAAAAAACCCGTAATACAATAACACCCAAAAAATTAACAATGATTCATTATTATTATTAAATATCCAGGCAGTGTTCAGACTTCCAGTTGTTTCTTGAATATAATTTTAAAAATATATATTGCAGGTTATTGAATCAAGAGAAACCATATCTGGATATCAGAGATGTGTACATCACCCAGAGATCCTGGGCATGGAGGTGGGGTAGTAACTGGATGTGATTCTGTGTTGTCTCTCTTTGGAGTAAGTGTGACTTTAGTTATACATTAGTTGGACATACATTTGTTGGACAAATATCAGGTGGAGGGACTTTTGAAATTGTTTGAGTTTGTGTTAAGTACGCATGGGGAAAATGTAGTTCATATTTGCTCTTATTGTCTGCCCCCTCTTTCTTTCTATGAAGGAACTGTCTCCCTCTCATCTCATTAGGTTCTTGTGAGACTGTTAATCTAAATGTATGCGCTGTCTGCAGGACCAGTGTGTGACTCAGGCCTGACCAATAATGGGCCAACTTCGCATCCATGGTGATTAGACATGGTCTGAATACAAGCAACCAAAGTATTCTCATGAGATTGAAAATCTCATGGATGCAGGGAGTCTGTCATCCGTTTGAATCATGAGCTAAAACAATGTGGGTATGGAATTTTTTCCTTGGCCACACTCCCTGGGATAGGGAAAGAGTGTACATAACAGTGGGAGAGAATGAGGCCAATATAGAGAGAAAAGCAGAGACAGGATGAAGCAAGAGTTGGCGGGGTTGATGGCAGGGAGGAAGAGAGAGAGGGGCAATGACAATATTTGAGCCCTTGGGTTTAGCTGTACCTAAAGTTACCTTGGAAGTTTTGTGAAAATATATTCATTTATTTCCCCTTAAGCTAGTTAGAACTGGGTTTCCTCTCGGTTGCAACTAAAAGAGTCATAAAAACTGGGTATAAAAATCTTGAATTACAACTTTTGCCCCTCAAAATTCTATATACTCTGCTTAATTTCCTGCTAACATTTAATAATACAAAAGAGTGGAATTCCTGGTGGTCCAGTGGTTAGGATTCTGAGCTTCCAATGCCAGGGTCTGGGGTTCCATCCCTGACTGGGGAACTAAGATCCCGCAAGCCATGTGGCACGGCCAAAATAATAATAATAATAATACGAAGGAGAAGTTTGTGATCAGCCTGACTTCCCTCCCTTTATTATGCAATTCATTATTCCTGTCTGGATGCTTGAAGAGTTTTTTCTTTATATATATTTTCCCTCTGAAACATTATGGGCTCCTTACACCTGCATAATTGAGGCTTTTTCCAATTTGTGATTTTTTTTCAACTGTGTCTTTGATTATAATTTCTATTCCACTTGCTTTGGTTTCTTTCACCTATAATTCATAGGTTGGATGTTTATAAGTTGGGGATGGTGGGAAATAACAACATTCTGACAGCCTCCAAAAGCAGCAGCTAGTCAGTAAAGGTCAGCTATCCAGTTTCTGGGTTGGGACAGGTCTTGCATTCTTATTCCAGGGAGCCAGAACGTTTGGGAGAATTGAACGGACTTTGTACCTTTTTTTCAGATGGGTAGTCTTTCTATTAAGGCAGCATAACACAAGGATTTACCAACTGCACTCTTCAGCACAGTTCCATCAGTATGGTGGTTAATGAAAATGTTAGTTTTTAAGTCCCCCCTCCCTTCTGATTCATGGTTATTTTAAGGGAAATTTTAGAGAGACTGTGTCAGATGCCATTTAAAGTTGAAAGTCTTTTCTGTTGACTTAAGAGCCAGTTTCTATCATGTACTTTGTATTTTCAGCATTTACTTAATTAATTAATTCAATTCTCAAACCAGCATTATTGAGCAACTTTTATATGGCAGACCCTGTGGTTGGCTAGGCTATAAAATTGAATAAGATGCTATTCTAATTCTTAAGGACCTAGCAATCTAGTGGGTAGATAGATATACAAAACAACCAACTACAAAGGACTGGTAAGCCTATGATATACACAGTGCTCTGGGAGCAAATTGGGAGGTGACAGACATTTGTATCCAGCTTTGTAGAATCAGTAGGAGCTTACCAAATAAATGGAGAAGAAGCATTGCTGTATTATTCTGCTATCATTGACCTGTGTCATTTGAATGGGATGTGATGGGGGCTCTGCCTGTATATGGATATTTCTTTTCAAAATTTCCCTCCACTGCCTTTAAATTTCACAAGCGTTTTCTTACAACTGACCGATCTGCATGCCACACACAGTATATGGGATGAGACGGGCAGCTTTGCCTCTCTCCTTGTCAGTTTAATTTCGCTTTTTCTCTACCTACTGGGTATGGAGATGCTGGGTTCTTACACATTTTAATTGCTTATCTATTGCAAAATATATTTATGTAATTTTGAAGGAAAGCAGTGATTTATATTAGCAGAGAATGGGAGAGTTTAAAGGGGTAATCTAGTCTAACCTCCTCATTTCCAGTTCCATTTTCTAGTTGTTAAGGTCATACAGCTAAGTAGGACCAGAGCAGGAATTACGATCACGATGATGAAGATTGCACAGCACTGGCAATTTTCACAAACATTGTTGCATTTAATGTTCACAAAGATCCTCTGAGCCTTGTATTATTATTATACCCCATTTACCAGGCAGGAAATTAAACTTAGCAATACCAAGGTATTTGTTTTAAAATGTTGTATTAAATCTCTGGACTTTCAGTCTAGTACTTTCTTTGTTACTCAGTGAAACCTCATTGGTTTTTGTTTGTTTAATTGAATTCTAATTTAAAATACTTTTCAAACTAGGATCTAGGATTATCTTTTTTTCTTTTTGTGTTTTTTTTTCTTTTAGGATTATCTTTTAAAAAAATAATAAAATGCATAAATGGTATCTAGCCCAATATCTGATTTCCTATATTTCTTATAGTCTATATCACAGGTAATATTTCCCATACTCCTTGATATTATACCGCTTTGTATTATTGTCTAGTTTGTATTTATATGATTCGTGTTATCTGAGCAAAAAGCCTTTTCCCTGTTCAAAATCTAGTAATTTTCTATTACACCCCCTCTTTGTGACTTCTTTTAAGTTCACCAACTGTCAGCTCTTTCCCGCCTCTCCATGGCAGATTGCCAGATTGTATAAATCATGCCTTTGGCTATTCTTGTCAACAACTGAAGCAGAATTTTTGCAAAAATCTTGTAAACAGTGTGTTGCAATGTTAGTGGCCTCTGCTACTAATGCCTCCCTTTTCTTTCTTTTAATATGAGGCTCAGTCCCCTTGTTTTATGAAGTGGACCATTTCATCTTTTCTCCACATGCAGCTAGCTAGGCTTTTCTCATGGATTTAGTAGAAGCTGATCTTGAAATTTTCACAAAGGTGCTTCTTCTCTTGCTCCTTTAGTTTCCATTTGGATCCCTAATGGGAGTGATGTTGAACACCCATCATCTCAAAGAGTCCTATTTTCGAATCCTGACCCTGCCACTTTCTGGTTGAGTCATCTGGGGCAAACTTTTCCAACCTCGTCTGTAAAACGGGATCACATTGCACATACCTAATGGCAGAATTGAGAAGATGGAATTACCATTGTGTTTTTCAGCCACACCACATGGCATGTGGGATCTTAGTTCCCTGACCAGGGATCGAACCCACGCCCCCTGCATTGGAAGCACAGAGTCTTAACCACTGGACTGCCAGGGAAGTCCCAAGAAGATGGAATTAGATGAGAATAGTGCCAGATACATAATGTTTACAAAAAAGAATGTTGATTGCCACTTTTATTATTCTTGTAAATAATTCTTTCTTTGGTTGAAGTTTCTCTTTGTTGTCAAGCTAACCATTCAGTAATATATCACAAACTCACCACTGCCTTCTCTCTTTTGAAACATTGTAAGTCAGTTGTTTTGTTTTTGCCTAAACTCTATTTCTTGAGCATCTTGACCCAACTCTCTTTTTAATTATTTTGCTTCATTCTTTTCCTATGAATTTTAGGGCCTACTACTCTCTGGCATCTTTAGATTGGAGCAAATGGTCCCTTTGAGTCATTCCTCTGACATTTTTAGCCACTTTATATCTCTCAGTAGTTTGCTAACTCCACATATAATCTGATAAACCAGTTCCCAAGAAGTCAGTTTTAAGATAGTGGAAAAATTGGTATCTATCACTTTACAGTGATATGCTCTGGTAGTTCTATTGCCTCATTTCCTGTTTTCCCCCCAAGCTTTTAGAAAATGCATTCACATAAATATTCTTCAATTCTGTATTATTCATATTAATTTCATAGGCTGTGATTGATTATTTCCAATCCTGTCCCTTTTAGTTGAAGGGCAGTCAAGATCCTCTTCCAATTCTAATGCTTCTTTTTATATTCAGGAAACTCACCATTTAACGGATATAGCAACAACCGTAAATGCTAGGATACAGGGACACAGAGGGATAAAAAACATGGTCCATCCTTCAAGGAACCCATAATAAGTAAGTTGTCCCTTCCTTATTTCTTTAAAAGACATTCATATCGTTTTATTTGCATAATCGTTAAACTTGGCTTCTTACATAAATGAGTATCTAGTCCTACATCCTTGGAATAATTCTTACCATCAGGACTATCCTAAGGCTTATATTAAGGGGAAAAAAATATTAGATGGTTCCCAAAAGAAGTGGTTTGTGGTTTGGGTATAATTTGCTTAGTATTTGCATATGCCTATTTTGAAAAGACCTAGTGTTTCAAGTTAAAACACTAAGGCTATAAATGAGAGCAGATTTCTTGCTTCATGTTTGGCTGCCATAATTGATACCGATTCCAGAAACGTATAGCCAGAAGTGAGTCAACAGTTAAATGGAACAGAGAAGAGGAAAAAAAAAAAGTCTCAAGAACTCTTCTAAGACGGTAATAGCCCCCATCTGGAATTTTCCTCTCCTCTGTAAGAGCTTTTGCAGTTAGAGTGCAGTGTGGCTGGATGGAGCTCTGGTTTGCATGCTGCCGGCTGAGGGTCACTCCAAGTCCACCCCGTGCTCAGCTATTTCCCTTACTGGCCTTTGAGTTAGAGCATGGAAGACCCCCTGCCAGAATAGAAATGTTTAGACACAGAATTTTATTGCTGAAAGGGATCTTACAGATCATTATACCACAGAGATTCCCAAGCCTTTTCAAGTGTGAGAACCCCTTTTCAATCTCAATGTTTTTTGGATTCCCATGTAGTAGGACTTAAACTTGTAGTATGCATGGATTGAGAAGGTATATAATGACAATATGCCACTATGAGTTCAATAATCATTTGCATGAATTTAAACTTCGTTAACCAGAACAGCAGTTCCAACAAATAGCTATACCTGTATGAGTGAGACATATCATTTATTTCATCTATAGCCTACTAGGTATACACATGGATTTGGAGATCCCATGAATCTGGAGGGCCCTGGGGACCTGCACCTTGGAAACCATTGATCTAATCCAGTCTCCTATTTTAACAGATGAACATAAATGTGGTTTATGGATATTAAGTGACTTTCTAAGGATACAGCTAGTTGGTGGCAGAGTCCAGTTCACTGACACCTTTTCCACTGTGCCTCAGCTGTCTTAAACTTATCTGAAATTATTATTCATCCAGATCAGCAGAGAGAGGTACTGTAAATGAACTAGCTCAGAGGAAACTATGATTGTGTACCACACACAGGAAAACATGCTCCTGTATATAACAATAACAAAACAGATCAATTAGATTAATTAATTAGTTTGTATATAGAATTAATTAGATTGTATGTAGTTAGTTAGATTGTATATAGAATTCTTGCATAACTTGTCTCACTTGACAATTACATATTTCTTGAGGATTGCAAGGAAGTAGAGACCTGTGTTAGGTACTTTATAAACTGTGGAGTGAATATGAAAAATGCTGACTTTCTGGCCACAAATAATAACCCCTCTCAAAAAAAAATGCAGAGGAAGAATTAAAAACCTTAAATATTATGGGTTTTTGGCAATGAACGGGCACAAAAGTCAGCAAGAATGGACATCCTCAACTTCTGCCAAGTCAGGAGGAGCAGTTCTGGCTGCTGAGTTGAGAAGAGAAATGAGAAAAATCACCAGCCAAATAATACATTCTAATACTGGCAGACACAGGAGGGGGAGTGTGTCAGAGATATTAAAAAGCCATTCAGTGTGAGAACGATGCGATTCAGCTGGGGAAAGAAGAAAAGAACAATTGATATTTCCTGGATATTTATTAATGTTTAGATACAAGAGGTTGTATTGAGAGTCGCCAAGTCTTCAGCCTGTTTTCTCTGAGGGCTCGATACGACGTGAAAGATGCTGAAGAGAGTGCGGTTCAGATCCGTGCTCTCCCTGGGTGACCCATTTCTGCCAGTACTGCACTGGGTTAGAAAACTTAAGGGGTTTCCTAGACTAGCCTTAGGTCTCTTTTGATCTGGATGACCCTTGGGAGTCTGAGTTGATTTTGATTCCTGTGAAAATTTGGGTCATTTGGGGGTAGATCTTGCCTGGTCCAATCATATGTTTTGTGTGGATATGGTAATAATGAGGGTCCATTCAGTTATATCCAATAGTGTCTCAAGAAGGTCAAGGCTACTTATCTAGTTATGCTGTGTATCTGTTTTCCATAGATAGAGGATCTATTTCATGAGCAAAGGTTGCCATCTTCATTCCAACCAAATGATCTGAAACTATGAGCTGCAAAAGGAATCTTAAGGGAAAATAGGGCTGAACGTGAGCAAATCCATTCTCACCACCGGAAGCTGTAACTCCACCTGCATTGTCTCTGGGGGACAGCCCATCTGACTGAGTACTTAGAGAAACAGAGTAGATATAACTGATATTGACAGAAAAGTTGTACAAACAGATCGTGATTAATTCTGTAGTCCTTACAGCTGAATATAACAAAGCTGGGGTCCAGGGACTGTTGCTTTGCCTCCATGTTCTCTACCCGCTTGTTCCCGAGACTCTAGGTGTCAGAGGGAGGGAATGGCGTTTGCCATAGAGCAGAACCCTGCCTCTTCTGAGTAACTCGCCTGTTAGCGCTGCAGTGCTGGCAGCGGTCCTGAGAAGGGCTCTGCAACGTGGGCTGGTTAGCAGGAGCATTTTCACTGCAGGCAGGTTCCGTTGCCTTGGTGAAGTCCCCACGCATCTGAAGAGTGGCTCATCTGTTTCCGGCTGGGGATCGCTTGTGCTCACCCAGGCACCCATGAGAAACCTGGGAGACTGGTGAGCAGGTGCTGGCTGAACCGGGAACCTTTAAGAATCAGCCAACAAAATAGATAATTTTACTCAGTACAATTCCAGGAGGACTAAGTTTTGGAGGAAATGCTGTCAGAGAAGCGTTTTCAGTGTCAGGGGCCTAGGGCAGGAATGGTGAGTGGAGAAGGAGGAGGGAAGAGGAAGAACAGAACGAAGCAGTGAGGGGGTGAGTTGGGGGGTGAACGGGCTGAGAGATTCTTAGCACTCGGGTGGAGAAAGTTGTCTAAGAAAGATTTTAAGGATGTAGCCTTTATGATATGCTTGTAAAACCTCTCACCCTGCTGCTTCCTGAAAATCACAGTAAACATCTACATTGTGCTCTTTCCAGTGTGGGCGTCAGGACCCACCTTTGGCTATTGAGCCGTTGAAGTGTGGCTGGTCCGAACTGAGATGCGCAGCAAGTGTAACATACGCACTGGATTTTTGGCGACTTAGTGTAGAAAAAAGAATGTAAAATATCTATTGCATTGATAATTTTTTACATTGAATACTTGTTGAAATGATAATATTTTTAATATATTGGGTTGAAGTATGTCATTAATGTTAATTTTACCTGTTTCTTTTTACTTAAAAAAATGTGTCTATTAGAACACTTAAAACATAATGTGACTGATGTTATATTTCTACTGGATAGCACTAATCTACATGATTCTTCAAAGCTACTGGAGTTAGATTTGTGTTTATTTTGGGTTGGTATTGGTGGTGCTACAGGGTTGTACAAGCAGACACTCACACCCTTGTCTGTTGATGGCCAAAACGGAAGGGAGGGTCAGACTTGATAAATCTCAGGCTCCAGAAGGAGCATTGGTCAGCAGGCTTTGGTAAGTACGTCTGAGTGCCGAGACCTGCAGACATTTGGAAAGATTCAGAGTCAGAGAAATATCTGGGAGAAATGGGGCCTGACTTAAATATATCGAAAGGAGACCAAGTTTTCCTACAAGAACAGAACTGGTATTAACAGAGAAACCTCAGAGGGCAAAGATGGGAAACAGCGGGGATGGGAGAGAAGGTGCAGCCTTCTTTGCGAGTGTGTCATGCCTCAGTAAGACGGAAATAAAGACACAGACCTACTAGAGAATGGACTTGAGGACACGGGGAGGGGGAAGGATAAGCTGGGACAAAGTGAGAAAGTGGCATGGACATATATACACTACCAAATATAAAATAGATAGCTAGTGGGAAGCAGCCGCATAGCACAGGGAGATCAGCTCAGTGCTTTGTGACCACCTAGAGGGGTGGGATAGGGAGGGTAGGAGGGAGATGCAAGTGGAAGGAGATATGGGGACATATGTGTACGTATAGCTGATTCACTTTGTTATAAAGCAGAAACTAACACACCATTGTAAAGCAATTATACTCCAATAAAGATGTTAAAAAAAAAACAAAAACAAGAATGCCTGATGCCTGGGAGGGAGGAGAAAGAGGAAAAGAAGAAAGGACGGAGGGGAGAGAGAAGGAAGGAAATAGAACTGAATTGAGAAAAATAGCCACGCAAGGCTAGACGTGGTTCGTGTGGTCCCTGATAGATCTTGTGAGTTTGAAACAGCTTGAGAAATGACGACTCCGCGGAGCAGAAATCCTCTGTAAAACCCCCACAAGTAAAGAAAAAACAGGTTTCCTGAATGTTCAGTAGCAGCAGTCGTGAATCTATTTATTTGAGAAACGGCTTTGAAGCTGCCCCAATTCTTTGTTAAGACAAGACTGGGGAGAAAGGAGTATTTGCATAAGTGATGAGGTGAAAGGGCTTCTGGCGTCCTCAAGGTTGAATGCTTCCCAGGGATACGTCCTTTAGCGCCCTCCATAGGAGGGCAGGGAGTCCCTGGCTGCATCCCTGGCACAGTGTTATTCTGTAGCGGTGTGTATATATATCGCTCAACTATTTGGAGCGACTGGGCCCTTCAAGTAACCAGAATAACATCCTTCATTTCACTTCACGGCCAGCAAAGACACTCATTCCAAAGAGTTAGTAGAAACACGTAAAACCCTTCAGTGGAGTACAGCCTCTGCTCTGGGTCTGAACAAGTTCAGTCCAATTTCTCATCCCATAACTCCTGCGTCTATGGAGCCAGGCAGTTAAAATGAATGACCCGAGGCGCTGCAAGGGTCTGAAGTGCCTCACAAATCATCAGAGAAAGACTAAATTATGTCCTGAACTTACCAAAGCCAAAAAGTGAACTAATAATATATTTTAGAAACAGTTGCTCCAAGAGCTGAAACTGAAAACATGGTGATGTTTAACTCCAATTTAATGGGAACATCCAAGTAATTAAAAGGCCCCACTCTTAAAGCTTTCTGGTTGATTGAAGGTGCTTTGCATATTGGAAACAGGTATGAAAAGCTTTTATGTGTTAAGGGTTCTCTGAGGCAAAATTGTTAACACTACCCACCTGGTGGACCACCTGCATCGGTTTAGCTAGAACTAGTTAGAAATGCAAATTCTCAGGGCCCACCCCCAAATCTGCATGTTATCAACATCTTTAGGGGATTCTAGGCACGCTGAAGTTTGAGAAGCACGGGCCTAGGGGACTAGTGTGTCTCTTGGAAAGGAAGGAACACCCTTTCCTTGAACAGGGCCTCTGGGGACCACAGGTAATCCTTATTTTATGTTCTAGGCACTGGGCTAAGAACTTTACACAACTTACCTCATTTTAATCCTTCAGCAGTTCTAAGGAGGCAGTATTAGAATTAATGCCACTTTACAGATAAGGAAACTGAGATATAAAATCATTAAGCAATTTGCCCAAACCCACATGCCCTAAGTAGGAGAACCGGGATTTACATCTAGGCTGCCACTCTTTGGCAGGACGTGATTCAGTCTTTTTCACTTGGGTTTTCTTTTTTTTTTTTCTTTTTTTTTTTTTTGGGTACCCGGGCCTCTCCCTGTTGCGGCCTCTCCCTTTGTGGAGCACAGGCTCCGGACACGCAGGCTCAGCAGCCATGGCTCACGGGCCCAGCTGCTCTGCGGCATGTGGGATCCTCCTGGACCGGGGCATGAACCCGCGTCCCCTGCATTGGCAGGCGGACCCCCAACCACTGTGCCATCAGGGAAGCCCTTCATTTGGGTTTTGAGCCATCTAGAAGATGGGCAGATAGGGAGTTCTGTGGGTCCTGCCCACATGGGTTTGCTTTGTCCTTTCCAAAAAGCCTGGGATTTCCTGCTTAAAAGTCCCACAGAATCTAGATGGTGGAGTGACTTCCCCAGATCACATAGTTAATGGCATAATCCTGGCTGGAGTGCAGGCTCTCTGACCTTTCATCTCATATGTTACAATAAAAAAAAAAAAAAAAAGCAAAACTGAGACCATAAAATTGAACTGAAATACCGTCTTTTAGGAATAATGTCTGTTAAATTTGGAGGTTTACTCTTACATGACTCAAGATAGCTCAAGGAAAGGGGACTTATTTAAAAGTGGGGGTGGAGGGAGTCAGTGACACCCCTCCTCTCACCCATCGCAGTCTCTTGAAGCACACGTTCTGTTTCTCTGTTCTCTTCCTCTCCCTTCTGCAGGCAAGGCTGTCTCCACTACTCCTCTGCTTATGCGTGAATGAAAATGGCCACCCCAGCCCTGATTGGACAACATCCTTCATTTCACACGTCAGCAATCATGTGAGCATGGTTTTGTGTCTCTTATTTCTAATTCTCCAGTCAGAGGATTCTAAGCTATTCACTGATCTCTCCTATTAATCAGCCAAGTCAAGTTGTTATTAAAATAAAGGCAAGAAGGCTACCCCTTTCAGTAGGGGCATGGGGGTAATTCCAAATAATGGATTGTAGAGTAGGCAACCCTGCCCAAATGTTCTACTACATTTAAAAAAAAAATAAGATCATACCTCTTGTAGCTTTTTTTTTTTTTTTTTAACTATTTTGCCAAAATACTTCCCTGCCTATAAATAATATCGTACCTCCTCAGTTTTTGTGATGGTGATACAATCGGCATATCCACTGTGTATGGCTCTGCCTCGGTTTGCTCAACCAGTTGCTGTTGGTGGGTTTTCTTTCCTCCAGGTATTTGCCAATATAGTCAATGTTGTAATGAACAACTTTGTCATAAATCTTTGTGCCCAGTCTTAGTTCTTTTTTTAGGATAAATTCTTAAAAGGCAAAACTGCTATGTGAAGAAGTGTGGCCATTTTTAAGGCTTTAGAAAGAAATACATACCCCAGTTACCTTCTGGAAAAGCTGTCCCAGTTCAGACTCCTACCGGCAAGGGAGTAAACCTTCCCACAACCTCACCAGCACTGGGGATTATTCTTTTTTATCTTTGCCAATTTTATAGGTAAAAATTGAGCTCATTGTTCTTTTAATTTGTGTTCTGGCTGAGGTGGAGCAATTTTTTCACATGTTCACTGGCCTTTTGTATTTCTGGTTTTGCAACATATGTCTTTTGAAAACCTCAGCTGCGCTTTACACAGGAAAAAGATTTTGGCTGTTGTCATTAAATGTCTGCTTGTTCCTTATTCTAGTGGCGTCCTTTATTTGATTACCCCAACCTGAAGGTAAACCAGCATCGCGTTATTAGGATAATAGTATTTGAGTCTTCAAACAACATGTAAAGCTAAGCCTTTAGTTTATTACACTGTCCTTTATGAAGATGTTCTAGGAGAGGCAAATCGATCTTCCAAGCTATGTGATAAAATGTCTGAGACCAGAATACCTAGTTGGCTGAAATGGTGGGATAGGGGTAAAGTGAGAATATGAAAGATGTCAAAGCAGTTGGAGTTCTTAAGGGAAGAGAGTTTTTCATACTATCCTGATCTCTAAGGAGGGGGAGAGGAATCTGTATGGGAAGTTGACTGTTTCTTTTTCATCCTTGCTTTACATCCAGCATTGAAAGGATGGACCCCTATCTCCTGTTCAAGTTGAAGCGTGGGTAGTTTTGAGCCTCACGGTTACTTCCTGGGACTTTGAAAATGATTCAGGATAGAAGACTCCCAAGAGATCAGATTGAGGTGACAGTAGGCTCATTGAGAATCACAGGTCAAGACATTCTGAGGAATGCGGGATGGTGGAGCTTGGCTACACGGGTCAGAGATGTCCTTCTGTGTAGGCAGTCACCTCTGGTTTGATTCGACAGGGTTTCCCAAGCTTCCCTCATGATAATGATCACCTGATGTATTCACTAAAAACATTCCAGGCCCACTTATTCAGACTCTTCAGGCAAGGGCCTGATGATTCTACCATTAGAGAAATTTGGAAAACACAAATTCAGAGGTTCTGCGGGAAGGCCTTTTATAGCAGATAGCTTTTAGGATGTCCATTCAGCCTATATGATAGCCACCAATACAGTACAATACAATTCCCTACCCCTAGGTCGGACCTTAGTTCTCATGGTTGGGCTTTGTCATACCCATGTCCCTGGCTGCAAAGGAAGCCAGGCTGTGCCAGTCAGATTTTCTCTTTGTAAATTAAAAATGGTATTTAGAGGTAGCCAGTCTGTCTCTAGAACTGCAATATGGAATCTCAAGAGCATGGGGCAGCTATATTCTGCCATGTGGATGAAGAAGCTGTTAAGATGGTATACAGGAAGACAGAAGAATGAAACACAGATGCCCTCTTGGCTTGCAGTAGCTTGACTTGCTTTCAATAACATGTATCGCTACTAAAACACTCTAATATAAAAAAAAATCATCTGCATGTAACTAAAACCTTTACCTTGAACATCAAGTGAAGTTAATGGGTCTTCTATTTTGTTTTATTTTTTAAATTAATTATTTAAAAAATTTTGCATTTTATTTTATTTTTTATACAGCAGGTTCTTATTAGCCATCAGTTTTATACACATCAGTGTATACATGTCAATCCCAATCGCCCAACTCATCACACCCCCACCCCCACCCCCTGCCGCTTCCCCCCTTGGTATCCATATGTTTGTTCTCTACATCTGTGTCTCTATTTCTGCCTTGCAAACAGGTTCATCTATACCATTTTTCTAGGTTCCACATATATGCGTTAATATACTATATTTGTTTTTCTCTCTCTGACTTACTTCACTCTGTATGACAGTCTCTAGATCCATCCACGTCTCTACAAATGACCCAATTTCGTTCCTTTTTATGGCTGAGTAATATTCCATTGTATATATGTACCACATCTTCTTTATCCATTCCTCTGTCAATGGGCATTTAGGTTGCTTCCATGACCTGGCTGTTGTAAATAGTGCTGCAATGAACACTGGGGTGCATGTGTCTTTTTGAATTATGGTTTTCTCTGGGTATATGCCCAGTAGTGGGATTGCTGGGTCATGTGGTAATTCTATTTTTAGTTTTTTAAGGAAGCTCCATACTCTTCTCCATACTGGCTGTATCAATTTCCATTCCCACCAACCGTGCAAGAGGGTTCCCTTTTCTCCACATCCTCTCCAGCATTTGTTGTTTGTAGATTTTCTGATGATGCCCATTCTAACTGGTGTGAGGTGATACCTCATTGTAGTTTTGATTTGCATTTCTCTAATAATTAGTGATGTTGAGCAGCTTTTCATGTGCTTCTTAGCCATCTGTATGTCTTCTTTGGAGAAATGTTTATTTAGGTCTTCTGCCCATTTTTGGGTTGGGTTGTTTGTTTTCTTAATATTGACCTGCATGAGCTGTTTATATATTTTGGAGATTAATCCTTTGTCTGTGGATTCGTTTGCAAATATTTTCTCCCATTCTGAGGGTTGTCTTTTTGTCTCGTTTATGGTTTCCTTTGCTGTGCAAAAGCTTTTAAGTTTCTTTAGGTCCCATTTGTTTATATTTGTTTTTATTTCCATTACTCTAGGAGGTGGATCAAAAAAGATCCTGCTGGGACTTATGTTAAAGAGTGTTCTTCTTATGTTTTCCTCTAAGAGTTTTATAGTGTCCGGTCTTACATTTAGGCCTCTAATCCATTTTGAGTTTATTTTTGTGTATGGTGTTAGGGAGTGTTATAATTTCATTCTTTTACATGTAGCTGTCCAGTTTTCCCAGCACCACTTATTGAAGAGACTGTCTTTCTCCATTGTATATCCTTGCCTCCTTTGTCATAGATCAGTTGACCATAGGTGCGTGGGTTTACCTCTGGGCTTTCTATCTTGTTCCATTGATCTATGTTTCTGTTTTTGTTCCAGTACCATATTGTCTTGATTACTGTAGCTTTGTAGTGTAGTCTGAAGTCAGGGAGTCTGATTCCTCCAACTCCGCTTTTTTCCCTCAAGACTGCTTTGGCTATTCGGGGTCTTTTGTGTCTCCATACAAATTTTAAGATTTTTTGTTCTAGTTCCGTAAAAAATGCCATTGGTAATTTGATAGGGATTGCATTGAATCTGTAGATTGCTTTGGGTAGTAGAGTCATTTTCACAATGTTGATTCTTCCAATCCAAGAACATGGTATATCTCTCCATCTGTTGGTATCATCTTTAATTTCTTTCATCAGTGTCTTATAGTTTTCTGCATACAGGTCTTTTGTCTCCCTAGGTAGGTTTATTCCTAGGTATTTGATTCTTTTTGTTGCAGTGGTAAATGGAAGTGTTTCCTTAATTTCTCTTTCAGATTTTTCATCATTAGTGTATAGGAATGCAAGAGATTTCTGTGCATTAATTTTGTATCCTGCAACTTTACCAAATTCATTGATTAGCTCTAGTAGTTTTCTGGTGGCATCTTTAGGATTCTCTATGTATAGTATCATGTCATCTGCAAACAGTGACAGTTTTACTTCTTCTTTTCCAATTTGTATTCCTTTTATTTCTTTTTCTTCTCTGATTGCTGTGGCTAGGACTTCTAAAACAATGTTGAATAATAGTGGTGAGAGTGGACATCCTTGTCTTTTTCCTGATCTTAGAGGAAATACTTTCAGTTTTTCACCATTGAGAATGATGTTTGCTGTGGGTTTGTCGTATATGGCCTTTATTATGTTGAGGTAGGTTCCCTCTATGCCCACTTTCTGGAGAGTTTTTATCATAAATCGGTGTTGAATTTTGTCAAAAGCTTTTTCTGCATCTATTGAGATGATCATATGGTTTTTATTCTTCACTTTGTTAATAATGGTGTATCACATTGATTGATTTGCATATGTTGAAGTATCCTTGCATCCCTGGGATAAATCCCACTTGATCATGGTGTATGATCCTTTTAATGTGTTGTTGGATTCTGTTTGCTAGTATTTTGTTGAGGATTTTTGCATCTATATTCATCAGTGATACTGGTCTGTAATTTTCTTTTTTTGCAGTATCTTTTTCTGGTTTTGGTGTCAGGGTGATGGTGGCCTCATAGAATGAGTTTGAGAGTGTTCTTTCCTCTGAAATTTTTGGAAGAGTTTGAGAAGGATGGGTGTTAGCTCTTCTATAAATGTTTCATAGAATTCACCTGTGAGGCCATCTGATCCTAGACTTCTGTTTGTTGGAAGATTTTTAACCACAGTTTCAATTTCATGAATTGTGATTGGCCTGTTCATATTTTCTATTTCTTCCTGGTTCAGTCTTGGGAAGTTATACCTTTCTAAGAATTTGTCCATTTCTTCCAGGTTGTCCATTTTATTGGCATAGAGTTGCTTGTAGTAGTCTCTTAGGATGCTTTGTATTTCTGCAGCGTCTGTTGTAACTTCTTTTTCATTTTTAATTTTATTGATTTGAATCCTCTCCCTTTTTTTCTTGCCGAGTCTGGCTAATGGTTTATCAATTTTGTTTATCTTCTCAAAGAACTAGCTTTTAGTTTTATTGATCTTTGCTATTGTTTTCTTAGTTTCCATTTCATTTATTTCTGCTCTAATCTTTATGATTTCTTTCCTTCTGCTAACTTTGGGTTTTGTTTGTTCTTCTTTCTCTAGATCCTTTAGGTGTAAGGTTAGATTGTTTATTTGAGATTTTTTTGTTTCTTGATGTAGGCTTGTATAGCTATAAACTTCCCTCTTAGAACTGCTTTTGCTGCATCCCATAGGCTTGGGATTGTCGTGTTTTCATTTGTCTCTAGGTATTTTTTGATTTCCTCTTTGATTTCTTCAGTGATCTCTTGGTTATTTAGTAACGTATTGTTTAGCCTCCATGTGTTTGTGTTTTTTACATTTTTCCCCCTCTAATTCATTTCTAATCTCATAGTGTTATGGTCAGAAAAGATGCTTGAAATGATTTCAATTTTCTTAAATGTACTGAGGCTTGATTTCGGACCCAAGATATGTTCTATCTTGGAGAATGTTCCATGTGCACTTGAGAAGAAAGTGTAAACTGCTGTTTTTGGATGGAATGTCCTATAAATATCAATTAAATCTATCTCGTCTATTGTGTCATTTAAAGCTTCTGTTTCCTTATTTATTTTCATTTTGGATGATCTGTCCATTGGTGTAAGTGAGGTGATAAAGTCCCCCACAATTATTGTGTTACTGTCGATTTCCTCTTTTATAGCTGTTAGCAGTTGCCTTATGTTGAGGTGCTCCTATGTTGGGTGCATATATATTTTTAATTGTTATATCTTCTTCTTGGATTGATCCCTTGATCACTATGTAGTGTCCTTCCTTGTCTCTTGTAACATTCTTTATTTTACAGTCTATTTTATCTGATATGAGTATTGCTACTCCAGTTTTCTTTTGATTTCCATATGCATGTAATATCTTTTTCCATCCTGTCACTTTCAGTCTGTATGTGTCCCTAGGTCTGAAGTGGGTCTCTTGTAGACAGCATATATATGGGTCTTATTTTTGTATCCATTCAGCAAGCCTGTGTCTTTTGTTTGGAGCATTTAATCCATTCACGTTTAAGGTGATTATCGATATGTATGTTCCTATGACCATTTTCTTAATTGTTTTGGGTTTGTTTTTGTAGGTCCTTTTCTTCTCTTGTGTTTCCCACTTAGAGAAGTTCCTTTAGCATTTGTTGTAGAGCTGGTTTGGTGGTGCTGAATTCTCTTAGCTTTTGCTTGTCTGTAAAGCTTTTGATTTCTCCATAGAATCTGAATGAGATCCTTGCTGGGTAAAGTAATCTTGGTTGTAGGTTCTTCCATTTCATCACTTTAAGTATATCATGCCACTCCCTCTGGCTTGTAGAGTTTCTACTGAGAAATCAGCTGTTAACCTTATGGGAGTTCCCTTGTATGTTATTTGTCATTTTTCCCTTGCTGCTTTCAATAATTTTTCTTTGTCTTTAATTTTTGGCAATTTGATTACTATGTGTCTCAGCGTGCTTCTCCTTGGGTTTATCCTGTATGGGACTCACTGCGCTTCCTGGACTTGGGTGGCTATTTCCTTTCCCATGTTAGGGAAGTTTTCGACTATAATCTCTTCAAATATTTTCTCGGGTCCTTTCTCTCTCTCTTCTTCTTCTGGGACCCCTATAATGCGAATGTTGTTGCATTTAATGTTGTCCCAGAGGTCTCTTAGGCTGTCTTCATTTCTTTTCATTCTTTTTTCTTTATTCTCTTCCACAGCAGTGAATTCCACCATTCTGTCTTCCAGGTCACTTATCTGTTCTTCTGCCTCAGTTATTCTGCTATTGATTCCTTTTAGTGTAGTTTTTATTTCAGTTATTGTATTGTTCATCTCTGTTTGTTCTTTAATTCTTCTCGGTCTTTGTTCAACATTTCTTGCATCTTCTCGATCTTGGCCTCCATTCTTTTTCTGAGGTCCTGGGTCATCTTCAGTATCATTATTCTGAATTCTTTTTCTGGAAGGTTGCTTATCTCCGCTTCATTTAGTTGTCTTCCTGGGGTTTTATCTTGTTCCTTCCTCTGGTACATAGCCCTCTGCCTTTTCATCTTGTCTATCTTTCTGTGAATGTGGTTTTCGTTCCACAGGCTGCAGGATTGTAGTTCTTCTTGCTTCTGCTGTCTGCCCTCTGGTGGATGAGGCTATCCAAGAGGATTGTGCACGTTTCCTGATGGGACAGACTCTGGGTCTTCTATTTTAAAAATGAAAATTATTCTGGAAAGATTAGGGCTATCAAAAATACATAATTTAATGTAAATTACTTTAACCGGATTACTGCAAACTCTGGCAACAGGAGTGTTATTTTTAGGGAAGAGGGTGGGGAGTGGGCCATGAAGGTGATGTGAGGAGAGGCAAAATAGGTTGAGAGTCACAGCAGTGGTTTTAGAGACTAACAAGGGAGCATGGAGCCTGGATATGGTCATTTCTATGTGGTGTTTACACATTTTCCCCGTGTGCTGGAGAGTGTGCAGGTATTTCCAATCTAGGCTGATCTAACCACCAGTGTGAATGTCAGGTGGCATTTAGGATCTGTCAGTTTCAGTTTTTGCTGCTGTAAGTAATACCTGGTTAGGATTCTCGAACTGAAGATTAAAAACATGAGTGGGTTATTTGAAGACAACACAGTGTGCTTAGTAGAGTTGATTTAGTGTTCATTCAACTAGTCAACTCATTACACAGGTAGTTATGTTTAGCTCTTTCTCATCACACAAGGGCAAGACAAATTTTTCCTCCCTAACTCTCAGGGCTGAGTGCATATCTCTTCTGGGTGTCTTGATCCATTTTTCCCTTTTGTTCATGATTAAAGGTCTACGGACTCCTTCAGGAAGTTGTCTCAGAATTCCATTAGCATCACAGTTTCTAGACTTTCCTACCAGGTCAGTAACTTGTTAAAAGCTCACCTTCTGGTTCCTGAGATTTCTCTTTGGCTTTCTGCACATTTGGTCCTCATCCATTCTACTATCTCCTGTTTTTCCCACTATTTTCCTATTTTTATTTCATGTGTGTAGCTGGAAGGGGAGCTCCATATCTCCCAGGAAGGCTTGCTGTTGAAGAGGAAAATATCTGACTTCCCAGGAGCTTAAGGTTCTTCATATTCTTTTAAAACAAGCCCCAACATGGGACTTCCCGGGTGGTCCAGTGGTTAAGGCTCTGCGCTTCCACTGCAGGGGCTGGTGTGGCGGGGTGTGGGTTTAATCCCTGGTCAGGGAATTAAGATCCTGCATGCCAGTGGTGTGGCTGAAAAGAAAAGGAAAAAAACAAAAAAAACGCAACCCATGGAAGGAGGAAAAGCCACTGAGCTTTGAAGACATTGGCAAACCTTTCAGGATCTGAGGCACTGCTGCCTTTAACCCTTTATTGCCACATCAATGATTCATTTTGTTGTTTTAAGGACCTCCCTTCCTTTGCTAGGGAGGTACTGTTGCATTTCACTCTAAGTTCCCCAGAAAGCTACAAATGTGAGCTTAATCTAGGTTGTTTGATGCAATTATAATTTTATCTGATGGTCTGGGTGATACGTTTAGAAAAGGAGTATCTGAGGGCTGGTCCTGGAGGTCCAGTTCTAGGTCCCTGGCTGAGTTCACAAGGAAAACACATCGCAAGGAGGACATATCTGATCTCTGGGAGCCAAAAGGACCCTAAGGTTACATTCTGCCTGAGAATGGCTGGCTGTGGCTCCCTGATGCTCTTCAGCTGTGGGCTGGGAAGGCATACTAGAATGAAGCTAAGAAAATCTGTGCTTTCTTGAGAGCTTCTTTTTTTAAAATTTTTTTTAAAAATTAAAAAAAAATTTTAATTGAAGTATAGTTGGTTTACAACGTTGTATTAGTTTCTGGTGTACAGTAAGGTGATTCAGTTTTTTGTGTGTGTGTGTGTGTGTGTGTGTATGTATATTCTTTTTCAGATTCTTTTCCATTATAGGTTATTACATGATACTGAATATGGTTCCCTGTGCTATACAGTAGGACCTTTTTGTTTATCTGTTTTATATACAGTAGTGTGTATCTGTTAATCCCAAGCTCCTAATTTATCCCTCCCCCGCTTCCCCTCTGGTAACCATAAGCTTGTTTTCTATGTCTGTGAGTCTGTTTCTGTTTTGTAAATAAGGTCATTTGTATCTTTTTTAGATTCCACACATAAGAGATACCCTATTACCTTTGTCTTGACACCTTCTTAAGGAAGGGGTGTAACAATATGGAGATTTGCATGTGTAATAAATTTTTATTAACTCTTATGTCAGTTTTCAGAGTACTTTGCAAATGCGAACTCCCAGCTCTCACTGTGCATGATTTTTCTCATCTATGGCTGGGCAAACAGAAGCATAAAGAGCAGCAATGACTGGTCTGAGATCACCGAGTTAGTGAAATAGGCAGAGCTCATAGACTAATTATCTCTTACTGCACCTCTTGCCCAGCCAGTCACCCTCACCCTTAGTCTTCCCTGACAGCTGCTATCCACAGCTCCTTAGGAAAAGGGAAATTCAAGCACAGATGAAGGAAAAGGAAATTGTTTCAGTCCAGTGTTCTCTTAACATTTAATTCAAACCTGTGCTGTTGGACTAGCAGCCCCCGTGTGATTTAACATAGTGACGATTAAGTCTAAAGAGAAAAGCATATGTACAGTGAACTAACACTGATGCATTTTGGGGGAGAGAACTGCTGACTCGCGAAATACACATTTATTTCCACCACGTGGCTATAGTGACTGCTATTTGTTTCTTTCTGTTCACTCAGGGATTAAATTGAGTTTAAGCAGCCTGGAACAGTTTGATGCCTTCTCCTTTCAGCCATGGCAAGTGCCAGGTGGCTTGCCTCTAGAATCTGACATCCTCTTCGTGAGGATAGCGACCCACAACTGAGATCCTTTGGCTTTCTTTAGGCCCGTCTACGAGAAATAAATCAGAATGATGCAGAGCTAAGAGCATGAACTTGGGCCACAGATGGTCTTAGGTCCGAATTCTGTCAGTAATGGTGTGACTGGGTCCTCTGTCAGAATTGTCTTTCAGGTCATGATTACATAGCATATGATAGGTGGGTAATAATAATGATAGTAGTAATAATAATTGTTATGAAAGCAGCCACCATTAAATGAGTACTTACTACACACCAACCACCGTGCTAAGTGGTCTCAATCTTGACAACAGCAATGGGAAACGGGTACTGCTAATAAATGTATACTTAATGTCAGTTGCTCTTTTCCTTGACTGAGTAGGTATTTGCTGAGCATGGGTACGTGCAGACGCCACACTAGGTGTTGGTGATTTAACATTAAATGGGTCGTGATACCACCTCTCAAGGAGTTCTTGTACTCTTGGGGGAATGGGGAAGAAGACAAAGGAAATACGAAATGATAAGGACTATCAGGGGGTATGATGGGAGCAAATGGAGGGGAGAATATGAAACAAAGTAGGAGTTAGGGAAGGTTGAACCTTCAGGGTTCTGTGGCTCGGGAGATTGCTGGACTGCTAAGGTCATGGACTTCTGAGTTCAAGTCCAGCGCCCTCTACTAATCCTTCCCTCCTAGATGAGCGTCATCACTAAGACAAGACCCTGGGAAGCTTCTTCCCAAGGAAAGGATTACTTTAAGGAAAAAAAAAACAAGAACCTTTACTGTGAAAGTTTTCAAATTTACAAAAACAGAGAGAACAGAATAATAGACTCTTTTACTCATCCTCCACATTCGGTAATCATCAACATTTTGCCACATAAGCTACGTGCAAAGGACACTTTTACTGGGGGGCTCTGCGGGTGATTCCGAAGAGACTATATAAATCCTTTGTCCATTTCCCCTTGTCCTATATCCATAAACTGGATCTTCTCTCCTCCCTCCGTTGTGAAGACACCCCTTGATTCTAACAGGAGAGAGAGTGTCGGGCCTGTGATCCAACCTCCATCACTGCTGGAGTAGGACAGCCCCACATATATGCTGGAATAGCATCTCCTTTTAAACAAAGACAGGATTATTATTGCAGTAGTCAGATTTGCATTTTGCACACACGCACTTTTTTTTTAAACATCAGTCATAATGCCTGGTTTGGTGAACAATGCCTTAATCATCACATGGTCGGTGTAGTAAGACCATCTTTAGCAAATGGATTGGACACAATAGACATCTTGGTTAAGATGCTAGACCTCACTGGGTGACTATTGTCACCCACATCTATTATGTGGCAATCATCTGGTGAATGCTAGATCTGACTGTGAAAATAGATTTGCACTTTGTCTTTTTTTTTTTCCTCCTTATTCTCCATCAGTCCCAGCCCCTGGAAAGGAGTCTGTCTCAGGCAGCATGCTCTGAGTAGCGATTTTGAAGGCAGGGGAAAGAAAAAACCAAAAACCTAAAATGAGTGCTTAGACTACTAACCCATGGAATTTATTTTGCGGTGCATATTTTCGATTACAAAAGAACTGATTGAGCTTATGAAACAAGACTAAGTCATATCTGGAAGGGAAATTCTCTCTAGCATTCAGTAAAGAGATTGATTGGGTTTACCAAAGTTAGAATAAGGCTGCTTTTGTTAAAAAGGAAGTGATTAGGTACAGGGGAAATCATTTTGGATTGTCAGATAAGAGTCTTAATTTCAACTCCCAGGTTCTGCTTTGATGAACCAGGCTATATTTGGCAAGGCACCTCACACCTCTGGTCTCAGTTTCCTTATCTGTAAAATACAGGTAAGGGTTTAATGATCTTCTTAGTCTCTGATATTTTGGGACTTTAAGAGGGTTTAATGCAATGCAGTGGTTAAAAGCAAGTCTTTAGGAGTTGGATAAAGCTGGGTTTCAGGCCTATGTCAGCTGCCTGTTAGCTGTGTGATCTTAAAAAATTCACTTAACCTTTCTGTTCTCCATCTTCACAGTCTGTAAAACTAGTACAGTAGTAATAGTTCAGCCAAGAACTATTAGATGAAATGTGTTGTGCTTCACATAGTTCCTGGCACATTTAAACTCAATAAATGGGATTTCTTCCTATTATGTGCTCTTGTTACCTAAATAATCAGAGATCCAGGAAGAAAAACAAAGCCCTCAACAAAATTTTACTGGAAAATGAAGCAAGATCCCTGTCCCCAGCTAGCAATATTTTCACAAGGACTTTGCTCTGATCCAGTCCTAGCATGCGTGAAGATGCCTTATGAGCTCAGTGCCGTGTCTGTGGTTCATTTCTAATTTCATTCATTTAAACAACCAGCCAGCATTCACCCAGTGCCCTCTAGGTTCTTGAGATCCTACTGGCCTTGAGGATGAAAAGGCAAATGTACCGTCTTCCCTGCTATCACGGGGCTTACAGTAGAGAGGGCAGAGGTAGACCTAAGCAATATTATCGCATTACTTTCTTCACCAGCTCTTTCTTTCTTTGTGCTTTCTGGAAATTCTTTCAGATTTGGAACTCAGAGGCCGATGCCCATTTTAAGTTTGCCTTAAAGTCAGATTTCTCTGTGATCTGAAGTTCAGATGCCTCACTGGGTATCTTCTCAAACCACATAACTTCAGATTCTCTGTGTTGAAGTCTGTTATCGGTTCAATTCTTCTCCTTCTAAAAAGAGTTAAGAATATTTGAAACAAACTGGGAAAGTGTGCAGATGTTTGTACAGCTATTTGAAACAAACAAGCAAACAAAACGAGAAGAGTGAGCAGCCCGGTTCCACTTTAAAAAATAATAACCTTAGTTAACTTCTGCTGGGTCCTCTTTATAATATAAACAGGCAGTGCTCGAAGCAATTTGTATATAATCATTTATTAATCCTCACAACAGCCGTGGTAAATAGATTCGAGGATAATTCCCATTTTGCTGGTGAGAAAAACTGAGGGACAGGCAGGTTGAGTCAGTTGCTAGTCAGACAACTAGTATGTGGCTAAATTGGGATTTAATCTTACCGTCTGACCCCAGAACGAGGCACATATCCAGTGGTTTCTGAATGGCACGAGATACTTGTAATAATTTTCTATTGTTTTATTAAATATTGAGCTCAAGAAAATTAAATCACAGGGGACTGCAAATATAATTCAAACTTTTATTAAATGTCAGAATATCAGATAGTTGGATGCACTTTACTTCTGGGCAATGATCCTGGTTTGAAGCATATATTTAAGTATTTGCTGCTGTGATTATTGTGTTGATTTATAGTGGCAAATCAGATTACACAGTGAGGAGGATTAAGTTACTGACACACACTTTGGGGAGGACACCTTTTGATCTTGGTTTGGGAGTTCAGATGTTCCCTTATAAGGAGCAGGCCTTCTCCTTGTCTATTTCCTTTGAACTATCTGCTCTATGGAGAGAGTTGTCATTTAACTTGAACTTGTGAGTTCTGAAAGGGACATTTATTCTTTTTCCTTCTGCAAGATGCATGCCACCAGAAATAAATGCTCTTGGTTTGTAAGTTTAGAGCTGCTATCATAACCACTTTTTGTTTAGTTTGGAAAACTCCAATCTGCTACCTACTCCATCTTTTTTTTTCTTCCTAAAAGTTCTTTCAAACATAATTCTTTTAGTGGAATAAAAGATTTTTTTTCTGTCTTAATGTACTATAAATAGTCATCTTTTTTTTTAAATTGGGGTATAGTTGCTTTACAATGTTGTGTTTCTGCTGTACAACGAAGTGAATCAGCTCTATGTATAACTATATCCCCTCCCTCTTGGACCTCCCTCCCCACCCCCCATCCCACCCCTCTAGGTCACCACAGAGCACCGAGCTGAGCTCCCTGTGCTATACAGCAGGTTCCCACCAGCTATCTAGTTTACACATGGTAATGGATATATGTCAGTCCCAATCTCCCAATTCATCTCCCGTCTCCTTCCCCCAACCCATGTCCACGTGTCTGTTCTCTACGTCTGTGTCTCTATTCCTGCAAATAGGTTCATCTGTGCCATTTTTCTAGATTCCACATATATGCGTTAATATACGATATTCGTTTTTCTCTTTCTGACTCACTTCACTCTGTATGACAGACTCTAGGTCCATCCATGTCTCTACAAATGACCCAGTTTCGTTCCTTTTTATGGTTAATATTCCATATTATATATATGTACCACATCTTCTTTATCCATTCATCTGTCAGTGGACACTTAGGTTGCTTCCATGTCCTGGCTATTGTAAATAGAGCTGCAATGACCATTGTGGTACATGACTTTTTTTTTTTTTTTGCTGATTCACTTTTTTTTTTAACATCTTTATTGGAGTATAATTGCTTTACAATGGTGTGTTAGTTTCTGCTTTATAAGAAAGTGAATCAGCTATACATATACATATATCCCCATATCTCTTTCCTCTTGTGTCTCCCTCCCTCCCACCCTCCCTATCCTACCCCTCTAGGTGGTCACAAAGCACAGAGCTGATCTCCCTGTGCTATGCGGCTGCTTCCCACTAGCTATCTATTTTACATTTGGTAGTGTATATATGTCCATGCCACTCTCTCACTTCATCCCAGCTTAACCTTCCCCCTCCCTGTGTCCTCAAGTCCATTCTCTACATCTGCTTCTTTATTCCTGTCCTGCTCCTAGGTTCATCAGAACCTTTTTTTTTTACATTCCATATATATGTGTTAGCATACGGTATTTGTTTTTCTCTTTCTGACTTACTTCACTCTGTATGACAGACTCTAGGTCCATCCACCTCACTACAAATAACTCCATTTCTTTTTATGGCTGAGTAATACTCCATTGTGTATATGTGCCACATCTTCTTTATCCATTCATCTGTCGATGGACACTTAGGTTGCTTCCATGACCTGGCTATTGTAAATAGAGCTGCAGTGAACATTGTGGTACATGACTCTTTTTGAATTATGGTTTTCTCAGTAGTGGGATTGCTGGGTCATATGGTAGCTCTACTTTTAGTTTTTTAAAGAACCTCCATACTGTTCTCCATAGTGGCTGTATCAATTTCCATTCCCACCAACAGTGCAAGAGGGTTCCCTTTTTCCACACCCTCTCCAGCGTTTATTGTTTGTAGATTTTTTGATGATGACCATTCTGACCGGTGTGAGGTGATACCTCTTTGTAGTTTGATTTGCATTTCTCTAATGATTAGTGATGTTGAGCATCTTTTCATGTGCCTCTTGGTCACCTGTATGTCTTCTTTGGAGAAATGTCTATTTAGGTGTTCTGCCCATTTTTTGATTGGGCTGTTTGGGTTTTTTTGATACTGAGTTGCATGAGCTGTTTATATATTTTGGAGATTAATCCTTTGTCAGTTACTTCATTTACAAATATTTTCCCCCATTCTGAGGGTTGTTTTTTACAGCTACACGTAAAAGAATGAAATTAGAACACTCCCTAACACCATACACAAAAATAAACTCAAAATGGATTAAAGACCTAAATGTAAGACCAGACACTATAAAACTCTTAGAGGAAAACCTAGGAAGAACACTCTTTGACATAAATCCCAGCAGGATCTTTTTTGACCTACCTCCTAGAGTAATGGAAATAAAACCCAAAATAAACAAATGGGACCTAAAGAAACTGCAATAGTCATCTTTTAAGTCTGCATCTCCTCCAAGAGGCATCTAGATCACTTGCTTCTTGGACCGTCTTTATTCCTCTGACTTCACCCTCCATAACTCCTGAAAGCTGGCCTTAAAAATGGCCCTAATTCCAACTTCCTTTCCACCTCAGTTCCAGAATCAATCCTGGCAGGAAGTGTATCAGTCTCACCTCTGGGATTAGTTCACATTCCCGGCCTGGGCACCCAGTGACACGGTGGGCCCCATGCTCTTCCTCGTCACCCAATCCTGATAGCAGCCTCTTACCTGACATTGCAGTTGAGCCTGCCCTAAGACTCTCTTGCTACTGTGTTCCTCCCTTTGGGCTGAAACTCTGCATATCCACAAACTGTGAACTGCGCCTGACCTCATTATGCCCTTGGATAATTATGCCTCGAGACTGAGTCTGACTCTCTCCGCCCAGAGCCGAGGGCAAAGCATAAGCTGGGAATGCTGGGCTGAACGCTCTGGTTGCCTGTGGGGGCAGTTATAGGAGTGAGTGCCGAGGATAGGCTCAAGGGGCCGCGATGCCCGAGATTCTAGAAAAGGAGTTGAAGCATCACTAAACGAGGAAGGAGAAACATCATGAGCTTAGAGTTGAAGGGGTACATTATTGTACAAAAGAACAGGTGGACAGAGGTGCCCAGACTGAAACTGGGGCTGAAATGAACGGTTGGCTAGCACAGAGGCCAGGCAGGGCACTAGGTGAGGGATGGTGGTAGAAAGGACGAGTCCTGTGGGCCCTGTGACCCTTTTGTATGGCAGGCAGTGTACCTGTCAGGATGGGCTCAGGACCTTCAATTGTGCAGCTGGCCCGGCGTGTACTCTGGTTCAGGACGCCCATTCCTGCCTGCTCTTGGCTGCCAAGGCCTCAGCAAGCCTCCTGCCTGCCCGAGTCTGGGCTCTGTCCCATTTTCAGTTTAATAGAATTGATGTTACTCAGCGCTCCCAGGACACATGGCATTGCCCTGTTTGGCTCTGGTCCTGATTTCAACAGAAGGGGAAAAGAAAAGAGGGCTGCCAACAAGGCCATTTCCTTCAACTCTAAGTCCCACTGTGCCCCCGGCTTCTTATGAGTGACAAGCCTGAAGGATTCTGAGTAGCATTTTTCAATTAAAGTGTTTCATTTTATGTTTGTCTATCATAGAACATAAATAGTGGAGGGAAGAGATCATCTCTAATTAAAGTCAGCAAGTGCTTATCAAATGTCTATTAGTTATTGGTCTTACTTGTACCCCTAACCTTGTTATAAAAGTCACAGAGGCAAAAATGATGTAAAATATGGTTCTAGACTTCAGGGGCTTACCCAGAAATCATTATGAATTAAAGTCTTTAATGTATATAGAAGTATAACTACTATCACAATATGATTTATGGGTTTAGATATACCATGACTCAAATTATACCAACCAAAAAGAAACCACACAGAGAAACTTTGTTGTAATCTTGCTTTCTAGCACCAGTCTCTAAAGGAATTCTAACTTTAAGCCCCAAAGTTCCAAGAGTCCCTTTGTTATAACTAGTAATAAAATCTCTCTCTCTCTCTCTCTCTCTCTCTCTCTCACACACACACACACACACACACACACACACACACACACACACACAC